>NW_024425786.1:29584267-30072636 GCF_017311325.1 Ursus maritimus
CCCCCCCCCCCCCACTGCTGTATCCCCAGTGCCTAGAACAGAGACATGAATAAGATAATGAAAGAAATGAACTCATGGAGTTTTTTAAGGGGGTGGGGGATCAATGAAATTCCATGCTTCTGTGGCTCTTCAAGAGAGAACAGCACAGCACTTTCATAGAGTACTCCTGTCATGTTTGCTGAAATTTAATTGCAAAGAGATGAGGACACTAGTACCTGAACCTAAGGTAGGTAGCAATTCAAAATTGTCGGCCCATGCATGGGAATTACAAGTCCTGTTTCTGCTAAGACCCAGAGTTAATCTCCCAGAATTTTCTCCTAACCTTTGCTTCTGGCCAAAGAGCGGTTACCAGATTATTTCCCAGACACTTCTCATGTGGACCCAATCATCATCCCTGACAGCTCTTCTCTTCTGTACCCTTGAAAGTCCTAGCCAATGAGTTGAATGATACATAGCAGGCATTCACATTATTGCTGAGTTAATGAAATAAGCAGTACCCCAACTATCTCTTGGAACTCTCCAGTTTCAAGCTCCTTACTCATCTTAGGTCTTGAACCCCCTTGGAGAAAGAGACACAGTGTAACAGCTTCCATCTTAAAAACTGTAAACAATATAACCATTTTCATGTGCCCTCAAGCTCTTTAAACTGTAATTCTACTTATGAAATCTGCACAGAACAGGAATTGGTATAGCCTACGAAACGGGTTAAAAAACCACAGCCAAATGAACTATGAATCGCCTACTTTGGGGATTGGGTTCACTTAGTTATTTGATAGGCAACTTTGAAATCTGGTAATTTCCCCACTTGCCCTTTGTTCGAGGGAAAATGCTTCTTTACGTAATTTTGACTCTGCAAAAACTGTAAGGAGGGAAGAATTGGGATCGCAAGGTCTTTAGCAAACAAGTTCGCTGCGACCGCTCGAGGCAAAGCAACGGAAGTTGGAGGGACTTTGCAACAGCTGCAAGAGTTTCACTCCCCGCCCGGAGAGTGGCAGCGTGAGCGAGGCTACCCCAACTCGGGCGGCGTCCGACAGCCAGACGTGTGCCAGTCCCTGCTGAACCCCGAGGCCCACCTTGCTGGACCCCAGACAAGTCCCACCTGTTCCCCCTCCTTCCCCACGCCTTGGCCGGTCAGAGGCGCAGCGCCGAGGAGCACGGCGTGGACACGAGGAACCCTCTCCTAGCCCATGCTCACCCTTGGTCAGCGTGTCCAGCACCCCCGACTTCTCCAAGTATCTCCGGAACTGCTCGCGCTTCGAGTCGGCGGCCTGAGGAGACACGGCGGGTCAGTGGCCGAAGCCCAGGGGCCGGAGCAGGAAGAAGGCGCTGGGAGTCCGGCAACCCCGCCTCCGCCTCGCTACCTCGGGCCCCCAAAACCTGCGCGCGCGCCCCTCCACCCACGAGCCGACCAGCGGCTGGCTACCGCCCGCACGCCCCAGCCACGCCGCGCCCCCTCCCCTTTGTAATGGGCCATAGTGACAGCGGCAGCGGCGAGCTGGCGCCCGAGACCGTGGCTGGCGGGCTCTGAGCAGCACTGCTCATGCGCGGAAAGGGCGCGCGCGCCTGCGCACTTGCAAACCAAGGTTCGCGATCGCAGGGGTGTGGCCTGTTTTCATGACGACCAGGACGCTCTGAGGGCCCCATAGTGGGCTAAGCAGAGGGAGGCTGCGTACGCCCGCCTCTCTGTTCCCGGAGCAGCACCTCTCCTTCCTCTTCCGGTCCTCGCCGCGATTCGGTTGCTTAGCGAGGGGCGAGGTTTTAGTAACCGGGAACTAGTGTCCAGGTGGGGCCAAAGATGAGCGTGGCGCACGGGGGCGGGGCCTGCGGAGGCCGTTAGCACTAGGACTGTAGCAGGGTGGGCTCTTCGGACACCGGCCTGGAGCGGACGTGTCTCAACTGGGACCTGAGGAGGTGTGTCACCCTATATGTGCTGACTTCTTGGCTCTCATCCTGAAAAGATGCGCACGACCGACGCAAGGTGGCCCTTGGGTATGCAGTGTCTTGAGAGGAGTGCTTAGAATCGTATGTTTCAGCTCCAGCTTTTACTTTTGGAGTTTGTTTTGTGGCGGGTTTGGTATGGGCCTTTGGAGGGTGAGCAGTAACGTGCTAAGCTTTTGAGCTCTTACTGTGTGCCAGGCACTGTAGTAAACACGTTTCTTACTTTAATTCTCATGCTATTCCTGTAAGGTAGGCACTGTTACTAAAGTGGCGAAGTTAGAGGACGAGGGAGTGTAGAACTACGACTCCAATCTGGGCATTGAATCACGATGCTATGAAGCCATCAATCTTTTTAAGATTTTATTTACTAGATAACGACATTATCATTGTGCTCAGAAGACATCAGGTTGCAGTCAATAAAGAAACTAAATTAAGTCCCAGGGACAAACAATTTAACCATTGTCCAGAAATAAAAGATTAGTAACTAAAAGGGAGAATTCTGTAGAATAAGGACAACCTCCTAAGGCTGTACTCCCTTTCAAGGAAAAACCTTTCCAAACCATTAAGCCCCGATTCTGATCATGTGACTTTCCCAGAATCAGTTTTCATGGGTTCTGAAGGGAGCCTGTGAAAAAGTAATCCTGATTTGGTAACTATGTCTTTGAATTTAAAACTGCCCCTTCACCATTCAGAATTAATCTGTTTTTCCTTTCTGAAATGGGTTTGCAGTTGTCTGCCTAAACACCTGATCTCTAGAGCTGCCTGTCTTGCCGGTGCTCCACCACCACTAGGCTACTTCTATAACATAATATGCAGAATGTCTAGAACCCAACAGCTGCTCAGATCTGAAGGTCTGTGGGAGCCCTCCTACCAGTGAGGTTGTTTGTCAGCAACACCAAGTGATTTGGAGGACAAGCAGTAGGATTATTGCAGCTACTGACCAAATCAGATTCAAAGGACAACTGTCCCAAAGAATCAGGAGTGTCTGGACTGTCAAGTGGTTGGCAGTCTCCCTGTGAAGGAGGAATGGTGCTAATTGTGCCCTCTCTGAACTGGCCCTTGAGGTTTCCTTTAGGAAGTGACACCTGATTTTCATCTTCTGTAGAGGGACCCCATGTAGCACTAAGCCATGACTGTTCCCAGGCACAGTTAGCTGGCAGAGGGAAAGCTGTTTGGGATGACTGCCCCATGTGGTTGTCCAGGTCTATAGCAACACCTGGAATAGAACAGTGACCTCGAGAGTAGTGGTTCCTTTTGCTGTCTTTGCCATCAATTTCTCTCTTTTCCCTTAATGGGTTTCCCACTTCTTTTCTAAATATTTTATGAGTGTCTTCATTATTACATGAGCTGATGTGTTGAAGATGACTACAGGTGCGCATCTCATCAGAAAGTACAGTTTCTTGTTCATCCAAAATGCATTTCTCATCATTTCCACTGTGATTGTCAGGATCTGCGTGAAATGCAGGTGAATTTAAACTAGGGCACACTGCTGTGTGTTTTTGCTTTTCCATTAACAGATAGTAATCAGGTGCAGAAGAGAGTCTCTTCAGTGAATTTGCAGATGTGCTCTGATATTTGGCAAGATTTTGTTTTGACCTGTTCGCAAAGAATTCATTATGTTCATCCTTCCATTTATATTGTCCCCAAAGCCCTCTTTTAATCTTTTTAAAACCTAGGTGGAAAATTTCTAGAACATTTAAGAAAAGCGAAACAGTGGCTATAGATTGCATAAATAATAGGAATATTGTCTTTTCTGTTGGTCTTGAGACAAAACAATCAATTATATTTGGACACGGGTGGCCGTGGCATTTAAATAAAGGCTCTAAATGAAATCCATATAGAAGATACTGTCCAATCATGAACCCAACCTCAACCACAGAGCGAGTGAAAATGTGTACCACGTAAGTGCAAAGCAGGGTTCCTCTGAGTGGAGCTTTATTTAGTTTCCTTTGTTCCAGCTGACAAAGTTCTTGCTCCAGTCTCCTCCGGTCCCCAGGCATTTCAAACTCCACCCCTTCCAGTGCTCCTCTCAGTTGAGCTTTCTTCCTCTGCCTCTCTTTCTCCAGAACCCTCAGTCGGTACAAGGCATGGCCCATATAGACCAGGGATGGTGAAGACACAAATATCACCTGCAAAACCCAGTATCTAACGAGGGAGATAGGAAAGGCCTGGTCATAGCACACGTTTCTGCAGCCGGGTTGTTCTGTATTACAGATGAAGCCGGACTGCTCATCATTCCAGACATCCTCAGCTGCTACACCCAGAACAAACATTCGAAATATGAACAGGATAGTAAGCCAGATCTTTCCAATTACGGTGGAGTGGATGTGAACTTCCTCCAGGACGCCTCCAAGGAAATTCCAGTTCCCCATGTTTATTTAGTCAGCCATCTTCGCTCTGAACCCCATCAAATAGGAGACGGATAAATTCTTCCATTCTGAAGGGCGCGCTATTTCATAAAGCAAACCTATGGCCAAACATGAAAGAAGCGTCACTCTCTTGCTATGCAGTTGCTCTACTTTTCCCCTAGAGAGCGTGACCATCTTAAGAATTTTAAGATATCAGGAATTCAAAATCACTTATGTTTAGACCTCATAATGCAATGAAGAAAAAAAAAAAGAGGGGTGACTGGGTGGCTCAGTTGGTTAGGCGACTGCCTTCAGCTTGGGTCATGATCCTGGGGACCTGGGATGGAGCCCCACATCAGGCTTCCTACTTCTCCCTCTCCCTCTACCTCTCCCCCACCTGTGCTGTCCTGCTCTCTCTCTCTGTCAAATAAATAAATGAAATCTTTTTTAAAAGAAATTCCCAACTATTTTTGTACTAGCAGAATGTTTTTAGATAGTTCTTGAAATAAACAGATGGCTGTTGTGGTAGTGGTATTATAGATATTGTCATTGTAGCAATATTTGACCTATTTAAGACACACAGCTTGCTTTTGTGGAAGGAACAGTGGAGCAAGTTATAATTTAGATGCTTGGATTATCAAGCAGTACATTCCATATTAAGGTAGATAATCCTAGTGTATCTAGGAGGAAATATATCCCACAGGAAAGATCAAAAGAGGAATGTTTTCATAACTTTCATTTAAAACATCAATGTGTGTCCTATATCCCTTATATAAAGGGAAATGTCACACAATTAAATACAGTACTAGGTTTGCAGTTCTAATACTATAGCTGTATGATACGTTCATCACAAAAATCTTATGAAGTAGGTATGTTGTTTCCCCAGTTTACAGATGAAGAAACTGAGGCACACGTTAAATTACCCAAGGTCGGGGCACCTGGGTGGCTCAGTGGGCTAAACATCCAACTCTTGATTTGGGCTCAGGTCATGATCTCAGGGTTGTGGGTTCAAGCCCCACGTCTGGCTCCGCCCTGAGCGCAGAGACTGCTTAGGACTCTCTTGCTCCCTCTCCTTCTGCCCTTCTCCCCCCTTCAAATAAATAAGCAAAATCTTTAAATTATCCAAGGTCACATGGCTGGAACTCACATTGAAAATCAGTGTGGCTCTAAAGTCAGCTCCTATTCTACTAAACTGTTATTTTTCCTCTTTGGGTGCACTGAAGATTTGCATGAAAGAAACATTAAGAAATCATCTGTTTTCTCTTAAAAGTTTTTTTAATTAGGTACATCAAATAGTGATAGTTTGGGCTTTTTAAATGACTGGTTCTCATGTCTTTAGTTCCTTTTCTAAAGCTTCATACAGTTGAAAAGATTTACAAAAGCATCAACCTTCTAAAATTTAGTTGTATTTCTGAGATAGAAAAATTTCTATTTAACGTTTTTATGTTAATAAGAGTATATTCTTTGATCCAACAATCCAAAACACTTTAAAGTGTAAGCAATGGTATCATTCATGTTGTTTATAATAATTACAAATCGAAAATGTCCAAAATAATTACCAATACAAGGAAGACAGTATTAGGGTGCCTGGGTGGCTCAGTCGTTAAGCATCTGCCTTCAGCTCAGGTCATGATCCCAGGGTCCTGGGATGGAGTCCTTTATCAGGCTCTCTGCTCAGCAGGGAGTCTGCTTCTCCCTCTTCCTCTCCCCCTCCCCCCTCCCCCGTTTGTGCTCTCTCTCTCTCATGCTCTCTTTCTCTCAAATAAATAAATATTTTTTTTAAAAAAGACAGTAT
This sequence comes from Ursus maritimus, assembly GCF_017311325.1. NCBI lineage: Eukaryota > Metazoa > Chordata > Mammalia > Carnivora > Ursidae > Ursus > Ursus maritimus. The sequence goes on from NW_024425786.1 coordinate 29,590,349, forward strand.
TATACATAATAAATAATAGTGCATCTATAGTGTGGTACTATGCAACCAGTAAAAATGATAAATATATACTAATATAAAAAGACATTTGATATATTGTTTCAGTTTATAAAATAGAACAGTATGACCCCATAATTGTTATTTGTTTATATGTAGAGATGCATACAAAAAAGCCTAGAAGGAGATTCATCAAGATATTAACTATGATAATCTCTGGGTGGTGTGATTACAGTTGACTTTTTTTATATAATTATATGTATTTTAATTTGTTTTTACCATGAACACTTCTATAATCACAAAAAATATATATTAATTTTTTTCCCATAAGGTACAAAAGCATAGTGTTTCCTGAAAGGAGCAGCAGTAAATTATTTAGCTACAAATCTTAGGGTCTGAAGCTTTCATAAATGACATGAATACTAGTAAACAGACTCAATTCCATAGAATTCAAAAGCAAAAAATAGAAACATTTCAAGCAACTCTTTCTAAATTTGCTAAAACAGAGATTAACACAAACCTGTTTAGATAAATCTGAGCAGCAGATCCTGTTTGTTCTCTGAATGTGTCCCTTTGCGGGTGTAGAGCGGTTCAGGTCGGTGCAGTGAGTCCGCCATCAGCTAAAATCCATTTGTGTTCATTGTTCGCGCTTCTAAATCCACTCTGTGCAACAGAACCTTTGCAACAATGTTGAAACAGACTGTCTGCACTGTCCAATAAGGTAGCCACTAGCTACATATAGCCATCGCACTTGCATCGTGACTTGTGTATCACGGGAACTGAGGTTTCTTTTTATCTTGCTTAATTTTAATTGAAATTTAAGAGCTTCGTGTGCCTTGTGGCTACTTTATTGGACAGGACAAATAAAGAATATTTCCAGTATTTCTAATAACACAGCAGTTTAGAAGACTAAAGTTATGAGCCCCAAATTAAGCTGAATAGATGGTTCCTCTATAATTCAGAGACGTCAAATTTAAAACACCAGTTGTTCGTATGCTCTTTTTTTTTAACAGTAATTTTGCCCCCTGGAGAACCCAATTAGATATCATTATTTTGGGTAATGTGAACCATGTTTCTAGTACCAAAAACTCTTTCTGACTAAAAACAGTTTCATAGTTAGATGAATTCTGTTTCTCTGTCAAGTTTTCTGTTACGAACAATTACATTTCCGTTTAGGTCATTAAAGGTCTCTCTTCAGAGCTAGTGACCTGATGGGTTGGCCATGACAGATAATTGTTTCTTCTCTGGGCTTTTTTTTTTTTTTTTCCTTTAAGATGTTTTATTTTTAAGTAATTTTTACTCCCCAACATGGGGCTGGAACTTACACCCCTGAGATCAAGAGTGGCATGCTCTACAGACTGGGCCCACCAGATACCCCTTCTCTGGGCTCTTTGCTAGTTCATAGATACTTTTCAGATCAAATGCAACTATTTCACAGTGAAAAAATTATACACATATATTCATATTTGTATATTATATAAATTACATATATGTAATATATAAATTGCACATAAATTATTAATAAGCTTGAAAAACACTAAGCCTCATTAGTCGTTAGACAAATACAAATTTAAACGAAATATTTTTTTAACTATCAAAGTGCAGATTTTTCAAAGATTTACAATACCTGCTTTTGGCAAAAGTATAAGGAAACTTACTATCTACTATCAGTAAGAATATAAATGGATGCAGCTACTTAAAAGGCAGTTTAAATCTATCAAAATTAACAGCATTTCTGCTTCTGGTTGCTTAAAATATTCTATTCAGCAAACATACTCAAAGGCACCCTACAGGGGCTAGCAAGTTCGCACAGCACTGTTGATAATAGTACATAATCAGCAACAGTGTCCAGCAGAGGCGTGGTTAAATAACCAGAGAACATCTTTATCATTCAGCAACTGAGAGAATGAAGGTCTCTAACGTCACATTGTAAAGCAAGTCACAGAGCAACACGTGGAGTATAATCTCATGTATCCTGTTTTTTAAAACCTACATTTCATATGTATATTTAATTAGCTAGAACAGAGATTAACGCAGATCTTTCTTAGTTGAGGTAAATCATTCTTAGAAGTTATACCACGGTCACCTTCAACTCGTTCTCTGAACTTGTCCCTTTGGGGGTGCGGAGGCGATTCAGTGCCATTCAGTGCAGTGGGAGAGCCGGGCATCAGCTCAAATCCATTTTCCTTTCTGCATATCCTGGATAGAAGAAGGTCTGCGAGAGCAGACCCCCAGCCGTCGACGGCAGTCATCACCAGGGAGAAGAGCAGGTTTGGGATGGGAAGGTAAAAGGGACTCTAGTCGTTTGAGTTCTTATTCAGATCTTTGTTTAACCAAAAACATATGCATATTCTCATACTCAAAAAACTTTTAACATCTCAAATCAGTTTTTCTCAAAATGCTGAAATACTACTTTTCTCAGTATATCTAAGTATGTATGCTCCTTTCAGAATACAGCAACATGTTTAGATAGGTGTTTATAAATAAAAGATATCAATGATGAAAGAAAAAAATGGTATTTCCTGTGTTCAGATTGGCCAAAAGGGAAAAGGGTGACCAAGGCACCTGGGTGGCTCAGTTGGTTAAGCGTCTGACTCTTGATCTCAGCTCAGGTCTTGATCTCAGGGTTGTGGGTTCAAGCCCCGTGTTGGGCTCCATGCTAGGCATGGAGCCTACTTTTTTTATCTTTTTTGAAAGGGAGAGAAGAGAGAGTATGAGGGGTGGGGAGAGGCAGAGGGACAAGGGAGAGAGAGAATCCCAAGCAGGCTCCATGCTGAGCTCAGAGCCCGATGTGGGGGCTGGGGGTGCCTTGATCCCATGACCCTGGTATCATGACCTGAGCCAGAATTAAGAGTGAGCCACACAGGTGTCCAGACATGGAGCCTATTTAAAAAAAAAAAAAAAAAAAAAAGGCCAACAATCTGGGTTCTATAATAGGAAAGGAGACAGGCTTCTCAGCTTTCAGATTTGACATTTTACCTTTTGTAAATAAACCCTACCCACTCCCAGGAGAGCCACTAGCCATAAAAAGGATGAAAATCCGGAGTCCAGGTACCCAGTATGCACCAGAAAGCTGTTTCTAGGTTCCTTGGGATCCCAGACACACTCCTCGGATCTTAAAACTTAAATTTTCAGTCTTCTTTTATAAGATAGTTCTACCATTTATGCCGTACTCACAGAAATGTTTGTTCCTATACTCCCACGATACTCTCAGTTTTCAGTATTTGGGGAACACAGCCTCATGAGACCAATAGGGGAGAAGAGTGTGAGCTTTCGAGTCATTATCAACCTTTAAATCCTGTGCCCTCTTATACAAGTTACTTGATTTTTTTTTTTAAGATTTTATTTATTTATTTGACAGAGAGAGAGACAGCCAGTGAGAGAGGAAACACAAGCAGGGGGAGTGGGAGAGGAAGAAGCAGGCTCATAGCAGAAGAGCCTGATGTGGGGCTCGATCCCACAACGCCGGGATCACGCCCCGAGCCAAAGGCAGACGCTTAACCGCTGTGCCACCCAGGTGCCCCAAGTTACTTGATTTTTTAAATGAGTTTCCATGTCCTCCTCTCTAGATACAGAGTAATAGCCACCTTTCTGGGTTGTTGAAAAGATTAGCAAGAATGTATATAAAGAACCTCAGACAGTGGTCCATCCACCCCAACAGTGATAGAAAGTGATTATCAATAGTCTGGCACAGGTATGAAAAGTTTTTATTATCAGCACAGTACAATATCCATGGATTCCATAAGCAGTCTCTACAACATATCCTTCAAGGAGAGCAAGTCTCTTTTAGAACGTACATACGATCCATACCACATGTGTGGAAAAGCCAGTCCCTGCTTTTTCCATTCCTCCCCTTTTCTCTCTTCCTTTTCCCTCCCTCTGCGATCAGAAGCCCCTTCCCTAAACCCTAACTCCTTTTGTAAGCAGTCTTTGCAACTGAGGACTTCCGTCATGTTCTGACCTCTTTATGAAACTGTCAGCATTTGCCAGAACTTCTTTGTCTCTTCATAGACTTCAGTTTTTTCCCAGATGGTTCTTTGCAGTACTTGATTTGTATTGTGAGGCACTCAGTTTGCGGGGGATAGGAAAACATTGAAAAACACGGCAAATAAGACACAAGCGAAGTAAGCTGCAATTGCTATCCAAAATCTCGGATCCTTCAGCAGTGCCTTATCAAAGCAGCTAAACACAGTGTAACCTATGGACATTCCAGCGAATCCACCTGCGATGTGGGCTGCAAAAGACACCTTGGGAGGAAATGGGGAGAAACGAAAATAAGTGAAGAAAATGCTAATTGCATATTTCAGCTGCATCCCTCTTCCTAAACCACAAATACCATCAGAGTCAAACAAGAGTCTTCAAAGCCTGAAGAACAAGGAGGTGAGGCACGAGACACAAAACTCCCATGTGCACAGAGAGATGTTCTGAAAACATGCAGAGCTAAAAAATGTCATTTCATCAACTCTCCGAGTGCCCAGGACCGAGCCATTGTTTCTCATGCTCTGTCCCCATCACATTCAGGATGGTTCTATATAACATGTTGCATTATGACAAGGGACCTCTGTAGGAGCTGCGTCTGACCCCGCATAAACGGAATGTCAGAATGAAAACACAGAGGACATATACACACAAATATGCAACAGGAACTACCCAATTCAAAGACTAATAACCACAAAACTGGAAATCTCTGTCAGTTTTGTTTTATTTTTTTAATCCTGCAAATCCATCTGGACCCAAATTTTCATTGCTGTTTTCCGATCTGCTTCTTATTCTCTGTGGATGGTGAAATCCCTTCTCTCCTGCTTTGCTGCCAGTAGCCACCAGGAGAGCAGGTGCAGAGAACGAGAGGCGGCAGTCAGGGCTCTGGGAGAGTCAAGTGAAAAGGACAATCCAAAAGTCTGATTTCCTCAGGAATTTGCTTACCTTTGAAATGGAAATTTGGCTGCCCTCAGTCACAGAATTCTCGCCCCTATTGGATGACCCTTTTAGCTATTGATATGATAGGTAAGCAAGTTCTTGTTGAAAAAATAAGCTGAACTCACCGGCGACCCGTTTGCAGGGACGAAGAACCTTCTGTAGAGAGCAAATCCCATATCCGACATAACTAGAAAGAAACACAAACTGATGAAGCCCCAGCGTCGCCACAGCAACGCACCAGGTGTTTTGGGGTCTCTCCCAGTAACGGCAGCAGCTAACACTGACGGAGACTCACTCTGCACCAGGTGCTGCTGTAGGAGCTTGATGAGTATCGATTCACTAATCCCCCCAAGGACCCTATGAAATGAGTATATCATGATCCCATGTGACAGGTGTATTCGCCCCCCATGTATGTAGTGGTTATCTTCTGCGTGCCAGGCACGGTGCTAGGTGGAGATACTGCAGTGAGCGGATGAAACGGCCCTGCCCCACGGAGCTGACAGTCTGGCTGGGGGAGGCACGCAAACAAATCAGTAAAACAAAGCATGACAGCACAGCAAATGGCGCTAAGTGCTCTGTCAAATGGACAAAATGCAAAGAGGACAAGATGCAGAGAGGAAGGAGGATTCGGAATGCTGGGAATGAGGTGTGATTTTTATTCGAGTCAGGGACAGTCTCACTGAGAATATGACATTCGACGAAGAAAAGAGCAAGCGATGCTGACATCCGAAGTAAGAGTCTTCCAGGCAGACGGAAGGGCAAGTGCAAAATCCCTGTGGCAGGAACGTGCCCGACGTGCTGGAGGCAGACCCAGAGCAGCTGTGCTGGCTGGATGGGTGGTTTTCAACGTGTGACTCCCTGCCCCTCCAAGAGCAGCAGTAACATTCACCTGGGAACTTACTGGAAATTAAACTTCTCAGGCCCACGCCAGACTTCTTGAACCAGAAACTCTGAAGATGAGGTCAGAAGTCTGTGTTTTAACAAGACCCGCAGGTGATTCTGGAGTACGGTTAGGGATAAAATGATAGGCGAGGAACAGGGAACAAATCATGCAGAGGCTTTATGGGCCACTGTAAGGACTTTGATCCCAAGTGGTAGGAAATCTTGGAAGGCTTTTGAGCACAGGAGTGATATGATTCAATTTACGTTTTTAGAAGATCATTCTGGCTGCGATACAGGAAGGAATGTAGGGGAGCAGGGACAGGAGGAGAGCAGCTCGATCACTGATACGGCCCCCATCCAAGGGAGGCATGACGGTGGCATCTTACCCATCAGGAAACCAGAACACAGAGGGTGAGTACTTGCCCCAGGCCACACAGCTCAGAGGCAGGGACAGGATTTGAACCTTAGGAAGTGTGGCTATGGAGGCTCCCCTCTCACACACCGCACTAACCGCCTCTAAGTACCGCCAGGAGTACTGGTGATGGGCCAAGAAAGGAGATGAGTCCACATTCTCCAGTGGAACAGTGAGAGCCAGAATTCAGACCTTCTTCCAGTAAGTCAGATCCATGATGCAAAAGGAGCTTCTGCGGTTTCTTGGCCTAGAAGAGCTCTGCCCTCCATGTGCCCTGCACTTGGAAACCTCTCGTGCAGCTGTCACAGTCCACACCCATCCCCCAACTGCCTGCACTGCACTCAGTGAGCCACCGTGCCCTCGGAGATGGAAAGACCTAGTCCTTGCCTTTGGGAAAATAGCATCAGGACCATGTGTGGTGGCTAGTTTCTCTTTCAATACCGTATTGATTGATGTTCAAGTGACTAGACAGGAATTGAGGTCGAGGAAGTGCTCAATGTTAATTTAACTGTGAATGACTGTTACACAACATAGCTGGATAAGTTTGGCTGTGTTGTGTTTTCAGTCATCATTTGTATTTCCTAATCCAGTGTAAATAAATAACACAGAGACGGAACTGGGGAAGTTCTTGTAACCCTTAGCACGTCCGTTCCTCCAACCTCTTTCTCTCTGATCGTGCCCTTTCTCTGAATCCCCGCCTGGCTCCTCCTGCCTCCTAGGTTTGCTGCTACGTCCCCGGCAGTATCTCCATTGAGATGTGGCTTCCCACCTGAAAAGCCTCTATTGCAAGAAACCCAGTTATTGTCCTTGCTAAAAATTTGACACTGATTTTAAGAGAGTTGCCTCTCTATGGATTTTTTTTTTTTTTGATGGGTGAAAATGTGAGAGTTCCTCTTTCAAAAGGGAAGCTCCGTTGCTTTGTTAGAAGACACATCCAACAATAATGCTTCATGAAGGAAGGTCCTTCGGGCCAACTGTCCTTCACAATTCAGAATAATAATTTACCTTTTTTTTTTTTACCAGTTTAAAAAAAAACTACATTTCCCCAATATTTTGTTAATCTGGCGTGTGTTTTAACTTTCCTCATCTTCAGTAGTAAGTAAACCAGGTTAAAGAACTTTTAGAAATGGCCCGTGCCAGGGAGTGGGGAAGGTTAACGTCAACGGGCCTTAACTACTCTGTAAAATAAAATGACTTTATTACTTACCTCAGGAATGACCTAATGTTACATAAACTATTTTTGGCGACTCCCTGTGCATAAGGAAAGGGTTTTTACTCCAACATTGAAGGGTATTAAAACCCTTTTCCCATCAAGGGTTTGAGGCTCATTTTACAAAGTCATTCATAATTACCTAAAAGAAACATTGAAAACCAGGTAACTTGTGTGTTGCAACATGTTTTGGTCATAGGACTTGTCCCTTGGTCCCGGTTGTGACACTTAACAGCCCAGGTGGCAGCTCTGCTCCCCGGTGACTCTCCTCACTAGCCCCAGACACTTGCTCTCCTTCCTGTGCTCACAACTTTCCCTCACATTTTCAATTTCTTGTGGACAAAAATATTATATCGAGTATGTGTAACCTAAAAACAAGTCACTTATCTTCTCTCAGGATGAAATACTGTTTTTACAGCTAAACTGTCCATAAACTGGATTTAGTCTCTTTCCTCAGAGGTAGTTGGCCCTATTCCCAGCGATGTGGATAATTGAACTCTTGATACCAATTAGCAGAACCATTTCTTCTTACCATGTGGACAGCCAAAATCTCAGGTTTTATCAAGTAATGCCTCCATCTTGGCCTACAAGTGCGACCTGCCGTCTGCCCGCAGGGTCTGCCTTCTCCCCGCCTCCTCTACGCAGCTACGGCTTCAGCCGGAGCAGGTCCGGAAATACGAGTTACTAGCCCTGCCTTGGCTCCTTTTTCTTCTACCCAGTGTGGCCTGCCACCACCCAAAATCTACCATGACATTCAGACTCAGCTAAAATTCCGCCTCCTCTCCAGATTGAGCACTCTTCCTAAATTCCATCAGCATGTGATTCTCTGCTATAATGCTTGGAGATTTCAAAAGCCACCTTCGCCATCCTGCTAGTTCCTTGACCTCCCTGTTCCTTCACCCTCCCCTGCTCCTGCCTCAGCCACCCTCAGCCACCACTCCATGCTTAGATCCTCGATCAGTTCTTTTTAAATCCAAAAATGTATAAATTAAGGAAGAAACTAGACCATGTCAGTGGTTTTCAAGCTTTCCCATTTCAGACAAAATCATATACAGAGTCCAATATATGAATGAGAACAATCCAGAATCCAATGTATGAATGAGAAAAACGTAAATGAAGCTATTGTGGTTAAAGTGGACCATAGAGCTCTACTCTCTTGACTTCCCCCACTCCAGAAAGAAACAAAAGGCAAAAACTCATTACTGAGGCACCTCTGAAAACCACCCACGGGGGTTTGTGAAAACTCCTCCCTGTACCTTTCTGCTTAGGGCTGTGGAGCCACAATTCTTTGTCACTCCGTGCTAGTGTTAGGAAAAGTGAGGCCCTCTGGGGGTCAAACCGATAACATGATAGGCGCGAAGCGTTCACAAAACAAACTTACTTATAAGGATGATGATCAGTAGTCTGACAATTCCAAAGACAGGAATCATTTCTCGAAAATTCTTGCAAAGAGATAAATAAAAATAATGTAAGTAGTCTTTTGGCAAATGAAACCTCACCTGTACTCTCTTCACCTGCTTTTTCATTTAAAGTTTGAGTATCAAATATTTACAAAATAAAGCAATGCTGTTACAGCCCAGCTTTCAAATGTATTTGGGAAGTACAATGCTGGTGCACTTGAAGACAAAATGAATATTTAATTCCATGATATGAACTAGACATAACTGTATTAGCAGGAAAAAAATCTAAACATAAATAATATGAAATCAATACTTAACATGTCATAGAGATATGACGATGATAGATGATAGATAGATAGATAGATAGATAGATAGATAGATTCTGTCAAACTAAGTCTGATGAAATATGTCTAAGGTTTTTTTGGTTAACATTCATTTAACACTTTATCCTCTTTCCAAATAGGAGTTAGTTAAAATTTGAGTATTACCTTAATTCTTTTAGATAATTTCAAAAAAATTTAAAATATTGGTTAAAAAAATAAAGTTTCATTTTAGCTTTGAAAAAAATCTCAGTCCAGGGGCACCTGGATGGCTCAGTCAGTTGGGTGTCCGACTCTTGATTTCAGCTCAGGCCATGAATGATCTCCGGGTCATGAGATCAAGCTGTGTGGTGCTCTATGCTCAGCAGGGGAGTCTGCTTGAGATTCTCTCTCCCTCTGTCCCTCCACCTGTTCTTTCTCTCTCTCTCTCTCTCCAAAATAAATAAATAAATCTTTTAAAAAGAAAATCTCAGTCCAGCTTACAGTACCCTCTGCGTTACTAAAGAACTATTGAGTCAGGGGGGTGCCTGGGTGGCACAGCGGTTAAGCATCTGCCTTCGGCTCAGGGCGTGATCCCGGCGTTCTGGGATCGAGCCCCACATCAGGCTCCTCCGCTATGAGCCTGCTTCTTCCTCTCCCACTCCCCCTGCTTGTGTTCCCTCTCTCGCTGGCTGTCTCTATCTGTGTTAAATAAATAAATAAAATCTTTAAAAAAAAAAAACCTATTGAGTCAGGGGCACTGGGGTCGCTCAGTCAGTTAAGTGTCTGCCTTCAGCTCAGGTCATGATCTTGGGGTCCTGGGCTCAAGCCCTCCGTTGGGCTCCCTGCTCAGTGGGAAGTTTGCTGCCCCTCTCCTTCTGTCCCTTCCCGCCCCTCATGCTCTCTCTCTCTCAAATAAATAAATTAAATCTTAAAAAAGAAAAAAAAGAACTGAGTAAGAAAGACATCTCCACTTTAATTTATTGAGTTACTTCTCCCTTCCCTTTCAGTTTATTAACTCTCTTCCCAAAGAGTAAAGACACTGAAATACCCATGTTTATTCTAAATCAATTATTTTTAAACTGTTGTGGTCACAACCTACAGTAAGAAACAATTTACATAAAAATCTAGTACATAAACAGTATTACATGGGATACATACTGAAAATTTTCTAATTTTTTTCTTTTTAATTTTAAAAAAATTTTTTTATTAGTTTAAGCAGGCTCCATGCCCAATATGGGGCTGGACCTCAAGACCCCAAGATAAAGAGTTGCATGCTCTGTGTACTGAGCCTGCCACGTGCCCCTCTTTTTGTTTAATTTTTGGTCACAATTCCTTAAACTGTTATTCATGGATTGCAATCCAAAGCTCGAAAAACATTTTTCTTTTTTCTTTTTTTTAAGATTTTACTTATTTATTTGACTTAGAGAGACACAGTGAGAGAAGGAACACAAGCAGGGGGAGTGAGAGAGGGAGAAGCAGGCTTCCCGCTGAGCAGGGACGTGGGATCATGACCTGAGCCAAAGGCGGATGCTTAAGAATTGAGCCACCCAGGCATCTCTGAAAAACATTTTTCTAAATCACTTCTATTTTTGGAATAGTTTTATAATTGCTTCATATTTTCCTCCTAGAGTATTTTTAAAGTATATCTACATGGTTAAAGGGTTAAGAACTAGTCAGGATTTAACATTATAGGCTATTTTAAAAGTGGTTGACATTCTTACATACCATACATGGGCATATAAAATGGTATGCCAGCTTTGGAGGGCAATTTGGCATTTATGCAGATTTAAAGCCTTCATCCAGTAAATCCACTTCTAGGAATTTTTTTTTTTAAAGATTTTATTTATTTATTTGACAAAGAGAGAGACAGCCAGTGAGAGAGGGAACACCAGCAGGGGGAGTGGGAGAGGAAGAAGCAGGCTCATAGCAGAGGAGCCTGATGTGGGGCTCGATCCCATTACGCCGGGATCACGCCCTGAGCCAAAGGCAGACGCTTAACGACTGCGCCACCCAGGCGCCCCCATTTCTAGGAATTTATCCTACCAAAATACATACACACACACACACACACACACACACACATGCAAAAAGATAAATGCGAGAGAACATCCTTACAGCATTGTCTACAAGAGTGAATAGGTGGAGTTACCCCAATTTTTTTTTCTTTGAAGGATTAAATCAGGCTACGGTTCTATGGTGTGCTGTGGAGCACTTGAAGAGGTTGAAGTGGATTTCTGTGCAGTGATATGAGTAGTTGGGGTCAAGCTAACTCTATGTTAAGATGTAGAACAGTATCTTTAAGAGTGGGTCCATTTTTGTAGCCTTAATTTTGGCAGGATTTTGAGTACAAATAGAAAAAGGTCTGAAAGGGTGTGTATCAAACTGTTAACACATGCTATATTTGAGATTTTGACTATTTCTCAACTTAAAATATTTTTTTAGTATTCATCACTTTTGAGATCAGGAAAAAAAAAATAGGGGCACCTCGGTGGCTCAGTCATTAAGCGTCTGTCTTCAGCTCAGGTCATGATCCCGGGGTCCTGGGATCGAGCCCCATCGGGCTCCCTGCTCAGCGGGAAGCCTGCTTCTCCCTCTCCCACTCCCCCTGCTTGTGTTCCCTCTCTCGCTGTGTCTCTCTCTGTCAAATAAATAAAATCTTTTAAAAAATAAAATAAAGATAAAATATGAAAGGAAAATTCTAGTGCCCAGAAGATGAGTGCTCAGTAAATATGATGAAGATTCCCTAATCCAAATACCAGTTATTCTTTAAAAGAAAAAAAAAATCTGTAGATTCCATTGCCAAAAGTTCTTACCACCAGAACATTCATAAAATAGCCTCCCATGAGAGCATAGACTCCTCCGGAAGCACCCACAAGATACCTGAGCGGGTCAAAAATGGAGCTGGCGAGGGACCCTAAAGAAAGAAAACACAAAGGATCACACGTAACTGTAAGAATCATGAAAGACGCATCTTTCTAATCTAAGACCGCAGTTGGGTAGTTTGGACCGTTATGATATTAACAAGCAACAAGTTTATTTTGTTTGTCCCTTCCATACTGTAAAAGCATAGCTATGGGAACTAACCACCTCAATTTTCCTGAAATATTAAATGTTCAATATGAGGACCGTATAACAGGGACAAAGAGCACAAGCTCTAGAGCCAAAATTACCAGCTGGGTGACTTGAGCAAGTCTCTTAACCTCTCCGTGCCCTNNTTTCCCTACATAAAGAGGATATTAATAGAACTTACCTCAATGCATCGTCAGGGGAAATAAATGAGTTGATACTTGCATCGTGCTTAGAACACTGCCTGACATGCGTTATGTGCTTGTTAACTATTGTTTCAAAATACTGCACAGGTTTAGCCAAAACTATCAAAATACCTGAGGCATTCCAACATCTTATTAGCTAATGGCTTGGTTTCTCCTGGAGTCAGAACCCTTCTCGACATAGTATTCGATCAGAGTAACCAAACAACAGGACACCTATTTGCCAACCAATCTTAGATTGCCTGAACCAAAATAGGACTTTAAAACCACCTTATGCAAACTCTCAGATGTTCTCTACTCCTTTTTCTACTACTTAGTTTTTTGCTTTTAAGGCTCTCCTTCATTCCTTAGGATACAATGTAATACCTGCTTCCTGCAAGAAAGACAAAGTGGCCTTAGGAATCTTACAAACAGATGAGTAAACAGTAAGATGCAGAATAGAACAACTACTGCGGCTTCTTAAATGTAGTGAATTCGCTATGGAGGCACGTAGGAAGGAAGGATTTTTTTTTTCAGCAGAGAGGTGGAGGCCTTGCTACTCTGAGAAGGAGGAGATAGCATTTTGATTAAACTCGAAAATATCTTTAAGATTTGGCAGGAAAACAAAGAAGGGGAAAGCATTCAGGACTCAGGGAACTGGAAAAGCAAAGACACAGAAATGAAGATATATGGATGACTAAAAATCAGTGAGTAGTCCAATAGGTTTAGGGCAATGGTCCTCAAGTGTCAACCTTCAGACTAAGGCTGGAGTGGTTGCATCTTAATGATATGAGTAATTTATTTTTAAAGCACAGATACAAATGTCCACTTCTGGCTATGATGGATTTTTTCTCCCACTTGAAATAGCTAAAAGCACTGGACAAAATATATGAAGCAGTGATCCCCAAGATACTGGACATCAGATAACAAAGGAGAGTGAACCCCGAGAGACAAAAGATAAATGAAGTGAGTTGTCTGCCCAGTTTACTGCCTTGAGAGAGATTACAGGCTACAACGCATACACAGAAGGGGGAACCCAGGTAGATCTCAGTAAACTTTAAGTTGATCAGATAGAGTTTAAAGTCCCGATAGTCCTAGGAAGCTGGAGTTTGCAAGACAGTGCACCAGAGAGGAAGAAGCAGCACAGAGAGAACTCCGGAGAAGAGCATGTGAGGAAATTACCTGAGCCAAGGGAAGAACCACCAGAAAGGAGTAGAGGGAAGAGCAAGTAGCTTTGCTTACACAGCACCAGAGAGGCTAAGTAAATTTCCAAACAGGAAAACTTCAGAATTCATGGGGCATTGGGTAAAGTACACAGAAGGGTCCTACACCAGTAGTGGGTAATAATTAGCACTAAACATGACTCAAAAACACAGTTTCACCTAGCAAATCTTTCTTTTTTTTTAATTTTATTTATTTATTTGAGAGAGAGAGAGACAGCCAGCGAGAGAGGGAACACAGGCAGGGGGAGTGGGAGAGGAAGAAGCAGGCTCCCAGCAGAGGAGCCTGATGCGGGGCTCGATCCCAGAATGCCGGGATCACGCCCTGAGCCGAAGGCAGATGCTTAACGACTGAGCCACCCAGGCGCCCCTAGCAAATATTTTTTATTTTTTAAAGATTTTATTTATTTGACAGGTAAAGCAAGAGAGAGAAAGAGAGCATGAGCAGGGGGAGCAGCAGAGGGAGAGGGAGAAGCAGGCTCCCCACTGAGCAGGGAGCCCCACATGGGGCTCGATCCCAGGACCCTGAGATCATGACCTGAGCCAAAGGCAGATCCTTAACCAACTGAGCCACCCAGGCACCCCTCGCCTAGCAAATCTTGCCAGAAAGTTTCAAACTACTTCCAAGTAACTGTGTTCCAGAACAAATTTAAGGAATATTTATAGGAATACAATAATATCCACCATCCAAAGGTTAAATGTCTAACATCCAAACAAAAATGGTCAGACAGGCAAAGAAACAGGAAAATATGATCCATAATAAAAAGAAAAATCGATCAATTAAAACCTTCCAAACCAGGGGCGCCTGGGTGGCACAGCGGTTAAGCGTCTGCCTTCGGCTCAGGGTGTGATCCCGGCATTGTGGGATCGGGCCCCACATCAGGCTCCTCTGCTATGAGCCTGCTTCTTCCTCTCCCACTCCCCCTGCTTGTGTTCCCTCTCTCGCTGGCTGTCTCTATCTCTGTCAAATAAATAAATAAAATCTTTAAAAAAAAAAAAAACAAAATAAAAAAAACCTTCCAAACTGACACAAGTGTAAGTTTTAGCAGATTATGGCAATAAATAATGATTACAACTGTATGCTATATGTTCAAAAATTAAGTAGAGACACACAAGATATAAAACACTCAAATCAAATTTCTAAAGATGAAAACTATAATGTCTAAGATGAAAAAAATACACTGGTTAAGTTTAATGGCACATTAGTGCAGAAGAAAAGATTAGTCAACATGAAGACATGGCAGTAAAAGTATCCAACATGAAACACATAGAGAAGAATATTTTAAAAAATAAATACAGTGGGGGGCACCCAGGTGGCTCAGTCGGTTAAGCGTCTGCCTTTAGCTCAGGTCATGATCCCAGGGTCCTGGGATTGAGCCCCACGTCAGGCTCCATGCTCCATGGGGAGTCTGCTTCAAGATTCTCTCTCTCCCTGTGCCCCTCCGGTCGCTTACGCATGCTCTCTCTCTCTCAAATAAATAAATAAATCTTTAATAAAAAAAAATGTTAAAGGAAATCCTCAGGCAGAAGGAAAAAATATCAGATGAAAATATGGAGTTACACAGAGGAATGGAGGGCACTGGAAGTGGTGAGAATGTGGGCAAACCCATAAGATTTTGCCTTATTGCTTAAATTCTTATAGAAGATAACTGTTTAACTACTAGAAATAATAAGTGAATTAAGTTGGAGGATAGAAGATAAATGTACAAAAAAATCGAGTTTATTTCCACGTCATAGCAGTGAAGAATTGGAAATAGAAAATTTTTAAATAGTACCATTTACAGCACATCAAAAACATGAAATACGGAGATAAACCTGATCCCTCCGCACCAATGTGCAAGAGCGGACGCTGAAAGCACAGTCCCTAAAATTTACAAAGTGATAAATCATACTCCAGCAAAACTTTAAAGCTCCTATTCTTCAAAAGATACTATTGAGAACATGAAAAGACAAGCAACAGACTAGGAGAAAATATTTGCAAGTCATATATCTGATAAAGGACTTATAATCAGAATATACATTATTATATATGGTAAAGAATATAATCCAATTTTTAAATGGGCAAAGATTTAAACATACTTTACCAAAGAAGATATGTGGATAGCAAACAAGCACATGAAAAGATAATCGCCATCATTGTTAGGAAATGCAAATTAAAAGCCAGCGGGAGGGGCACCTGGCTGACTCAGTCAGTGGAGCATGCAACTTTGGATCTCAAGATTGTGAGTCTGAGTGCTGTGTTGGATATAGAGATTACTCAAAAATAAAATATTTATTTTTTATTTTTTAATTTTTTAAGTAGGCTCTACACCCAGCATGGAGCCCAACCCGGGACTTGAACTCACAACCCTGAGATGAAGACCTGAGCTGAGATCAAGAGTCAGCTGCTTAACCAATTGAGCCACCCAGGTGCCCCCAAAATAAAGTTTTTTAATATAAATCCATCCATCCATCCATCCATCCATCCCAGTGAGATACCATCATACACCCAACAGACTGGCTGAAATTAAAAAGACTGATGATAGCAAGTGTTGTTGAGAATGTAGAGGACCTGGAACTCCTGGTGAAGGTGTAAAACAGTTGACCCTTGAACAACACGGGTTTGCGTTGCTCAGGTCCACCCTTACGCAGATTTTTTCCCAATAAATACAGTACAGTACTGTAAACGTCTTTTATCTTCCCTATGATTTTCTTTCTTTCTTTTTTTAGTAATCATACCCAACATGGGGCTCATGACCCCAAGATCAAGAGTCACATGCTCTTCTGACTGAGCCAGCAAGATGCCTCCTTTATGGTTTTTTTTGTTTGGTTTTTTTTTTTTTTAAGATTTTATTTATTTATTTGACAGAGAGAGACAGCCAGCGAGAGAGGGAACACAAGCAGGGGGAGTGGGAGAGGAAGAAGCAGTCTCCTAGCGGAGGAGCCTGATGTGGGGCTCGATCCCATAACGCCTGGGATCACACCCTGAGCGGAAGGCAGACGCTTAACGACTGCGCCACCCAGGCGCCCCTCTTTATGGTTTTCTTAACAATTTTTTTTCTAGCTTACTTTATTGTAAGAACACAGTACCTAATAACGTATACAAAATATGCGTTAATCAACTAGGTTATCGGTAAGGCTTTGGGTCGACAGTAGGCTGTTAGTAGTTAAGTTTTGGGAGAGTCAAACATTACATGCGGATTTTCAACTGTGTGGGGAGAATCAGTGCCCCTAACCCCCATGTTGTTCAAAGGTGAACTGTACTTTGTACCATATAACCTAACAATCCCACTTATAGATATATGTCCAAGAGATCAACACAGAAACTTCTACACAAATATTCATAGCAGTGTTATTCATAATAGCCAAAAAGTGAAGACAGCCCAAATGCCCATCAGGTGGCGAATGTGTAGAGAGAACGTGTAGCCACACCATGGAATATTGTCTAAGACTAAAAGGGAATGACGCACTGACATATGCTACAGCGTCAACGAGCAATGAAAACAGTACACCAAGTGAAAAACGCCAATCAGAAGAGACCATATTTTGCACAATTCCGCTTGTATGAAATGTCCAGAATGGGCAAATCTGAAGAGACAGAAAGATTAGTGGTTGCCTAAGGCTGGGGAAGGGAGAATGGGGTGAAGAGTGGGGAGGGGTACAGGGTTTCTTTGGGGTACAAAAATGTTGTAAAATTCAATTGTGATGATAGGTATATAATCCTGTGAATTAAGCGTAAAAAAATTGAATTAAATACTTAAATGAGTGAATTGTATGATATATGACTTATATCTCAGTAAAGCTATTTTAAAATGTTGGCGGTTTCTTAAAATTTAAACATACCCTCTGATAAGATCCGGCCATTCCATTCCTAGGTATTTACCCAGGAAAGCTGAAAACATTTGACTACACAAATACTTACACACAAATGTTCACAGAAGTTTCTTTGCAATAGCCCCAAACTGGAAACAACCCTAATGTCCATCAGTAAGTAGAAGGGACAATTTGTGGTATATGCCCACAATGAAATACCACTTGGCAATAAAAAGGAATCAACTGTTGATACACATAATAACAGGGATAAATCTCAAAATAATTATGCTGACAGAAGCCAGACAAAAATAGAGTACATGCTCTATGATTGCACTTACATAAAATTCTAGAAAAAACAAATTAATCTACAATGATCAGTAGTTGCCAGGGAAAGGACAGGGAGGGGCAGTAGAGAGCAATTCTCAGGGGTCACAAAGAAACTTTTTGGGGAGCGATGGATACATTAATTATCTTGATTGTGGTGACAGTTTCATGATTGTATACGCGCATCAAAATTATCACATACACTTTGAATATGTGCAGCTTATCATATGTCAGTTATCCCTCACCAAACAGAACGCAAAACAAAACAATAACAGATGCCGGGGCCGCATCCTCCAGGATCTGACTCAGTACGTCAGGGTGGGATCTGGAGGCTGTAGCTGTGACAAGCCCTCCAGGCGACCGTGGTCATCAGTCCGACTGGGGAACGCTGGGTGGGATTGCAGACAGACCAGCACTTCTGTCTTTAACATGCATACAGATCACTCTGGATTTGTTCACAGCAGATCTGGGTAGTGGGTCTGGTGTGGGGCCCAATACTCTGCATTTCTAGCGAGCTCCCGGGTGATACCAATGAGGCTAATCCACGGACCACGCTTTGCCAGGAGCAAGGATGGGGAAACTAAAGTTATCTGACATATCGAGGAATCTAGAAAAAAAGCAAAGCAAGAAAGACAGCGGGCAAGAGGAGACTTTAGAGGTGGTGGGTATGTTTATGAAATAGACTGCAGTGAGGATCTCATAGGTGTGTATGTATCTCCAAACTCCTCAAGTCATGCACATTAAATATGTACAGATTTGGGTATGTCAGTCATATGTCAGAAAAGTTAATAAAACATTTTACATCGAGTTCCCCTTAACCTGTTTTTGTCTAACTTCTTTTTTGAACATTAGTAAGGATTATGCTTCCAAGATAAGGAAAGAAAAGAAAGGCAATGGGGCCACGTAGTGGAGGGTAATGAGCAATCTTGAATGTTTTGGCTTTCTTCTGGGCTCTGTGTTTTACGAAGGATCTAATCTGTGCTTGAGGAAGGTGACCCGGGCAGCAGTGTGAAGACCAGAATAGCAAAGACACACACCTGCCAGGAAGCTCCTGCAAAAATAGGCAGAGGGTGGGACAGATTCATCACGCTCTCTCCTCTCTCTCTCCGAAACTGGGGCAGGGCTGATTCCACAGGTCGAAATCAAGCTGCGGGGAAACCGTGCAGATGCCAGAGCCAGGAAGGACCTCACCAGTGCGGAGGCTTCCAAGGGCAGGAAAAACAGGTGCGTGCAGGACCCGAAGTAGAAGGTTGGAAAACAGGTTCCGCAAAAGTAGGAGGGAAGCAGACTGGGGAGCTATGTCACTGAGCATTGCCAAGTCTATCTCCTAAAGGCTTCCTGCTCTCCGGCCCCACTGCTCTAGGAGGCTAGTAACAGTTTCATCAGTTAAAAAATGTTGAGCCCTGCAAAAGGTCGGATTGTGTCCCCCAAAAAAGATGTGTTGACGTTCTAACCCCAGCACCTAGAATGTGATATTATGTGGGAAGGGGATTGTTGCAGATATGATTAAGATGAGGTCATACCGGAGTATAGTGGGCCCCTCAACCTATATGACTGTGTCCTCCTTAGAGGAAACAGGGAATGTGAAGGGAGAACTCTATGTGACGATGGAGGCAGAGCTCGAAGGGCTGCAGCTGCAAGCCAGGGAACGCCAAGGACTGACGGCCACCACCAGCAGCAGCTAGGGAGAAGCGAGGAAGGATTCTCCCACACAGGATCAGAGGAGGGAGCATGGCCCCATTGACACCTTGATTTCAGACTTCCACCCTAACTGTGAGATGGTACAGTTCTCTCGTTTAAACAACGCAGTCTGTTGTTCGTTATAGGAGCCCTAGGAAACGGATACAACCAGCCACACTGCAATATAGGTGTATTAACTTATTGTAGGTTACATATATAAGTTCTACTGTACTAATGTGGTTTTTTTGATGGCAGGTACATTTTCTTGGTTTTCTTTCCTATACTAATATGTTTTTTAATATAAAAATAGATTTTTTTAAGATTTTATTTATTTATTTGACAGAGAGAGCACAGCAGGGGGAGCAGCAGAGGGAGAGGGAGAAGCAGGCTCTCTTGTTGGGCAGATAGCCCAATGTGGAGCCGGATCCCAGGACCCTGGGATCATGACCTGAGCCGAAGGCAGACGCTTAACCAACTGAGCCACCCAGGCGTCCCTAGAAATAGAATTTTTAAAGGATGAAACATTGATTATACAATATTTTTAAAACATTTTTACTTTATTAATGGTACCAAAAAATGTGGGGGTTTTTTAAGATTTATTTTAGAGAGAGTGTGTGCGAGCGGGGAGAAGGGCAGAGGGAGACGGAGAAGCCTCAAGCAGAGTCCCCGCTGAGCATGGAGCCTAATATGGGACTCGATCTCACAACCCTGAGATCATAACCTGAGCGGAAATCAAGAGTCAGAGGCTTAACTGACTGAGCCACTCAGGCGCCCCTGGTACAAAAAGATGTTATCAACCATGAAAAGACAAGGAAGAGGGGCACCTCGATGGCTCAGATGGTTGGGCATCTGCCTTCGGCTCAGGTCATGATCCCGGGGACCTGAGATCGAGCCCTAGTCAAGTTCCTTGCTCGGGGGGGAGCCTGCTTCTTTCTCTCCCTCTGCCATTCCCTCCACTTGTGCCCTCTGGCTATCTCTGTCAAATAAATAAATAAAATCTTACAAAAGAAAAGAAAAGACAAGGGAGAAATTTAAATGCATGTTACTAAGTGAAAGCAGCCAATCTGACAAGGCGGTATGCTGTATGATTCCCACCATATGACATTCTGGAGAAGGCAAAACTACGGAGGCAGTGAAAGGATCAGGGGTTGCCAGGGAGTGGGTGTGGGGATGAACAGGTAGAACACAGAGGATTTTTAGGACAGTGGAAATACTCCGTATGATGCTGTAATGATGGATACATGTCATTACACATTTGTCCCAAACCATCGAATGTACTGTGCCGAGCGTGAACTTCTTTATGGACTTTGGGGGATTATGATGTGCCAGTGGAGGATTCATCCATCCGTTGTAACAAATGCCCATCTGTTGGGGGATGTCGATAAAGGGGGGGGGCTGTGCATGTTGTGGGGGCAGGGGGTTATGGGGACTCTCTGTGCCTTCCTCTCCATTTTTCTGTGAAGCTAAAACTGCTCTAAAAAAATAGTCTTTAATTTAAAAAAATCTTTCAATGAGCAGATTTATAAAATAAGCTTCATTATTTGTTTGAAAATCCTCATTAAATATCATAACCCTAAAGTACAAATATATACCTCTAAATTCAGGTATTTTCTATAGAAATGTTCTCTTACTCACTGTCATAGCCAAAATGTAAAGTTTAAAAATGACATGTAGTTTCCAATGGGAGAATTACATCATTGACTCTGCTTACTCCAATTATGAAAAAAAAAAAGTGTGTTGAAATTTAACTATTAATCCCCACCTTTCCTAGCATCAGTCATTTGTTCTTGCAAACTAATCATAAAGTGTTATGAGATATGTTTAAAACCCACTAAAACTCTTAACTGAGAAATTATAAAACCAATGAGGAAATTGTTTCCCCGCATTGTGTGAATTTCTAAGACTTGTTGCATCATTCCCAGCAGCAAAATCACACAATGAGAGAACGATTTCCAATTATTAGCTTTTAAAATGCCCTTTCAGAGCGTAAGTATTTTTGGAAAAGCAGTTACGTTCTTTCTGCTTGTATGAAAAATGCTATTATGTCGTCAAAGGAACATACTTTGCATTTGCTTTTTCAACAACGTCTGTTCGGTAGCATCCTACGGAAAGCCTTTTGTTACCACAGGGGGAGAAAAGTCAGCAAATCAGACACTCATCTTCTTGTAAAAGAAAAATGCACAGACTTTAAAATGAGCAAAAGATGAGAGGAATCTCTCTAACTGATTTCAAGACGTAACTGCATAGCTGCAGTGGTACTGGTGACATGGTACTGGCGCAGGGTAACACAGCGGTCCGTGGGACAAACAGAACCCGGGAAGAGCGCTCTCCAAACACAGCCAACTGACTTTTTCAAAGGTGCAAAAAATTTCAATGAAGGAAACAGAATTTTTAATAGATTGTTGCAAAGTCACTGGCTATTGAAAAAAAACCCAAAAGAACCTCAGTCTAAAGCTCACACCTTACACAAAAATGAGCCGACTCAAAACAGATCACACATTCCCTGTAAAGCATAAAACTGTAACTTTGACAGATAACGTAAGAGACAATCTTCAGGACCTCGGGCTCAGTCAAGAGTTCTTAGACATCACCAAGAGCACAATGCATAAAGGAAAAATTGGTAAATCAGACTTCATCAAAATTAAAAACTTTTGCTCCATGAAAGACTCCTTAAAACAGTGCAAAGACAACCGCACATCGAGAAAACTGTATCTGTCAACGACATGGTCAATAAAGGACTGGGATCTAGGATATGTAAGAACTTTCAGAACGCAATGGTTTAAAAAAAATCTAGTTAGAAAAAAAAAAGGAAAGAAATCTAATGAGGAAGCGGGCAAGAGACATGAGCAGGCGTCTCACGAACGAGGTTATACACAGTAAAAGGAGTTCAGCATCATTAGGCATTTGAGTAAAGCAAATTCAGGCCTCGGCGAGAGATCACCGCACGCTTCTGAGCACAACTGAAATGAGAAACGGCGACAACACGAATGCTGGTGAGGATGTGGGACACAGAATTACTTCTACACTATTGGGGGGAATGTAAAATGGAACAGCCGTTCTGGAAAACATGTTGGCTGGTTCTTAAAAAATTCAGTAGGCACTACCATACAACCTAAGAACTGTGTTCTGGGGCATTTATCCCAGAGAAATGAAAACTTCTGTTCATAAAACTCTGTACTTCTGTTCACAAAAACCTGTACACAAAGGTTTATAACAGCTTTATTTGTAATAGCCCCAAACTGGAAACAACCCAGACAGTCTCCAGTGAGTGAAGGGTTAAACAAACGGTGGTCCACCCATACCACGGGACAGAACTCCGATAAAAAGGAATGAAGTCTTGATGCATGCAACAACCTACACGGGTCTCCAGAGAGTCACGCTGCGTGAAGACAGCCAATCCCAGAGGCAATATCCTGTCATTCCATTTATACAACATGCTTGAAGTGAGAATTACAGAAACAGAGAACAGATTAGTGGTTGTCGGGGCGAAGGAGGGTGTAGGGGTGCGAAAGAAGAGCGTATGGCTGTAAAAATACAACGTGAGGTATCCTTGTTTTGCACCTTAATAGTATCAAGGTGGATATCCTGGTGGGGCTACTGTACTCGAATTTTGCAAGCTGTTACCATGGAGGGTAACTGGTTAAAGGATACGTGGGACCCCCCAGGCACTGATTTCTTACAACTGCAATATAAAAAAGTTTAATTTCCAGTAAATAAATAAATGGATGGATGGGTATTCTAGTATTTTCTGCTCAGACCAAAGTGGATCGTCTTAAGGCACACCCAATTTCGGAAATCACTGTGTAGTCCCTACTGAGCCTTTGGGCCCCTCTAGCTCTTCTCTACATTCTCTTCAAGCTGTCTCTCTTAAATGCAGATTTGCTCATATGACTTCCTAAGAACACTAGTCTGACACACTGGGCCTTCATGATCTGGCTGTTAAGTCTCCACCCGGATACCAAGTACACACAGCTTCCAGTTGGGCAAAACCCAGTCTGACTCGAGATACCTGAGGACAGGCACAATGACCTATCTCTATCTGCTGATCTTATCTCAAATATTTTAACTCTATTTTTTTAATGTTTTTTGTTTGTTCTGGTTTTTTTCAGTAATCTCTACAGCCAATGTGGGGCTCAAACTCACCATCCTAATATCAAGAGTAGCATGTTGTTCTGACTGAGCCAGCCAGGCACCCCTCTAACTTCTTTCTTTCTTTCTTTTTTAAAGCTTTATTTATTTAAGTAATCTCTACACCCTACGTGGGGCTTGAACTCATGACCCCGAGATCAAGAGTCGCATGCTTTTCTGATGGAGCCAGCCAGCTGCCCCTCATTAACTTATTTCTAATGCTTATCAGGTTCCCTAGCACATATTAGGAGCGCACTAAACCTTGATTTAAATGTTTATTACTCTTGGGGCGCCTGGGTGGCTCAGTCGTTAAGCGTCTGCCTTCAGCTCAGGGCGTGATCCCAGCGTTCTGGGATCGAGCCTGCTTCTTCCTCTCCCACTCCCCCTGCTTGT
Organism: Ursus maritimus; assembly: GCF_017311325.1. NCBI lineage: Eukaryota > Metazoa > Chordata > Mammalia > Carnivora > Ursidae > Ursus > Ursus maritimus. Next base: position 29,614,251 of record NW_024425786.1, read on the forward strand.
GTTCCCTCTCTCACTGGCTGTCTCTCTGTCTCTCAAATGAATAAATAAAATCTTTAAAAAAATAAAAATAAATGTTTATTACTCTTGCTTTGTGCATTGCCTAAGAGTGTGGAGGCACTGATTGTGTGTTACCCTAGGACACTAACCTGCAATCACTCCCGCCAGGTACACCAGCCCTACTCGGAGCCCTTTGTGGACCATTTCCAGGGGAATACCCAAAGCGAGCTGCATAATGAGATTCCCCACGATGTGCTGCACTCTGCGGAGACAAACACAGTAGTCAAACATCATGACGAACCCACACAGTTCCTTCTCTGGCACATGAACAAGCATTGGTGTATTGTTACCAGTTCAAATTCTATTTTCTAATTTTTTAGGTGACTTTTTTTTTTTTAAATAAAATCTCAACAGGGAGCCTCAATATGTAAAACAGATAAAAGGACATTTTGGGCGTATACACTTATTTTATAAGTTCTCTTTTAGAACAGTGACTGACATCAAACAGAGGGATGAGGAGGGCTTAAGGAACAGAAACCTGAAATTAGGCATAGATGACAACTGCCATTTTATCTCAGCCCTGCATCTGATTTTGTTTCGGTTGCACAGTATTGAGAAAATCCTAATTCACGCATATCGAGTTTAAGTTTCAGTAGTTTTGTTTTGTTTTTTTAAAGTAGGCTCCACACCCAACATGGGGCTGGAACTCTCGACCCCGAGATCCAGAGTCGCCCGTGCTACCATCTAAGCCAGCCGGGCACCCCAAATTTCAATAGGGTTTTAAACAACTGCTCTTGCGATCTTAGGATATTCTTTAATAAAACAGAGATGGCAAGAGAAGCCCCATCCCTGGTTCTACATTAAAAAGTTGAGGGGTGCCTGGGTGGCTCAGTTGGTGAAGCGTCAGCCTTCGGCTGGGGTTGTGATCCTAGGGTCCTGGGATCGAGCCCTGCATCGGGCTCCCGGCTAAGCAGGGAGACTGCTTCTCTCCCTCTGCTGCTCCCCCTGCTTGTGCTCTCTCTTGCGCGCTATCTATCTTTGTCAAATAAATAATTAAAATCTTAAAAAAAAAGGTTGAAAAAGCAGTTTGCCAAAATGAAAAAGAAAATTCATCCAGTAACACTAGCTAAAGTTAGTATCTCCCATGTACTACCGTTTGGTACAGAAGTTATTTGCATGTAGGTGATTTTTTATTCCAGTTTTTAAAGAGGTAAAAATATTTTTAAATAAAGCTCATGCTCTTTTACCTGTCAAACCCCACAGGTGTCTCTGCAGATTCTCTGAATGTATTTTGGCACATTCCCACAGTACAGTCATCCTTAATTTACTTGCTATATAGCACAAGGCTTTTTTTTTTTTTTTAAGATTTTATTTATCCATCTGACAGAGATAGAGACAGCCAGCAAGAGAGGGAACACAAGCAGGGGGAGTGGGAGAGGAAGCAGCAGGCTCCCAGCAGGGCAGGGAGCCCGATGCGGGGCTCAATCCCAGGACTCTGGGACCACGCCCTGGGCCGAAGGCAGACGCTTAACGACTGAGCCACCCAGGTGCCCCAAGGCTTTTTTTTTTTTTTAAGAGATTTCAGGTTAAACCAAAAAGTTAAAAAACGAAATAGGTGTCGGATATTTCACAATGTGTAGCAGCTTTCATACTAGCCTTAAGGATTGTGTTTTGCATTATAATTTACTTAACAAATACCCAGCAGAGGTTCTGTGGGCAGAGCCTACAAAACAGATTACTTACCTTCATGGCCACATGCACACGCAGCCACCACTATCACTGCCCAAGTCATCTTCAAAGACACACAAGAAGTAACATGTAATTCACAAAATAGTCCAGCAAGGGCAGTTACGCTAGTCTTACAGAGACGTCGGACATAAAGAGTATTTGGAAATATGTGCACTTTGTGAATTTGAGCCAAGTCAGTGGAAGCCATCCCATTCTGTCCTTTGGGAACAGCTTGAGAACGAAGTGACCAGTAGCACCAAAAACCCCAAAGAATCACCCTCAGCATTCTTTCTGCTAACTCAAGAGTAGAAATGGCATAAGGACGAGATCCTGTCATATACCGGAATAGAAGTACTAACTTTTTTCATCCAAATTGTATCTGCCCTTCCAGGTCCAGCTTGAATCCATGTCATCTGGAAAACCATCACCATTCTGAGCTTTCTGTCTTTCTGTCTGTATTGCAGTAACTAATCCCACATTCATCTCCTTACCACCTGCCTGCCTCCTCTAGTGAGGCCCCAAGAGCTCACGGTTGACTCCGCCAGCCTCTCCTAGCTAGGGGTAGCCATGGCCGTGGTTCTGGCCAATGAAATGCAGGTCAGAGCAGCACCAATGAGAAACTAGTAAGAGAGCTTCTTTCCTGACAAAAGGGATGGATGTCCCCAGTACCTGGTCCTACCCTTCCCCTTCCTGCTTTTAATACCCAGCTACAGCTGCCAACTTGCAACCATGAGAGAAAGGTCAAGGGAAAAGCCGAGATACCAGCACAGAACCAAGAGTCTCGGCTTCATGAAACTGATGAGCTAACCGCATACGTCGGGGCTGCTTATATGATAAAGAATTAACCTCCACTTGTTTAGGCCCCCGTTAGGTTTTTTGGTTACTTTCGGGCAAAAGCCTTCAGAACTTCTACAACCGCACGTGTGAGCTGTCCCACACAGCCTTGAGAATTCCTTCTGAGGGCCTTACTATGTGTCAGGCACTGCAAAAATTACATTATAACCACTGTCTCATTTAATCACAGCAACCTTATGAGGTAGGTACTAGTACCTCCTTTTACAGATGTGGAAACTGAGGCACAAAGAAGTTAAGTCACTACTGCATGGCCTCGCATTACTATTTAACTGGCTGTTCGCCCTTGTAATTCTAAAGTCCTTGAGTGCAGGAACCACATTTGTTCAGAACATGTTAAATGAAAAACCAAACTGAAAGTATCCATAGAAACTGGGCAACGAGCAATTTTGTCCTTATTTGTCAAGCCTCTGAGCCCTGTGCCCTGCCGCAGATGCCTATTTAGCCAGTGGCCAGAGTCATCCTTCAAGGTCCAGGGCTGGGTAGGTCACACAGACGAAGCTGGCCTCATCTGAACCCCCAGGAGTCCACTGGAGAGGGGGACCAGCAGCAAGCTGCTCACTGCCTGCAGTGGGCATAGCGAATCCTGGGTTCTGAGCAAATTCGTAGAAGACTATTAGCATATAAGGAGCTATAACTGAAAGGCGGGCACTGCATTGCCCATTGCTCGTATTATTCCGGATGGACAACAGTATTATACACTCAACAAAGTGCTCACGAATTAATTCTTTTTAAGCGTGTGGCGGGGGTAGGGAGGGAGGGACTCATGATTCATATCGTGAAAGGAACACCAAACAACTAGGGGAACAGAAGTGTGGTTTAGTAATGATTGGGTCTCTTCTCATTGAAATCCCTATATAAATACCAGTATCAGGCAGTCATAACACAATATAAAGGACGCCGGACCGGAAGTTAGCACGAAGGGGCTGAGGTTCCAGCTCTTCAACTTAGCCACGTGACATGGAGCGAGAGTAACCACATCCCCAAAGCCTCAAACACAGAATGGCAGGAGTGATACCTGCCTCCTAGGGTTGCTGAGGATCAAACAAGATTCGGGACATGGACGTGCCTTATCAATAAGAAAGCACCGACCAAATGTTGGGGGTTACGAGTGCTCGCGGTCACCTCCGACATCAGCGACTTAATATCATTCCTTACCCAGCATGGACCAGCATATAGGAGACAAACCTCCAGGCTTGCTCCCTCTTCTCGGGACTGTAGATAAAGGGGCTCTCCAGGATGCCTGTGTCCAGGGTGATCCACTGTTTCTGAGGCTTCCACACAGCATAGTATATAAACACTGCCAGCTGCCAGGGAGGGCACACAGGAATGTTAGCCACCGTCTGCAGAGGGGGGCCCTACTAAAGCCCACCAGCACTACTGCCTTGCTTTCAAAGGATCAGCTCCGAAGCGGGCCCTGCTGTAGCATGTGCTCGGAAGATGACGGGACTTAAACGTCCTTGCCATGTATCTGACCACGTACCTGTGGTCATATCCCACTTCCTCCAGTGATGAGGAGCAGCCCTAGACCAAACATAACGAAGACTCTTTCGGGACCCCCCGACCCCCTTAAACACCCTCATCTTCCCACTCCCACCATTTCGTCTTTCACTTACAAGTTAATATGGAATTAAGTCGCTGCTGGCTTCCAAGGAAGAGAAGAGGGAGAGGGAACGATAACTCTACAGCACAGAAGCCCGGTGAACACGACCTTAACCAAGTGATGAAGGCTCATGTCGCCCGGGATGTCATGTGGATGACCCGTACTCCCCGATGTGACGTGTTGAGAAAGGCACTTCGCCTCTGTGTGTTCCTCCCCCGTAACTCCAATCTAACCATGAGGAAAACATCAGACAAGCCCAGATTGGGGGATCGTCTACAGAAACCTGGCCCATACCCCTCAAGGCCATCAAAGTCATGACAAAGACAGACTAAGAAACGGTTACAGATTAGAGGATGCTGGGGGGGGGGGCACGGAGCAAAATGCAATGTGATCCTCGGGGCTGGAGGGTACAGAAGGGACAGAGAGAGAGAAGACATTAATGGAAAAGCTGGTAAAGACACATATTAAAAGCTCCAAATGAAGCCTGGAGTTTAGTTAATAATACTATACCCATGTCAGTTTCTTCATTTTGACAAGTGTACTATGGAAACGTAAGGTATTAATAATGGGAGAAATTAAGTGAGATGTATACAGAAACTCTCTGTACTATCTTGGCAACTTTTCTATAAAGCTCAAATTAATCCAAAATAAAAAGCTTATGTCAAAAATTTTATTTGAAAAACTGATCTTTCTTTGAGAGACAGATATCTCAACACCGGCTCCACAACCCTTGTATAGAAAACTGCCCTCCCCACAGCACGGACGACAGCAGTCATGTTTAGTATCATGTGACCTTATCCTATTATTCCCCGATTCCCACACTCACCAAGCCCTCACGCACCCGAGTGGACCGTGGGTAGGCCCGCCAACCTACGGGCTGGAAGGATAACATGATAGAGTGTGCCAGAAATGTTGATACGTTAGCCTTTTCTTTATCGGAGCCACGAGAGGCTAGGTCCCTATGCTGGTTAATGTTCTGTGTCAACTTGGCTAGACCATGATACCCAGATATTTGATCAAACATCATTCTGGATGTTTCTGTGAAGATATTTTTTAGATGAGATCAACATTTAAATCAACCGACTTTGAGTAAAGCAGATTACCCTCCATAACATGGGGTCACATCATAACAGTTGAAAGCCTTAAAAGAACAGACTGACCTTCTCTGAGGGAAAGGGAATTCTGCCAGAAGACTGTCTCTGAACTCCAACTGCAATTCTTACCCCTAGGTCTCCAGTCTGCTGGCCCACCCTAGATTTTGAACTTGCCAAGCTTCCATAATAGCATGAGCCAATTCCTTAAAATGAATCAATCTCTCTCTCAATATACATGTGTAGATAGGTGGATGGATGGATGGATGGATAGATAAATATAGATAGATGATGGATGGATGGATGGATAGATAGATAGATAGATAGATAGATAGATAGATAGATAGATAGATGATAGATAGATAGATGATAGATAGATAGATGATAGATAGATAGATGATAGATAGATAGATGATAGATAGATAGATGATAGATAGATGATAGATAGATGATAGATAGATGATAGATAGATGATAGATAGATGATAGATAGATGATAGATAGATGATAGATAGATGATAGATAGATGATAGATAGATGATAGATAGATGATAGATAGATGATAGATAGATGATAGATAGATGATAGATAGATGATAGATAGATGATAGATAGATGATAGATAGATGATAGATAGATGATAGATAGATGATAGATAGATGATAGATAGATGATAGATAGATGATAGATAGATGATAGATAGATGATAGATAGATGATAGATAGATGATAGATAGATGATAGATAGATGATAGATAGATGATAGATAGATGATAGATAGATGATAGATAGATGATAGATAGATGATAGATAGATGATAGATAGATGATAGATAGATGATAGATAGATGATAGATAGATGATAGATAGATGATAGATAGATGATAGATAGATGATAGATAGATGATAGATAGATGATAGATAGATGATAGATAGATGATAGATAGATGATAGATAGATGATAGATAGATGATAGATAGATGATAGATAGATGATAGATAGATGATAGATAGATGATAGATAGATGATAGATAGATGATAGATAGATGATAGATAGATGATAGATAGATGGATAGATGATAGATAGATAGATGATAGATAGATGATAGATAGATGATAGATAGATGATAGATAGATGATAGATAGATGATAGATAGATAGATAGATAGATGATAGATAGATGATAGATAGATAGATAGATGATAGATAGATGATAGATAGATAGATAGATAGATAGATAGATAGATAGATAGATGATAGATAGATGATAGATAGATGATAGATACAAGAGAGAATGTGTGTATTTGTGCATGTACACACCCTACGGGTTCCGTTTTTCTAAAGAACCCTAATATGGTCTTTGATAAGGAAATTGACCCATCTGGGAATTAAGAGGATTACATGAGAGACTTCCTAATGTCCCTGAAGTCACACCCCATACATATCCAGCCCCTGCCAATTCTTTTATGAGACATCATGGCAGGTGCGATGAGGCTTAGGAGAAGCCCAGTCCTGGTCCAGTCACTAAATGTAACCTTGGGCAAGTCATTCCACCTCCCTGGGCCTTCTACTCTTTTTCTGGAAAATAAAAGGGCTGATGAGATCAGATTCTGAAAACACACCACAGGCTGCCCACAATAGACATCAGCAGGGGATCCCATTTTTCCCCTCCTGAAACCTGGAGGCAGCCCATAGCTGTTCTGGTTAGTCTTCCATGTTGGCTCCACAAAAAGACCTTACCAATCAATCTAAGTTCGTTCATGAGATCAAACCAATTTGTGACCCCAAGATCATTTGGTTTCTAAAGCCCCAGCAACTAAAATGAAACAAAGCCACTGAAAGCCATTGTGGTCACTGCTGGGCAGGGGACTTGCTTGAAAAATAAAACTCAACCCTTGGCTGATAGTGACTGCGATCATAGGAAAGACTGAAGGGGGCTCCGGAGAGGGTGAGGTTGAGTTCCGTGTGTGCTGGACTTGCCACCGCCAAGCCGTCTTCCTATGTGTTCTCCAGTCTCTTCTCTGGATGTGATCAAAGCCCCCCGCCATGCTCCCTCCAGTCTTTTTGCAACTCCCAGTGGTACTCGGTCTAGTGCCCAGCACCCAACATACTCACCTCGGCAAGGCTGATGGAGATGATGAACACGGGGGGTGGGAGGCAGTTAGCTCTCTCCAAGTATGTTCTTCGGACCTTTTCAGGAAGCATCCATTTTGAGACAACCCTGTGGACCTTTTTATTCTTGAAGGTATCTTTACCTCCCCTGTCCTCTCTCATTTCCTTCTCTTCTTCCAGCTCTCCTTTCATGTCTCTATCCATATTCAGATTCATATCCTCCATCTCCAAATCGTGACCAGCAGCCATTGTCCTGAATCCTCCCGCCACCTGAAAGGGCCATGAATGTCAAGGAAACATGGATAACCCTAGAGTCCTGGGCTCTCTGGTATAACCACTGGTTTCCAAGGCCTTTCCTGTATATTAATAGAAGGCAATTGAAGATCTGGTGTCCAAATACTCATAATATCCACACCCTATCATCTGTGTTCAATTGTGACAAAGCACTAGGGTCTCCCCAAATGAGGGAGAGGACTTTCAGGGGTCACTTCTGGCTTCATCTATGTCCACTGCCTAAAGGACGGACTAGAGCCTTGGAAGAAGAAACTCTGCCTGGTATACCCCTCCCCTCCCCTCTGCCACTGACTGTCAAGTCAACCATCAGTGAAGAGAGAGCTCTGTTGTAAGGTGACGCGTCTCAGAGCTTAAACCATGCACTCTGCATAACTGCACCCAGCCTGGTCCAGCTAAAGTAAACGGTCTCCTTTCCCTTCTTAGTTTTATCTTGCTTCAACTCAAGGGCCAAACATAGGTCTCTGATTTCTGATTCAGAATCAAAAACAATTTACTGAACATCTATTGTGTATCAGGAACCACACTGGGGGCTTCCACATCTATTGACTCATTGGACTTCCACAATAACCCGAGAAGGAAGGGATTTGTAGTCCCAATTATAGATAAAAAACTGAGCTGCCCACTCTGCCCCCCTCCCCAGGAAGATTCAAACCCACACGTTCTCTAAATTACCAGGGTCCTTTCTAAAATACCGCACTGCCCATTCTGTAGCATACTTGGGGTGTTAGGGTTAGGGTAAGGAACCAGAAACTTCCTTACTGGTTCTCCAAGCACAAAGTCAATACCTTGCTGAAACACCTCTTCCCAACAACTCTCTGACATCTGAAGCTCTTGGCTGAGTTCCTACGAATTTCCATATCCAGTATTCCCTTGAACTCAATCCTCAACATTCACTTATCGAAGCATTTATTCAGTAAATATCTATGGAACACCTACTACGTATCAGGCCACCATCTACCCCAGAGTGTTTACAAAGTGTAATGGAAGAGACAGAGGTCAATAAAAATCATACACATAATTGTCATTACACTATGATAGAGGACACCAAGCAGGTGCATAAGACACCAAGGCTGTAACAGTGAGGACAGATCCATATACTATTTCCTTTCCCCGTGCCATGCCCTGTGCCATGTTCTATCCTTTTCCTGTTGGTCTGGTTCTGTTTTTTTTTTTTTAAGATTTTTTTTTTTTTTTGAGAGAGAGAGAGAGAGAGAAAGTGTGAGAGAGAGCATGAGAGAGGGTCGAGGGAGAATCAGACTCCCCGCTGAGCAGGGAGCCTTATCTGGGACTCGATCCCACGACTCCAGGATCATGACCTAAGCCGAAAGCAGTCGCTTAACCAACTGAGCCACCCAGGCGCCCCAAGGTTCTGTTATTTTTTTTACTCCTGGTTAAACTACTTAAATCATTCGAATGTTTCTGTGGTCAAAGGGGGGGGGGCCTCAAAAATGAAGGGAAAAACATAATAAAGATAATGTTGCACCATAGTACATACAGTCCAATCCAGTTTTTGTAAAAAGTAATGTACTGACACACGTACCGGAAGAAATCTGGAGAAGGAACCATGATCATATCTGCGTGGTGGAATTTCACTGGATCTTTGCCCTGCATGCAGGGATGGATCCAGATTTTGTGGAGCCTGAAGTGTAAACAATTTGGGGGGGTTTTCTTTGGAAAAAATAATATAAAATTAAAATTACAAAATATAAAAATTGCAAAAGTGGATACACAGCCTTTGAAGGAGCCCATGCAAGCGAGAGACCTGAAGTTAAAGCTTTACTAGCTTCAGAGAAAATCCACCTCTGTTCGTATGTGTTGTCTTCCTTTTATTTCATTTTTCAGTAATCTCTACATCTGATGTGGATCTGGAACTTACAACCCGGAGATCAAGAGTGACACACTCTACCAACTGAGCCAGCCAGGCACCCCTATTTGATTGTTTTAAAGTATGTATTTTAATTAAAAAAAAACTAATAAAGCCACATCTATGAAATCTGTACCTGATTCTAAAATCTCAACTACTGGGGCGCCTGGGTGGCTCAGTCGTTAAGCGTCTGCCTTCGGCTCAGGGCGTGATCCCGGCATTGTGGGATCGAGCCCCGCAGCCGGCATTGTGGGATCGAGCCCCACATCAGGCTCCTCGGCTGGGAGCCTGCTGCTTCCTCTCCCACTCCCCTGCTTGTGTTCCCTCTCTCGCTGGCTGTCCATCTCTGTCAAATAATAAAAAAAAAAACTTTAAAATCTCAACTACTGTACTATTTCTCCCCTCCCCTTTGTGGCCCAGTGTCTTTTTTTTTTTTTTTTAAGATTTTATTTATTTATTTGATAGACGGCGAGAGAGGGACCACAGCAGGGGGAGCGCGAGAGGGAGAAGCGGGCTCCCCGCTGCGCAAGCAGCCCAACGCGGGCTCGATGCCAGGGCCCCAGGATCATGACGGAGCGGACGGCAGCTGCTTCCCTGCGCCACCCCGGCGCCCTGGCAGGCATCTATACCCTAACCAGCTGGGTGTGCCCCATTGAAACTGATCTCCTGCGTTAGGCCCTTCAAACCAATCCGCTTCCAGAGCGATGCGAGTCCCAACCACGTCGGCAGAGCACGCTTGGCATTTCAAAGCATGACCCCACTACAAAATCGCACGTACTCCTCAGAATTATCTGAAGTAAAAAGAAGGCAATGCTAGGTTCCCAATTCTCCTCATCTTCCACCTTCCTAACAGACTTTCCCGTTGGAATCTCTTCCTCCATCTTTCATCTCCACTCTCTTCCTTCTCCTGCTCCCCAGCCACAGGCATCCCCTCTGCACGCCTCAACCACACCCTTGTCCTGCCACCGGACTCCTCTAACTCGGTGAAGAGGAGCGAGTAGCAAGGTCGCTAGAGGACAGGAACCCAGGCTTTGACACTGGACAGACTGGGGGAAATGGCCTCGTCTTCTTTTCCTTTGCAGCCCCAGGCAATGGGCCTGGGCCTGGTACCGCAAACAGTAGAATAGTGGTTGCCAGGGGGTGGAGGAAGGGGGGGGATGGGGAGTTACATGTTTAATGAGTGCAGAGATTCAGTTTGGGAAGACAAAAAAGTTCAGGAGATGGATGCAGCGAGAGTGTCACGACAATGTAACGTAGTTAATGCCACGGAACTGTATGTGCACTTAAAAATGGTTAAAATGGTAAATTTTAAGTATGTCTATTTCACGCACACACAAAATAATGAGAAACTTTCAAAGTCATTGTGGCGATCAGATCTAGTGTTTGTGTCACCAAAACGTGCTTCACCAATGACATAATACTGATATTTTCAGCTTAGGTTAATGTATCTAAATGTCCTAAATGACCCCAAATAAAGTTTTTCACTGTAATTTTTTTTAAAAAATGCGATCCATGGAGCCAGATCACTGGCATTAGAATACAGCTCTACCACATGTCAACTGTAAACGTAGGTAAGTCGCTTAAATTCTCTGAGCCGCAAATTACAGTTTTTTAAATTGTGCTAAAATACCCATAACATAAAATTTATCGCTTTAACCATTTTAAAGTGTACAATTCAGGAGCATTAAGTACACTTACAACATGATGTAACCATCACCACTGTCTCGTTCAGGAACTTTTTCATCGCCCCAGACAAAAACCCCATACCCATTAAGCAATCTCTCTATGGCCACTTCCCTCCAGCCCAGGGCAGCCACTAATCTGCTTTCTGTCTCTAGGGATTTACTTACTCTGCATAGTTCATGAAATTGGAATCATACAGTATGGGGCCTTTTGAGTCTGGCTTCTCTCAGTAGTAGTAAGTCTTCCAGGTTCATCTGGGTTGTGGCCTGTTTCAGTACTTCTTTCCGTTTTTGTTTTGTTTTTTTTAAGTAGGTGCCGCACCCAAATGTGGGGCTTGAACTCACGACCCTGAGATCAACAGTCGCAGGAAGGGGTGGGGGCAATGGGTGAAAGAGGTGATGGGGATTAAGGAGTGCACCTGTTGGGATGACCACTGGGTATTGTACGTAAGTGACGAATCACTGAGTTCTACACCAGAAACTAGTATTATGCTGTATGTTAACTAACTGGAATTTAATAAAATCTTGAAAAAAAAAAAAAGGAGTCACATGCTCCACAGACTGAGCCAGCCAGGCACCCCAGTATTTCATTCCTTTTTATGGCTGAATAATACCGCATTGTATAGATATATAAACACATTGTTTATACATTCATCTGCTGAAGGACATTTACATTGTTTCCGTCTTTGGCTACTGTGAAAAGTGCTGCTGTGAACATCCCTGTGTATTGTTTGAATATCTGTCTTCAGTTATTTGGGGTATTTGGGGTATATACTTAGGAGTGGAATTGCTGAGCTATAGAGTAATTCTATATTTAACTTATTGGGAAACTCTCAGATTCCATTTTAAACTGGGGATAATTTTAAAAAATGAAAATAAAAATAAGGTGGGGACAATGACAGAACTTACCTTGTAGCATTGTCGGAAAGATTGTTGGAGGTAATGCATGTAAAGCACTTAGAATAGTATCTGGCACATAGTAAACACTCCGTAATTGTTATTATTAGCTATGGATGGATGAGTGGGCGTGTGGTTGGATGGATGGATGGATGGATGGATGGATGGATGGATGAGGCTGAGTATAGGGCCTATTTTCACACTGCAAGCTACTGGGAATCACTCCTATTGAATTTATTCTTAAAAATATTTCATTAGGCAATTTCCACGTTACAATAGATTATATCCAGTAAATTTAGGGAAGAAAAGAATTCCCCTTTTCTGTCACTTTTCCCCAGCAACTTTTCTGAGAAGAAAGCTCCCTCCTCTAGATTTTCCATCCTCCCACTCAACCAACCTTCCAGGGTCAGACACTAGGTCCGTAGACCTAACTATTTCACTAATATTCCCTGAATGTTGTCGATTATTTCTAGATTGACTTGTCATAATTGGCAAAACACAATGTGGCTTTAAGATCTGTAGCTTTTAACAGCAAATATTAAAGCATTTTAAAAATAAGTTCAGGAGGTGCCTGGGGGACTCAGTCAGTTAGCGTCTGCCTTCGGCACAGGTCATGATCCCAGGGTCCTGCGAGGGAGCCCCGCATCGGGCTCCCTGCTCAGTGGGGAGTCTGCTTCTGCCTCTCCCGCTCCCCCTGCTTGTGCTCTCTCTCTGTCAGATAAATAAAATATTTTATAAATAAATAAATAAATAAATAAATAAAAATAAGTTCAGGGGCCCCTGGTGGCTCAGTAGGTTGAGCACACAACTCTTGGTTTCGGCTCAGGTCATGATCTCAGCGTTGTGGGATCGAGCCCCATGTCAAGCTCTGCACTCAGTGCGGAAACTTCTTGTCCTTTTCCCTGCCCCCACCCCCGTACTTTTCCTCTCTCTAAAATAAATAAATAAATAAATAAAATCTTTAAAAAATAGTAAGTTCAAGGGCACCTGGTTAGCTCAGTCAGCAGAGCATGCAACTGTAAGTTTGAGCCCCGTGTTGGGTGTAGAGATTACTTTTTAAAAAAATAAACTAAAATCTTTAAGTAAATAAATAAAAATAAGTTCAGTTAGGGATGATCAACATTGTATTAATAAGCTCTACTGTGAATTCAAATACCATATACAATTACTTTACGAGGAAATAAAATTCTACATTGTTAATACAATTTTATAGCTAAAAAGGAGCTAAAAAATATACGAAGGATTGCATTTCCTCAAATTTTTCTCTTTTCTCTAGATTTCAAGTTTTCTAGAAATTTTACAAAGTCAAGCCCAGCATTTTGGGTAGTTTAGAGAAACGTATTTCCCACGCTGCAAAGGTATCTGACCCATTCGGCTTCTCCAACACTCACTGGGGGTCTGCTTTCTTCCACGGCGCGCACAGCAAAGAGATCTGACGTGTAGTTCTAGCTATTTCAGGCTCTGGCAACAGATGAACATGTTGGTAGCAACCGTACCGTGTGGGTTTTACCTCTCTTCTCAATGACGGTCACACTCTGACTTCGAGCCCTGTCTGTGGGCCCTGTTCCTTGGAGACGGGGGCCCCTCCTTGATTAAGCAATGCTCCAACATCTGCTGCTCGATGCTCACGGGTGTGCTCCCCGACTCTGGCATTCCCTGTCCCTCCCACTCCCGTTTCTCTTCTGCTCCCACACCTGAATTCCTGAGCCCAGTTCACCACCTTGGAAACATTCCGGATCAAACAATGAAAAAGATTATCCAAAAAAAAGAGAAAGAAAGAAAAGGATTATCCATACTCATGAGGCTGTGGGAAATGGTACAGTTTTGGAAGGCAATCGGGCAGTACCCAGAAAATGCGAAAAGCATATACCTTTCAACAGAATCACCCGACTCCTAGAAATCTATCCTGCAAATGTATTTGAGCAAGTGCACAAAGCTCTATTTCAAAGATGTTCGGTGCAGAACTGCTTATAGTAGTGACAGATTACAAAGAACAGGAACGTACTTCAATAGGGTGGTTGCGTTTTCTGACAGTTTTCACTCTTAGGTGCTTCTTCCTTATGCTGTGCTGAAATCTGCTCCTGGGTCCAAGGTTTTCCTCCTTGGGCTAATCTCAGGTTATACCATTATTTTGCCCTTGCATGGGTGTGGTCTAGGTACTCCATAGGCTCTACAGGTCAGAGGTGGGACAGAGTCTCTGGAAGCATACTTTAGATGACCAGAACTTTTGAAGGCCCAATTAAATAAAGCAAGAGTCTCAAAACATCTCAGCAATGATTACAACACATCACAGCCGAACAGAGATATAAAAGCATCGCAGCTGTCACATTATTCACTTGGTCACTCTCATCACGGTGTTATGTATGGAGTGGAATTATTTACTGCACTCACTGACTGTGCCTTCTTACTCACTAAGCAAAGATCATCCAAGTTTCTAGAACTTTCTTTAATGTTGGCTTGATGTTATGCCTTACCTCCTACCTTCTATCTTTAGCAGGTGTCTGTCAACTCTTTGTTGAAAACAATCTCTCTGTCTCTCTGTCTCTGTCTCTGTCTCTGTCTCTCTCTCTCTCTCACACACACACACACACACAGAAACACACACACACACACACACACACACAGACCAAAACTGGGTGGCACTGCTGTAATAAATTCTCATCCTACTTATAGGGAACAATGAGGGTAGACTGATCAACAGAATTTTGGAGGAGTAGAAAAGACTCACGGCCTTCGAGTTAAAAATGAAAAAAAAAAAAAATGAAGATGTTCCCCTGTGCACCAAAAGCCAAAGACCTTCCCTTTTTTTTTTTTAAGTAGGCTCCACACCCAGCATGGGGCTCAAATGCACAACCCTGAGATCAAGAGTCACATGCTCTACCAACTGAGCCGGCCAGGCACCCCAGTAAGTATTCTTAAGAGGAAAAGTGGAAAGAACTTCCCTACATCCTGACTTTATCTGGGATAAGCACTGCTCATAGTATGAATCATGAAGCCATTGTTTCGGCCCAGGAGTAGAAAGGGCAGGGCCGTGCTCATTTACCCAAAACACTCTTCTGCTTAAAAAAGAAAAGAAAAGAAAAGAAAAAAGAAATGAAGAAAAAGAGATTTCCATTAGGAGAGTTACACCGGAGATCCTTGACAATGGCAAGGGATTTTTCCAAAGACCTTTTAGGAGCCTTAATATACCACATAGTGTCTCCCAAAATTATGTTACAAATTACAGCCAGAAAATTTTAAGAGATTGCATTTCAGACCCTAAATGATTCCATAAATGCAGGTGTAAGGTTATTTATAAAGTCTGTCATGTGAGGAGTATTAATTAACCATGTTTAACATTTTGCACCCAAGGTCCCAAAGAAGAAAAGAAAACAGAACCTCAGTGAGTTAATTGTGCCCCTTCATCTTTAAGTAAAGCTTAACCTCTCTCTCGAAGACCAGTTTCTGCACTTTAATGAGCTGAAGCACTCATGAAAACAACTTCCCAAAGCACTTTTCCTTGTATCTGTGTGACACACAGATAGATCGCTTGGTGTCAAAGATCCTAGGCACCGCTGAACTTGACGTTCCATGCCAAGTTTATCCAAAACTTCTGTTTGTGGTCACACACACACACAAATTTTTTTAAAAGTCACTTTCTCAAGCTTCTTCACTTTCTTCTCATTTCTATTTCTGGCACTATCAAGTGATTTATTTTTACGAGTCTTTTCTACTCCTCAAACAAGAAACAAAGATTTTAGTCACTGCATGCAGATTACCTAGAGGCCAGAACTCGTGGAGAAGAGAAATCACGGGAGACGTCAAAGTGGCAGGGCAGGCCTGCTCACTCCCTGGTCAATGACGGCTCCAGCGAAGTCCTTCGGTTCACATCCATCTACAACGGGCCTCTGGGAGCAGCTAATGACATGCAAAACTGTAAGCGTTGAAGCTGCCAATGTCAAGGGCTCCCAGAGTCTTCTCTTGATTAACACTTATATAATGGCCATTTGTCAGGGTTCTGGGGGAATTCTTCATCTCATGAATCCTGGCAGGCAGCAAGGACCACTTCCCGGTACGGAAGGTAAAAATCCCCAGTCCTCTCGGTTCCAGGTCCCTAGGCAGCTAAGGTTCCGGTCGTGACTTGGGCGTCACCGATCAGCCACACTTGCTTAGGATTTTTGAGGCTGGAGCTTGAAGACTGGCCACGTTCTTCACAGCGGTGCACTGCAAGCAGCACGTCCAGTGTCCATGCCGCTCAGGTCAGAGTGGCATCCGGCACCCAAGGCCCACCGAATCTTCCATGCAGGCTGCCGCAATGAGCACACAGTGCAGCCCCAGCAACGGGGCCATCTTCACCGACCTGGCCCTGCGATGTGATTTCGGCGTAGTTCTAGACGCCTGGTTTCCTTTTGTCTCAGCGTATTTTCCAAACCTTGTTTCTGCAGCCTTCCAGTGATTTTGTAACCTCCCTGGGATACTGTGATATACTAAGATATTTTTGCTCTTCCTCCCCAGTTCCTGGCACAGAGCTCCTAAAACCCTTGGAATTTCCAGAGTGACAGGGGTGGGAGGGGCATCTTCTGTTATTTATAATAAGCCCTTTTTAACCAGACCTGAGCTTCAGCTCAGGAAGTGACTTGGAGGATGGGGGCTGGTTGCCCAAGGAAATAACGATGGGATTAGAGGGTTGGAACTTTCAGCCCCACCTCTGGGAAGGGAAGAAGGGCTAGAGATTGAGGTGTATCAGCAATGGTCAATCACCAATCCCGCCTATGTTATGGAACTTCCATGAAAACTCTACACAGAAGATTCAGAGAGCTTCCAGCTTGGTAAACACAGAGAGGCGCTGGGAGAATGAAACACTCAGAGAGGGCGTGGAAGCTCTGTATCCTTTCCCATCCACGCTGCCCCATGCATCGCTCCCATTTGGCTGTTCTTGAGTTGTATACTTTATATAAAAAACCAGTAATAATAAGTACAGCCCTCTCGTAAGTTCTGAGAGCTGTTCTAGCAAATTACTAAGCCCAAGAAGGGGGTCACAGAAACCCCAACTTATAGCCAGTTGATCAGAAGCCCGGATTCGCAACTGGCATCTGGGGTGGGGAGCAGTCACAGGGTACTGAGCCCTTAACCAGTGGGGTAGTTAGTGTCAGAATTGCTTGGTGTGAAAAACCCACATATTTGGTGTCAGAAGTGTGAGCAGGAGTTGAGAAATAGTTTTTCTTTCCTTACCCAATGTGCGTTCAATCAAATTCATTTACTGGAGTAATTAGCCAGAATCAGTTTCTGTGCCCTGTAGCCAAAAACCTAAGTAATAACACCTCAGTACCCAAGAAACTCTTCTCAACTCTACCTGGGGTCTTCTTTTTGCAAGTTAAACTCAATTCTTGCTCTGCAGCAGGGAGACACAGTGTAAGGAGAGCGCAGAACCAGGAGACCTGCTTTCTGGTCTAGACCTCTGCCACTTCCTGGCTGTGTGAGCTGAAGCCAGTCCCTTCCATGCGCTGAGCCATGACTCTCTCACCTGCACAGTGAAATGAAGAGTCTGCACCAGACCAGTCGTTCCCCAAACTAGTTCTGCCTTAGAATCCCCTCAAGAGTTTCTTTTTCAACATTTGTTTTTATACAGCCTCCTGGGCCCCACTCCTGAAAAAACTAATTTAATCGATTCAGCAGATCTCTGACAAGCGACACGGAGGCAGGAACACCTTTGAGAACCACAAACTAAGGCCTCCAGGGTCCACTCCTCTCACAAACTCTGTGATCTTCCAGAGGAAAGCAGAGACAGTTTTATTGCCGTATTTCTTGTGCCCAGAAAGTTCCTGGCACACAGGAGGTGTTCGGAAAATACTAGCATCTGTGTAAAGGGTAAACAAACTCTGCAACTTTTCTGTAAATCTAAAATTACTCCAAAATATAAAAAGTTTATTTAAAAGAATACTGGAAGGAAAAGGGAAAGGGAATTCTATCCAGACAACATTAACCAAGAGTCTTATATCACTTTGTGTTGAAAAGTGCCTTCCACCACCCCAATCCCCCCCACCCCATTATCATTCTGCCATCACTGCGCCATCAGAGGAGACCGGCAAAGCCACTATTCTGTCATGGCTACAAAAAGGTTTGTCACCTGTCTTTGTGCTAGACACTGTGAAGACTCAAGTTCTGCTCCCAGCACACCCCTTAATTTTACTGTGCCTCAGTTTCCTTGGCTATAAAATAGACCCCCTTCCTCCCCTCCGTATCATACAGAATTATTGTAAGAAGCAAATGAAAGAATAAGAGTGGCCGTAATAGTGAGCACTTACTAGGGGCGCCTGGGTGGCTCAGTCAGTTAAGCGGCTGCTTTTGGCTCAGGTCATAATCCCAGGGTCCTGGGATGGAGCCCCAAGTCAGGCTCCCTGCTCAGGGGGAGTCTGCTTCTCCCTCTGCCCCTCCTCCTGCTCCTTCTCTCTTTCTCTCGTGCTCTCTCTCTCAAATAAATAAATAAATCTTTAAAAAACAAAAACAGTGAGCACTAACTACATGCCAGATTCTATGCTAAGCACTTGAAGAGCATTCTCTTCATTAATTTTCACAACAACCTTATAAAACAGGATAATAACAAAAAATGAAAATAAAAAAATAAAATAAGATAGTAATATCCCCACTGTATAGGTAAGGAAACTCAGGCTTCCGAAGGAACTTGATCCGGGTAGCACAGCTGGTGAGGGAAGAGCTGGGAGAGGAGCCCAAGGTGTCTGAGTCCACAGACCTTGCGTGTTCCTCTGCCCTGAGATTTCTATGCACCAGGGGTTAAAGAGGTATACATCTGTATTTTGATTATTTTCATCCCATTCTTCCCTCTACCCTAATCCCCCTCTTCTTCCTCCTGCTCCCCAAACAGACCCAGACTAGAGCCCGGGAGTTTCCAAATGGGGGCCGTGGAAGTGGCAGGTCATCGGCCCAGAGTCTGGGGTCGGGAATCCCCAGCATTCCCACTGAAGCCGCAGGGAGTCGAGATGGACACGGGCACCCAGGAAAGGAAAAGCATTTGCCTCTCTGAGAACCCAAATGTCTACGTCAGGCTCACCTTCCCTTCTTCACCTCACCCAGGAGAGCACAGGCGAGGCCACCCACCTCAGGCCAACTCCTCTTTGGCAGAAGAGACTTTTGATCATCAGTTTGTGCTGCTTCCCTAGTTGCATTCACATGAGTAGGTTGTAAATATCTGAATTGTTTCTTTAAACAGCTGGCCCCACCCATTCATTGGTACCAGGCGGGCCCCTGCCAAGGCTGAGTCCAGCCTTGATGTGGCCTGGGAGCCCAGGAGGCTGGGCGGCAGGCTGTGCTGGGTGTACCCGATTTTTGCCCAGCCGGGCCTGGTGGGGAGGCTTTTGGTGGTGTTGCTAGGCAACCTGGGTAATTGGAGAGGCCATGGATTGGGCTTCTGGGCCACAGAGATTAACAGCCTCCTTCATCACACTGCAAGCCATCATTATCCCCTGTTCCAGAGGCCTGCAGCAATCTCTGTGGTTATAGCCTGAAAGAGTGCTTTTTTAGCTACAGAAATTAAGAACCAGCTTTTCAATATTACGGGTTTGTGGCTGTGGTTGTTTTCTTTTTGCTGCATCTCTGCGGATACACTTGGAACAAATAAGCGAACGATGAAAAAATAAATGTCTCCACAAACCCCCTTCTCCAAAAGTTTTTCTTACTTCTAACGCAAAGCAAACTTGCACTCCCCGCGAAGGCAGCTAAGGTAGAGACATGTCCTCCCGAGGTCCGTGCGTGCCCACGCCACGTTCAAAGCTGCTGCCTTCGGATCCCGCACAACTGGGGCTGTGGTTCGGGGTGGGGAAGCCAGGGCCTTGCTCCTGAGCAAAGCCTTTCAGCAGAATAATTTCTGTCTCTCCCACTCAACAACAATCACAACACCCCCCTTCCCAGTCTCCAGCCACTTTCACTTATACTATTTCAATGCCTCCTCCCGGCTGCCCTGTAACGATGACGTCACCCCTACTTGCATTTTACGGATGAACAATTAAACAAGAGGCACCCGTGATCATATACCTGGCTAGTCACACCAAAGCTGAGACACAAACCCATTTTTCTGAAGCTAGATGGGCTCTCCACGATCCACACTGATTCCCCCCGACATAGAACTTCGTACCTGATTACAACATGTGTAATAGTAATAACAATACTCACCGGCGTAGAGACACAAGCACTTCATCCTGTATCTCATACCATCCTCCACACAGCACCCTTGCTGATTGTGGTCAGGCTTTCAAAGCTGCCTCGTGTACACTAAGGAACACAGTCTGGAAGAAGTCCCAGAGCTGGACACCCTGTTTAAGTAGGTTAACAAGTCTACCAGCGTACAGGGCTGAAGGGAAACACTGACCCTGCGCCATCGCCGCCTTCATTCGAGGAGTTGACTCAGCTGGGCAGCATTACGATACTACTGTCAGTCCCCTGAGTAAGGAGGCAGAAACACTGCTTTCATTAGATATTTGTAGTTATTCTTCCAAAGGGCTTTCGCTGCCTCATCTACAATGTTTCTTGAATAGTGGTCCGTCGATAGTGACCAACTGTGTAAGTTTGCAGAGGACTAGGGATTTCCTGGGATGTGGGACTTGGGGTTTTAAAATCAGGACAGTCCTGGGCAAACCGAGGGGAGTCACCTCTCCTAGACCACCTACATTAGAATCATCTGGGGAGGCCAGGTGACGATGCCTGGTTTGCATAGGATTACTATGGCAGTGGTTCCTAACCTTGGCTACACATCCGAATTCCCTGAGAAGATTGTAAAAAAAATACTAACTCTGGGCTCATGCACCAATGGGATCAGAGCCCCTGGAGCGAGGGCCTGAAGACTGGTGTATTTTAATGTACAGCCCAGACTAAAAACCCCTACCCTAGAGATTTGGATTCAGAGGGTCTGGGCTGGGGTCTTTTTTTTTTTTTTTTATAAGATTTTATTTATTTATGTGACAGAGAGACAGCCAGCGAGAGAGGGAACACAGCAGGGGGAGTGGGAGAGGAAGAAGCAGGCTCCCAGCAGAGGAGCCCGATGTGGGGCTCGATCCCGGAACGCCGGGATCACGCCCTGAGCCGAAGGCAGACGCCCAACGACTGCGCCACCCAGGCACCCCTGGGCTGGGGTCTTACCCAGGAATCTGCATGCCTTTTTGACAGCTCCGCAGGGAATTCTTATGTATACTGTGGTTTGATAAGCAATGATTCTTATGTGATGTGTGCATTCACTGGACAGGCATTCCCTGAATGTCTTCTGTATGTTGGGCTCTGGAATCATAAGGAAAAAACAAACAAAAAAACTACTTTCTATTCCCAGGTCCTCCCTATCCAGGGAGGAATAAAGAGCTATAAATTGTCCCAACGCAGTATGCTGTGGTTTAGCTTTATACGTGACTCAGCCCCATCAGGGTGATTATGGTTAATCAGTTCCCAGAAGCCTAGTGTGATAGATTAAAGATGGAGTATATTATTTGCCATTCCTCCCACTAAGAGGTGGGGTTCGTTTCTCCTGCCCTTGAATCTGGGCTAGCCCTGTGACTGGCTTTGACCAGTAATAGGTGGCAGAAGTCGTACAATCCAAGGCCAGGCCTTAAGAGATCGGCAGCCCCACTGTCGTTCTTCTTGGAAGCCTAAGACCATAAAGAAGGTTGACTCCTGGGGTGCCCGGCTGGCTTAGTCAGTAGAGCATGCAACTCTGGATCTCGGGGTGGTGAGTTCAAGCCCCACATTGGGCATAGAGCTTACTTTGAAAAAATATAAATAAATAATAATTTAAAAAGAAGGTTGGATGGCACATGATGTAATGAGTACTGGGTATTATGTTATATAAGACTGATGAATCACTGACCTCCACCTCTGAAACTTATAATGCATTATATATAAATTAATTGAATTTAAATTAAAGAATAAAGTTCTTGTGAAAATAAAAAAAGTGAAAAGAAAAATCATGGAAATAAATAAATAAATAAATAGATAGATAAATAAATAAATTAATTAAAAAAGAACGTTGATTACCCTGCATGCTCTGATGAAGCCCGATCTATTCGTATGGAGAGAGAGGCCATGCAGAAGAGCCCCGGGGTGCCAGACCCAAGCGTAAGTGAAGCCTTTTTTTTTTTTTTTAGATTTATTTATTTGATGATAAGGCAAGAAACAACAAATATTGGAGAGGATGTGGAGAAAGGGAAACCCTTTACACTGTTGGTAGGAATTCAAGTTGGTACAGCCACTCTGGAAAACAGTGTGGAGGACCCTCAAAAAGTTAAAAATAGAGCTACCCTATGACCCAGCAATTGCACTACTGGGTATTTACCCCAAAGATACAGACGTAGTGAAGAGAAGGGCCATATGCACCCCAATATTCATAGCAGCATTGTCCACAATAGCTAAACTCTGGAAGGAGCCGAGATGCCCTTCAACAGATGACTGGATTAAGAAGATGTGGTCCATATATACAATGGAATATTACTCAGCTATCAGAAAGAACGATTACCCAACATTTGCAGCAACATGGACAGGACTGGAGGAGATTATGCTAAGTGAAATTGGTCAAGCAGAGAAAGACAATTATCATATGGTTTCACTCATTTGTAGAACATAAGGAATAGCAGGGAGATCAGTAGGGGAAGGAAGGGAAGAATGAAGGAGGGGTAAACAGAAGGGGAATGAACCATGAGAGACTATGGACTCTGGGAAACAAACTGAGCGTTTCAGAGGGGAGGGGAGTGGGGGATTGGGTTAGGCCGGTGATGGGTAGTAAGGAGGGCACTATTGCGTGGAGCACTGGGTGTTACACGCAAACAATGAATCATGGAACACTACATCAAAAACTAATGATGAACTATATGGTGAATAATATAGCATAATAAAAAATTTTTTTAAAAAAGGTTTATTTATTCGAGAGAGAGAATGCATCCAAGTGCGAGTAGGGGGAAGGGCAGGGGGAGAGGGAGAGAATTTCCAAGCAGACTCCCCGCTGAGCAGAGCCCACGGGGGGGGGGGGGGGGGGGGGGGGCTCGCTCTCACAACCCTGACTGAGATCATGACCTGAGCCGAAACCAAAGGTCTGATGCTCAACCAACCGAGCCACCCGGGCGCCCCTGAGTCAAGCCTTCCTAGACCTCAGAGCCCAGCTCGTCCACCAACTGAAGACAGCCAGCTTGGTGACCCCAGCCGACTCCACACAGAGCAGAAGAACTACTCAGCAGGACTCTGCCCAAATTCCAGACCCACAGAAGCATGGCAAGATAAAATGATTGCTGTTTGAAGCTGCCACACTTTAGAGTGATTTGTTAATACAGCACTAGCTACCAACATATCTCATCAGAAGTAGAAGGCAGAATGGCATCCCATACCATTCTGCCTTCCCGTTGCCATTGCTCATCTTGGTAGCCCTCCACGGAGTAGACCGCTGGTGCCTACCTGAAAAGTTCTCCATCTCGGTCTCTATTCCTGCCCCCCTCCAAAACCAACACACACAACCATAAATCAGAGGAGAGCAACTCTCTGCTTAAAGCCTCTCAACGGTTGCTCACTGTCATCGAGATAAACACAGGATCCTTACCAGGGCTGGTGAGGTCCTGCATGACCTAGCTCCTGCCTTCTTTGTGGAATTTTACCGCTCTCCCCCCACCATCTCTGTTCTGTCTTTTCTATACAAATATACGTAGCTTTTTATTGAAGTTGAGTTGACGTACAATATGATATTAGTCTCAGGTGTATAATAGAATGATTTGACAATTACATACGTTACAAAAGGCCCACCACAACAGGTGTCGTTACCGACTATCACCGTACGTTATCACAGTCGTACTGACTATATTCCCTCTGCTGGACTTCTCATCCCGTGACTTACTTATTTTATAAGTGGAAGTCTGGCTCCTTAATCCCCTTCACTTTTTTCGCCTATTCCCTCACCCCCCTCTCCTCTGGCAACCATCAGTTTCTTCTCTGTATTTACGAGTCTGTTTCTGTTTGTTTGTTATCCATTTGCTTTGCTGTTTAGATTCCACATATAAGAGAAATCATATGGTCATTGCCTTTCTGTCTGACTGACTTCACTTAGCCTAACACACTCTAGGTCCATCCACGTTGTTACAAATGGCAAGGTTGCGTTCATTTTTATGGCGGAGTAGAATCCCATTATATATATGCCACATCTTCTTTACCCACTCAGGTTGCTTCCGTATCATGGCTATTGTAAATAATGCTACAATTAACATATGGGTGCATACATCCGTTTGAATTAGTGTTTTTTTTTTCTTCAAGAAAATACCCAGAATTAGAATTACTGGATCATATGCTATTTCCATTTTTAATTTTTTAAGGAACCTCCATATTGTTTTCCACAAGTTCTTCTTCCCATCCCAAGAACACCCCAAGCTCTCTCCTGCCTCAGGGTCTTTGCACTTGCTGTTCGGTTGACCTAAACCTCTCTCCTCCATCCCTGCCATGCACTCTAACATATATACACAAGGCTACCTCCCTCATGACAAAGAGCACCTCCCTAGGAAGTCTTCCCTAACCCACCCCTCTGCCCACCCCATATATTCTAGCAGATTCCCCTGCTTATTTGCTCCCAGCACTTGTTACTATCTAAAAATATCCGATGTGTTTATTCGCTATCTTTTCTACTAGAACATAAATTCCAGAAAAAGTAGAACGTGTGTAGTTTTTACTCCATTCGTAGGTGCCCAGTAAATGTTTGCTGAATAAACCGTCAAGAAATGAAGAACGCAGGAAGTACGGAGTAATAGAAATCACAGCAGCAGAAATGCCTGATCCTGCTTCACTTCTGCCTCTGCTTACCTGTGGACCCCTTCGGCTCTCCTGACCAGGAGCCTCGTCCCCAGCACGACACGCACGGCCAGGATGTGTACGGGAGCCGTATGCCAGAAGTCCCCACACTGCTTTGCTCACGAATCCCCATTCGATTTTGAAAAAGCTATGACCCTCGCACACATTTTACGATAATAACTAAAATTATTTTTCACAAGTTAAAATAGGTTCCGAGACACAATTTTCTGGTATAGTCATATTAGAAACATGCTTTCGATATGTTTTCATCTAAACCTTGGAGTTACAGATTTAGTTTGTTCAGTTTCTGGAAAATGTCTGCCATGTAATCCAATTGTCAAAGCCAGTGCTCACTGTCAAACCGATTAGCCATACCAGAAAAATTTTGTCTGTAAGAAAACCCACTTTCGTTTTTAAAAATGTCTATAAATGAGTTTATCTGTATCCCCATGACAACCAATTCAGGTCCCAATTAATCCTATAATACACAGATGAAGAGCTAAGGCACTTCAATTTAAAAAGTAGAGTAGCGTAATGGTTAAGAGCACAAATTCTAGAGGGGAGGTTCTGGAGTTCAAGTCCGGATTCTGCCACTCGATAGCTCTGTGACCTTGGGCAACCTCTTAAACCTCTGGCTGCTGGGACACCTGGCTGGCTCAGTCGGTAGAGCGTGTGGCCCTCGATCTCAGGCTCATGAGTTGAAGCCCATTGGGTGTGGAGCTCACTTAAAAAATAATAATAAAATAAAATGAAAAGTAAATTCTACGAGTCTGCAGTGAGGTACCACCCCTTCCGTTTATCTGATCTAATCTCGCAGGAACCAAGCATTCTCCAGTTGTCCTTCTGGTTTTTCTAGCCCTGAGCAAGGCACCACAGAAAGATTCAGGACAAATCTAGGAAAGCTAGAGAAGGGAAATACTGAACGCAGAGTTAGGGGCTCCTGGCTGGCTCAGCAGGGGAGCATGCAACTCTCCACCTCAGCTCTTAAATTCAAGCTGCAAGTTGGGCCTGAAGGAATGAGGGGAAGGAAGGAAGGAAGGAAGGAAGGAAGGAAGGAAGGAAGGAAGGGAGGGAGGAGGGAAGGAAGGGAGGGAGGAGGGAAGGAAGGAGAGAAAGAAAGAAAGAAAGAAAGAAAGAAAGAAAGAAAGAAAGAAAGAAAGAAAGAAAAAGGAAGAAAGGAAGAAAGAGACGGGGAAGAGTTCATAAGGAGAACTTAAAAGAATCCAGTCAGGGGCGCCTGGGTGGCTCAACTGGTTAAGTGTGGGACTCTTGATTTCAGCTCAGGTCTTGATCTCAGAGTCATGCGTTCAAGTCCCACATTGGGTTCCATGCTGGCTGTGGAGCCTACTTAAAAATAGTAATAATAAAACAAAAATAATAGTAATAAAACAAAAATAATAGTAATAAAACAAAAATAATAATAATAAAACAAAATCTAAAAGAAAAAAAGAAAAAAGAAAAAAAATCCAGTCAAGCAGATTGCTTTCAGGAAAGAACACCTGTGGAATCTGAGGGTCTGGAAACGGATTCTCTGAAAGCTATCCACATCCATAAACCCCCAGTTCCATACTCAACACAAACTCCCAGGGCACATTCGGAGCCCAACATAATTCCTGGTGCCCCCCCTGCAACTCCATCTCTCTCCTTCACATAACAAAGCCCGAATCAGTGAGCAGCACACCCCAGAATTTGCTCCAGGTTATACAAATGTAAATCATTTGTAAATTTCAGGTGCTTCTTTTTTTTTTTTTTAAAGATTTTATTTATTTATTTTGACAGAGAGAGACAGCCAGCGAGAGAGGGAACACAAGCAGGGGGAGTGGGAGAGGAAGAAGCAGGCTCCCAGCGGAGGAGCCCGATGTGGGGCTTGATCCCAGCACTCTGGGATCACGCCCTGAGCCGAAGGCAGATGCTTAACGACTGAACCACCCAGGCGCCCCCAGAGGAAAAAGCAGGCTCCTAGCGGAGAAGCCCGATGTGGGGCTCGATCCCAGAACGCCAGGATCACGCCCTGAGCCGAAGGCAGAAGCTTAACGACTGCACCACCCAGGCGCCCCTCAGGTGCTTCTATTAGAAAGAATAAATTAGCGGTAACCAGCACACAGCTGAGGACCAAGCACAGTAGATCAGGACACAAGGCAAGTTCGGAGGCACTTCACGAACCATTATGAAGTCCTAAAAAGGAAGTCCTAACCCGGGTCCTAAGGAGGAAGGCTCATTTCCTCAGAAAGGAACCCTGTCAGGCCTAGAGATCTTGGTGCCATTTCCCTGACCCTCATGCATCAGCCATACTTCTGAAATACAAGTCAGATGGTGTCCTCCTTTCGCTAAATCCCTTCAGTGGTTACCCAATACCCTTGGTGTAAAATCTAGTTTCCTTAACAGGCTCATGGCCTGAACCCTGCCCATTTATCCTTCCTTCTTCCGTAGACACTCTACATGTCAGCCATACTGAGCCCCTAGCAATTCCAGCTCCCACCCTCCACTAGGCCTTTTCATGGGCATCTCTCTCTGCTAGAATATCTTCCTTCCCCAATATGTTCTCCCGGTGAAATTTTTTTTTTTAAGATTTTATTTTTTTATTTGAAAGAGAGAGAGAGACATGGGGCGGGGGAGGGGGAAAGGGAAAGAGAGAGAATCTCCAGCAGACTCCATGCTGAGCATGGAGCCAACACAGGGCTCAATTCCACAACCCTCAGATTATGACCTGAGCAGAAACCAAGAGTTGGACACTTAACCTGACCGAGCCACCCAGTTGCCCCTCTCCTGGTGAACTTCTAACACCCCCTTCAAGACTCTGTCCTAAACACCTGCTCTGCAAAGCCTTATAAGCACTACCATGAGCCTGCCATTGGCTAGGCCCTGGATACAGTAGAGAACAACGCAGACATGGTGAAATTAAATGCCCCTCACAGTCCCCTCTGCAGCCTCTGCTCCTGTCTAGGGTACCATGTCTTCTTTGTATTATCACCATCTCCTCCACGAGGCCGTGCGGGTCTTGAGGATAGCACTTCTGTTTCATTCCTCTATGAACCCCTATGAGGGAGCCCACAGAATACATCAAAAAATGTTTGTCGGACCCATTTACTCCCACAGGATTCATTGAACATTCCTGCATTAGGGACATACAAGGTGCTGTGAACACACAGACATGGTCCCTGCCCTCCTGGGACCAACAGGGCACTTGACTGAATGAATGATGAATGAGTGAAGGAATTAATGCATCAGAAAGGAGTGTGCTTCTCCCATGCGGATGAAGCCACCCAGAGCAGGAGATGGACAGGAAGTGAGAAGCTGGTGTCTAGGAAGTTGGGAGAAATTTGGGAGAATGATGATGTCCTTTGTTCTTTCTGATACCAGGAACTGGAAAGATAGCCAGGAGTTGAACAAAGAGCATGGAGTCTAGAGTCTGACCTAGCCTTGAACCATGGATCCACTGCTTACTAGCCGTGTGACTGTAGGCAATCCCTTAGCCTTAGCCTGTTTGTATCTCCATTTCCTCATCTGTAAAATGGGGATAACAATATCATAACAGGGTTATGATTCAGTGAGATAACGCATTTACAAGCCCTTAGCCTGAGGCCGGGCAGAGCTGGTTTTAGGAATTGGTACTTCCCATCACTTGCTCAGTGTCAGTGCAAATTCAGAAACACCGCAAGAGAACCCGCTGGTAACTTCATCTCCCTCCACTGGGGTCCCGGCCCGGGTCCTGTGTTCTTACCTCAGACCCACGGGAGGCCCCTTCCCCATCCAATCCACCCCCAGCCCTTCTGAGTCTCCCTCTCCCTTCTCCACCTCTCCCTTCACTACCCATTCTGGGTTTGCACGTTTGTCTCAGTGCTTTCAAGACTAGGGGTTTTCTTTTAGATCTTTACAAGCCTGTAGAGAGGGGAAGGTGGTGGTAGGAGGGGTGTGGCAGGAAGGGAGGGGGAGACGCCAAATTAGAAGGGAAGAGCACTGGTGTTTACTGAAGCCCCACTGTGTGCCACTGCGGGGGGGGGGGGGGGGCGGCTTGGTGCCTGACGCGCATTGTCCCATGTCATCTTCATAACAATACCACTTTACAGACCAGGAAACCGGGCTCAGGAAGTGAACAGGAGAGATGGGACAGGAATCCAAGTGTCTGGACAACTCCAAAATAATCTTACGCTATGCCACACGGCCCACCAGCTTACAATTATTAAATGTGTGTGAAATAAAGGTCAGTTTTCCTCTTCCCTGGAAGAGCAGAGATGGTGCGTCCCCTCCCCCAGAATACAGGTTGATGCTCAAACAGTGAGGAATAAACAAGTGAATAATAACAAATGAATGAGTGAAATCCCTCAGATACCGGCACCAGGAAGGAGGAAACAACCCTGGGGGAGGCGCCTAGCAGGCAGAAGCGGAGAGAACGTCTTCCCTGGCGGTGGTCTCCAGTGCGGGGCAGGGGAGAGGTCAGCCGACCCAGGAGGGCTAGGAACTGGCTCAGCTGGAGAGGGGGGGAAGAGTTGGGGGACAAAGGTGGGGAGGGGCTTTGGTTATTGTGGAAAATGGGATGAAGGGAGAGAAGACTGACCAGGGCTGGGAAGGAGAATGGCATTACCTGGTCCCCCCACCATGTCCTGGGGGAGAAGCCAGAGACAGCTTCCCCCCCTCCACTCCTGACTCAACATGCTACTTTTTTTTTTTTACATTTTTTATTTATTTATTTGTTTGTTTGTTTGTTTGTTTGTTTATTTAATCTCTACACCCACCCTGGGGCTCGAACTCAGGAGTCCCATGCTCCTTGGACTGAGCCAGCCAGACGCCCCTCAACATGCTACTTTTAAAATGAAAGTTGCAGGATCCCAAGCGGCCATCCTGAAGGCTAGTCCGGAAGGGAGGTTGCCAAGAGTGTCCCAAGGCCGACTCCTTGCCGCTCCCGCCCGGGGACTCGGGCTGTTCTACCCCGGGGCGCTTCCTGCCCCGCCCCCTTCTCCCCCAGGAGGGCCTCCCTCCGCGGGTCCGCGCTCCCGCCGCTTACCTCGGGATGTGGTCCCAGCCAGGACAGGCTGCCCACCGCGTTCCAGGCTGCCCGGGCCGAGGGGCTGCCTCTGCTGCCCTGAAGTTCCCGCCCTGCCAGCAGCTCCTCGGTCCCTCCCCAAACTAAAATCGTCCCAACAGGTTCCCAGCTGCCCGGCCCTGGGGGAGGGAGCCTGATGAAATCCCCTCCCCGCCTCGACACCCGGCCTGGGCCGGGCCACGCAGCTCTGCAGTCTCACTCCTGGGCTGGCCCTGAATGAATGAGTCCTCCCCTCCGACAGCCTGGGTCTGAGCCAGGGAGCCGGTAACAGTCTCTGATCTTTCTCCGTGGCCCTGGCACCGAACTCCATTCCTCCTCCAAGTCTTACCTTCCTGCCTAGGTCTGAGTCTTCTTCCTTCCCCGCTCAGCCCCCTGGGGAAAGACCTCGGCAGGGTGGTCTCTGTCACTCTGCCTTTGGTGGTGCTGTGGTGGGAAGCCGGATCTGGCGCTGGACACCAGAGGGGGGTGACTTGGTGACCCTCGGCAGAGATATAGTCACAAGCCCCCTGGATTCTGTCCACCAGACTGGTTCTACCTTGGCCCTGGTGAAATAGGTTTGCCAGTTTCTGATTATTCATTCAATGCATTTTGAGACTAATTCCCATTGCACTAGGCCCTGGGGAGTGCTGAGATGCCCTTAAGTATTTTTTGTAAATTAATAAATTCTCATTTAGGATGTGTACATCAGCTGCTTGTGAACCTCGTTAATGTGAATCAGTACCTACAAAATCTCAGTTCTGAGATTTTTTTTTTTTTTTTAGATTTTATTTATTTATTTGAGAGAGCAAGAAAGCTCGTGAGTCTGCGCAGGGGGAAGGGGTAGGGGCAGAGGGAGAAGCAGACTCCCTGCTGAGCAGAGAGCCCAACTCGGGACTCTATCCCAGGACCCCAGAATCATGACCTGAGCAAAGGCAGATGCTTAACCAACTGAGCCACCCAGGCTCCCATGAGATTTCTTTTTTTTTTTTTTAAGATTTTATTTTAAAGTAATCTCTGCACCTGATATGGGGTTCAAACGCACAACCTTGACATCAAGGGTCGTATGTTCTACCGACTGAGCCAGCCAGGTGCCCCTTGGTTCTGAGATATTAAGCTCATGTTTCTAGCTTGCAAAATTCAGAGCCTGCCCCTGAACTTGGTGAATTCACCAAGATCATGTCCCTGTGGGACCATCAAATCAGTCTTTTTTTTTTTTTTTAAGATTTTATTTATTTATTTGAGGGCACCTGGGTGGCTCAGTCAGTTAGGAATTTGCCTTCAGCTCAGGTCATGATCCCAGGGTTCTGGGATCGAGCCCCACATTGGGTTCCCTGCTCAGCGGGAAGCCTGCTTCTCCCTCTCCCACTCCCCCTGCTTGTGTTCTCTCTCTCACTGCCTCTCTCTCTGCCAAATAAATAAATAAGATCTTAAAAAAAAAAAGATTTTATATTTATTTCAGGGCTCCTGGGTGGCTCAATCAGTTAAGCATTTGCCTTCGGCTCAGGTCATGATCTCAGGGTCGTGGGATCGAGTCCCACATCATGTTATCTGCTCAGCGGGTAGTCTGCTTCTCCCTCTCCTTCTTCTCTGCTCTCCCTCTCTCTAAAAAAAAAAAAAAAAAAAAAAAAGAAAAAAAATATTTTATTTATTTATTTGAGAGAGAGAGAGAGAGAGAGAATGAGTGTGGGGAGAGGGACAAGCAGACCTCCTGCTGAGCAGGGAGCCCAACATGGGCTCCACCCCAGAACCCTGAGATCATGACCTGAGCTGAAATCAGATGCTTAACCAACTGAGCCACCCAGGCACGCCCCGCCCCGCATCAAATCAGTCTTTGCAATGTTACCCCACCTAGCACTATCCCTTCCCACCCAACCACCATCATGAAGCCTAGGGGGCCTTTTCCTGTTTGGGTGGTCCATTTGAAATTTCTACAAATGTTTGTGTGGCTTTTTTTTCTCCAGCCCCTCTTAGCTGCTCAGGCAAAGAAGGTAGCAGGATAGATTCAAATTTGAGTGCCACAGAAAGACAAGAGCCAAGCATCCTGCCAGCTCAGCGCAGCACCATTTCTCTGAGCACTGCTCCTACCCACACCATCCCTTGGGACTTTGGCTGCCACATATATTCTGTGCCAACACTGGTCACGATGATTGGACCAGAGAAGGACATTTCACTGGGGGTGGGGGGAAGAAGGGCAAGTTAATTTCCTTTTCCTAAAAATTTGCATGGCGGGGGGCGGGGCACAGAAAAACTCTATGCTCTATCCGCCTGTAGCTGAAATGAAAAGCAGTAAATCTGGGAGCTACAGAGAGTTTCTCCTGCGGAGACGCAGAGTAAATTAACCTCCCTGCACTCTGCGCTGACCACATCCTACGGGGGAGTAAATACAGTCCCCCTGTGTGTCTCCTTTACTACTCACATACAACACTTTCCTTTGGACACTTCTGGTCACCAAGTGTGTGGCGGTTTCCCCCCACCAAGCAACACTCTGAGATATCATCTGGATGTCCTACAGTTTAACTCAATTCTGCTACTGCCTACCTGGAGATAACATCGATCCCACAGATAAGGGCTCTGTCCCACAAGACTGTCCCCCACTTCAGATGCCCATCGCCCGTAGTAAGTACCTGGGTTACCCACAACATCTGTCCGACATGGCTACAAATCAGAGGTTCCCACACCCCTCTCCTCTGGTTTGATTAATATACTAGAGTGACTCACTCAGGGAAATACTTACCACTACCAGTTTATTAAAGGGTATGATAAAGACACAAATGAATAGCCAGAGGAAAAGATACATTGGGTGAAGTCTGGGAGGGTCCGGAGCACAGGAGCTCTTTCCCCATGTAAACAGAAGGGGACAATTCATGGATGGCTCATGGACCTGGATGCTCTCTGAACCCCATACTATTGGGATTTTATGGAGGCTTCCTCACATAGGCATGATCAATTACTAACTCCATTTCCAGCCCCCTCCCCTCTCTGGGGAATGGGGAGCAGGGCTGAAAATTCCAAGCTTCAAATCAAGGCTTGGTCTTTCTGGTGACCAGCCCATCCAGGAGCCATCCAGGAGCCATCCAGGAGCCACCGCAGTAGAACAAAAGGTGCTCCTAGAGCTCTTATCACTGAGGAATTTACAAGGGTTTTGGGAGCTCTGTGCCAGGAAATTGGGAGAGACCAGCATATATTTTTTTATTATCTCGCATGCATCATAACACCTACAACAAAGTATTTAAATTATCTGTGTGTGTGTGTGTTTCTCTTTCTCTGCTAAAGGGCATGCCCTGAGATTATGAATTCTTCAAGAGCAGTAACCCACTCTGTTTCATCTTTGTATCCGTGCAATGATCCCAAAGTCTGACACTAAAGTGTGAAACAATAATTGTTTGTTGAACTTTTTTTTTTTTTTTAAGATTTTATTTATTTATTCGACAGAGAGAGAGACAGCCAGCGAGAGAGGGAACACAAGCAGGGGGAGTGGGAGAGGAAGAAGCAGGCTCCTAGTGGAGGAGCCTGATGTGGGGCTCGATCCCATAGCGCCGGGATCACGCCCTGAGCCGAAGGCAGACGCTTAACCGCTGTGCCACCCAGGCGCCCCTGTTTGTTGAACTTTTGAACTCAGAAGCATCACCAGTTCCCAGCTTTAGTAGCTGAAGTCTCCCTCAGCCTCCAGCAGGTGTCAGGACATATCTCTGTAGCTTCTGGCCACCAAGCTTCTTGTCTGGATTATGATCGGTAGTGGGTGGTCAAACTACAGATGAGCCCCTAGAGGTGTGCAGTCTATGGGATAGCTCAGGGCCCCAGGGTGTCAGGCCACTCGACAGGAAGCAATATAAATCTAGGCTGCATAAAGTTACTCATTATATTCTTCCAGATTCCCTGGAGTTTGTTTCCCAAATGCTGAATTCTCTCCTAAATGTGCTAAACTGCAAATGTGAATACCCCAATAAGGTAGCTTTCCTTCTGCGATTTAGCATTATATGTCTAAAATATATGAAATACGAACTTTTAAAAGGTATTCTGTTTATGGAAAAAGACATATTAACCATCCACAGAAAACCCAGTAGAGCAGAACTAAAAACACTAGATAAAATGTAAAAAAAGAGAAGAAAAAAAAAAACTTTTCAATGCATGACTAACCTAGGCTGATACCTAAGGGATTCCTGGGAGAAAACAGGAATAAACTAAGGCTAAATGAACAAATCTATTTAAAGAAGACACACCCCAAAATTAAGAAAGTAGGGAACGTTGAGAGTTTTTATTATTGAAATATAATTGACATATAACATTATATAAGTTTAAAGTATAGAAAAGTTTTTTTTTAATTTAAAGGTTTTATTTTTACGTAATCTCTACACCCAACACGGGGATTGAACTCATAACCCCAAGATCAAGAGTCGCATGCTCCACCGACTGAGCCAGAAAAAAAGATTTTTTTAAAGCATGTAAAAACATGGTCAAATTAATCAAAAGAAAGTTGGTATAGTTATATTAATATCACACAAAATAGAACTGAAGTTAACAAAGTTATCAGAGATAAAGAGTTGTCATCATCTGTACTTACAGCCGGTTATTCCGTGAGGGTTGATGTAAGTCAGGGACATACTATCACCAAGAAAATTGTCACTTCTGGCACCTGGGTGGCTCAGTCCCTTAAGCGTCTGCCTTCGGCTCAGGTCATGATTCCAGAGTCACGGCATCGAGTCCCGAATCAGGATCCCTGCTCCGTGAGGAGTCTGCTTCTCCTTCTACCCCTCACCCATGCTCGTGATCTCTCGCTCTCTCACACTCTCTCTCTCAAATAAATAAATAAAATCTTTTTTTGAAAAAATTGTTACTTCTTCCACAACAGAAAATTAGGAGATTAGGAAGCCACTGTCCCAACTATTGGCTCCAAGAACACACCGCTTTAGCCAAGATCTGGGAGAAAAGCCAGTGTCAGAGCTGTTGGTTCCAGAACATTGACATCCTAAATCCTCAGACAGTGCCTCATCCCCGAGGAGCTCAGTTCCAGACTCAGGCCCCCTAGCATGTATCTGACCGGGGAACTTGAAACCCAGCCGGTGAGCAAGCTCCAGGAAGGTCCTGGCGGTGCGGTTTTAACTCCCCAGCCTCTGCAAGGTGGGCAGGCTGGAGAGCGGGGCTCGGTGCGGACGCTGAGCATGCTACCTACCCCACTTGTCTCAGATACTGCCCATTCCCTTTTATTCAGTCTCTGAATGCTACTTTAAAATAATTATTTTAATAGGTCATGCATTCACATGGTCAAAAAAAGTTCAAACATCATCACCAGTAGACAATGAAAAGCAAATCTCTTACGTGCTTTTATCCTCCAACCCCCCCCCTTTCCCTCCCAAGAATCATTGATTTTTTACCAGCTTCCTGTTTATCGTTCCGACGACAACCTGTGCGAATGTGTGTATAACCTTCCCGTTCTGTTCTGCATACATGGAGCATAAAATGCACACCGGTTTTCTCCAGTCTGCTTTTTTTGGCTTATTTCATTTTTTAATTGAAGTATACTTGACATATAATATTATATTATATTTCAGGTTTCGGGTGCATAACATAGTGATTCAATATTCTATGCATTATGGGATGTTTACCACGGTAAGTGGAGTTACCCCCTCGTGCCATACAAAAATATTGCAATATTATTGACTGTATTCCCTATGTCATACTTCATATCCCTGTGACTTGTTTATTTCATAACTGGAAGTTTGTACCTCTTAACCCCCATTAGCTCTTTCCCCCAACTTCCCACCCTCCCCTGCTCTGGCAACCCCCAGTCTTTGTATTCATGAGTCTGTTTCTGTTTTGTTTGTTCATTTGCTTTGTTTCTGTAGATCCCACAGACAGGTGAAATCATAGGGTATTTGTCTTTGTCCGAATAATACCCTCCAGCTCCATCCGTGTTGTGGAAAATGGCAAGATTTTATTACCATTTTATAGCTGAGTAATATTCCATTGTATCTCTATATACCCCATCTTCTTTATCCATTCATCTGTGAATGGGCACTTGAGTTGTCTCCATACCTTGACGATTGTAAATAATGGTTTCGTGAACATAGGGATGCATATATCTTTTCGAATTAGTTTTTGTTTTCTTGGTAAATACCCAGGAGTGGAATTGCTGGAGTGTATGGTGTTTCTATTTTTAATTTTTTGAGGAACCTCCATACTGTCTTCTTTTTTTTTTTAATCTCATTTATTTCAGAGAGAGAACACATGAGAGAGAGAGAGAGAGAGAGAGCGCACAAGCAGGGGGGAGGGGCAGAGGGAGAAGCAGACTCCCCACCTCCCCACCGAGCAGGGAGCCCATGCAGGACTCAATCCCAAGACCCTGGGATTATGACCTGAGCCGAAAGCAGATGCTTAACCGACTGAACCAGGCAGGTGCCCCAGACCTCCAGACTGTCCTCTGCAGTGGCCGCACCAGTTTGCATTCCCACCCACAGTACACGAGACTTTCTTTTTCTTTTTCCAATACATTTTTCCCCCAATCTACTTTTAATAACTGGATGAGAGAGGAGTCCTGGAGAACCCAACATTGAATAAGAACAGTCTGATGACAATGAGAACCCCATTTCTTTTTCACACAGACTTTGTTTTTAAAAAATCTTTCTTTTGGGACACCTGGGTGGCTCAGTTGGTTAAGCATCCAACTCGTGGTTTCGGCTCATGTCATGATCTCAGGGTCTTGGGATGGAGCCCCACATCGGGCTCTGCTCCCTCTCCCTCTGTCCCTCCCCCTGCTCGCACGCTCTCTCTCTCTAAAATAAATAAATACATACATAATTTTAAAAATCTTTCATTTGTTTATTTCTTACAAAATATTGCAAAATATTTAAATGCCACAAAAATAAAAACAGTACAAAATGAAAGTCTCCCTAAAGTCCATTTCCAAAAAGTAGCTAATGTAATAGCTTGCATATCTCCGTACCCATCTCCATCTCTCCATCCATCTATCTATTTATCCCTGTGTGTATATATGAGTATAGTTTCTATAGCTCTGGCTTCCTTCCTCTACTTTTTTCCACATTCTTCACTGGCCAGAGTGTTGGGTCCGAATTCGCCTCACTGTTCTGTTAGCTATTAAGGCTACAGCTACTACCTTAATTAGTCCCTTAAATCTTGTGTCTCTACTGAAACTCCTCAAAGTAAACAAAGAAGCCTGATCTCACCGTGTACTTACTGCTTCTTGGTGGTAGACTCTTGAAATCCAAGCTCCTCGATTCCCTCTTGGATTCTGCCAAAATTCTCTAAGCAATTTCCACAATTCGCTTCGCACATATTCCCTAATGCAGAAGAGTCTTGTTTTCAGACTCCCCTTGGACTCCTCTCTCCTGATCACAGACCTGTGATCTTCCTGGGAAACGGGATGGGAGTCTAACCCAAGACAGGTTAATCAGCATTTTCCCTGAGATTCTTCAAAGCAAAGTTGGGAGGAAGATGGTCTTTTCCTTTCTGGAGGAAAAACAAGTGTGACTATGTGAGTCTGGAGTTGCCGGCAGCCACAGATCTACAACCTTCATGGTGAAGTTGGATTTATCATCCATAGCAATTTTATCATGTATTTTTTTAACAGGGGGGAGGGGCAGAGGGGGAGATAGAGGCAGACTCCCCACTGAGCAGGGAGCCTGACAGGGGACTTGATCCCAGGACCCTGAGATCATGACCTGCCAAAGGCAGACGCTTAACCAACTGAGCCACCCAGACTACCCCACAATTTTATCATGTATTAATACATTTTTCTAAAATTTATAAATTTTTCTATTAATAAATTTTTATTACTAAATTAATAATTTTTCTAAATTCCCAGCTTGCTGAGATACAATTGACATAATAGAGGCAAAGGCCAATCAATATTTTTTCAGTCAATTTTTTTTAATGTAAGTTCTACACCCAACATGGGCTCAAACTCACAACCCTGAGTCATATGTTCTACTGTGTGAGCCAGCCAGGCACCCCCAGTCAAGTTCTTTATTATTATATAACAGGTAATATTCACTCTTTTGCCATACTCAGAGGTTCTGGGGGTTAAGAAGTAGTTATCTTTGGGGGGCATTATTTAGCCTACCACATAGGTTAGTAATGCGACATCCTTTGTTGGGCTATTTTAAGCGTTAACTGAGTTAACACACATAAAACTTGTACATACATAGCTCTCAATGAATGTTGGCTGTTGTTTTTATTATTATTTGTTTCTGTAATGTACCTTATTGTTTTTTTAGCCATCTCATGTCAGAACACCCTTCTTATTTTGGGGAATGGTCCCATTTATGGGTCTCAATGGGAGGGAGAAGCCCAACTTGTATTACAGAAGTTTGAAGGAAGACTAGTATTTGCCTTCCCTATACCCTGTCGTCCAGGCCATGGGCCAATAACCAAAGTTTGGTCAATCAGAAGCTCATGCCTGGGACACTGGAGTCCTGTAAGACTCAATTTGAGATTATCAAGGGCTGCAATGGTATCAAGAGTCCAGAAGCAAACTAATAATACATTACATGTTAATTAATTGAATTTAAATTAAAAAAAAAAAAGAGTCTGTAAGCAAGAAATGTCCCGTGGTGAGAGAAATGATCAATGCAATCTAGCCTTTTTTTTAGCTAGACTAATGGCTTTCTGTTCCTTTTCCAAGCCTGCTTCTCCTGTTTTCCCTTCTTTTCTATAAGCTATGTAATATCCTTCTGATAAATTCATTTTCTTCCTAAGTTAGCCACTTCTGGCTTCTATTATTGCAACTGACAACCCTGATTAATATCTATTAGAATTCTAGTGGTCTGCTGTTTGTGACAGTTAATTAACCATGATTATTAGACTTCCTGATGAATGCCCCCTGAAGGTGAGACACTGAAGACTTGATTAGAACAATTTCATGAAGTAGAGAAATGTAAGAAAAAAAATCATTGATTATGTTACCTACAGCAAGATACGGAAAACTTTGGTTTGCTTTTCCTAGATCAGAGCAAATTTTGAAATTCAGAACCATCATGAAATGCGGCAGGAAGCCTTTCTGCCTGTGCCCAGCACTCTGGAACTGTTTAACACCTGTCTCAAAAACATACTAATTTTTAACACATGGTGCAAAACAACTGGATATCCACGTGCAAAAAATCAAAGTTGGGCCCCCAGCTCACACTATACACAAAAATGAACTCAAAATGGATCATAAACTTAAATATAAGAACTAAAATTATAAAACTCCTGAAAGAAATACTGGAGTAACCTTGGATTAAGCAACAATGTCCTAGATGTGACATTGAAAGCACAACTGACAAAAGAAAAAACAGGTAAGTTGGGCTACCTCAAAATTTAAATGTGTGTGCTGCACACAAGACCACCAAAAAAAAAAAAAAAAAAAAAAGGAGAGAAAATATTTGCAAAATCATATATCTGATAAGGGACTTGTCCAGAATATATAAAGAACTCTTAGAACTCAATAATTAAAAAGACATAAACCTCAATCAAAAATTGAGCAAAGTGGGGCGCCTGGGTGGCTCAGTCGTTAAGCGTCTGGCTCAGGTCATGATCCCAGGGGCCTGGGATCAAGCCCTGCATTAGGCTCCCTGCTTGGCAGGAAGCCTGCTTCTCCCTCTCCCTCTGCCCCTGCTTGTGTTCCCTCTCTTGCTGTCTCTCACTCTGTCGAATAAATAAATAAAATCTTAAAAAAAATTGAGCAAAGAATTTGAATGGTATTTCTCCAAAGAATATATACAAATGAACATAAGCACATGAAAATATGTTCAACATCATTCATCACTGGTCATTAGACAAAGGCAAATCAAAACCACAATGACATACCTACATGGTACCAGCCCGACCTCTAGGGAAGCTCAACCAGTGATTGACAGCCAACCAATGGCCCCATGATTTAATCAATCGTGCTTATATAACGAAGCTCCAGTAAAAACTCTGGACTCTGAAGCTTGGTAGAGCTTCCTGGCTGGCAAACATTGATGTGCCAGGAGGTGACATGCCCTGATTTCACAGGTAGAGGGCATGGAAGCTCTGCATTGGAGGCCCTCCCCACTTCTGAGGCTCTTCTTTGGCTGGTCCTGACTAGTCTTGTTTATAATAAAACTATAATTGTAAGTATAGAGCTTTGCTGAGTTATGTGAGTCATTCCACCAAATTTTCAACCCGGGGGGGGGGGACCTCCCACTTTGTAGCCAGTTGGCATAAATGGGGGTGGCCTGGGGATGGCTGAAGTTTGGGTGCCTTCTGAAGTGAGGGCAGTTTTGTTGGGACCATGCTTTTTAATGGTGGGGTCTGTGCTAACTCCTGGTGGTTAGTGGCAGAATTGTATTGCAGTACACTAGCTGGTGTCAGAATATCACCTTATATGGTAAAAGGGGTAACTAAATTAAGGTTATCTGATCCACCTGGATTATCCAGGTGGGCCCTGAATTCAATCACAGGTATCCTTGTAAGAGGGAGGCAGAGGAAGATTGGCCACAGGCAGAAGAAGAAACGGCAATGTGACCACAGAGGCAGAGAGTAGGATGACGTAGCCACAAGCTGAGAAACCAACTAGCCACCCAGGCGCCCCTAATGTCTTGATTCTTGCTTTTGGCCCAGTGACACTGACTTCAGGCATCTGACCTCTAGAATTATGTGAGAGTAAATTCCCGTTGTCTCAAGTCAGCAAGTTGGTGGCAACTTGTTACAGCAGCCATAGGAAACCAATATATCTCATTTACAGATAAAACTGAGGCCCAGAAACTTTCCCCAAATTCTGCAACAAGGACAAATGCGCTTTCAGGCTATCTGGCCCCAGAGCCAATGTTCCCAATGGCTACGCTGTCCTGCAACGAACAGAAAGAAGATTCCCACGGCTCACCATCTGGCTGTGGTTGCCACATCCCCTTCTTCACAACTCCGGAGGTCTGCTCCTTGCAATCTCCCTCCTCTCCTTGAATTCTGCATTAACTTCCTTTAGGCTAAATGAAACAAAAGCACCCCCAGCTTATCACAGGAAATGGGAATTTGGTGTAAAGAATCACATATAAGGGTGAGCCTGGGTGGCTCAGTACTTAAGTGTCTGCCTTCGGTTCAGGTCCTGATCCCAGGGTCCTGGGGGGCTCCCTGCTCAGCGGGGAGCCTGCTTCTCCCTCTCCCTCCGCCTGCTGCTCCCCCTGCTTGTGCTCTCTCTCTCTGTCAAATAAATAAATTAAATAAATAAACAAATAAATAAATAAAATCTTTAAAGAAAAAAAAAAGAATCACAGATAAGAAACACACAAACCGGCAGCTGGATGGCTCAGTAGGTTAAGTGTCCAACTCTTGATATTGGCTCAGGTCTTGATCTCACGGTTGTGAGTTCAAGCCCCACACTGGGCCTGGAGCCTACCAAAAAAAAAAAAAAAAAGCACAAAAACCACCTTGGGCTGTATATCCAGGCTTTGTGCAACTGGCCCTTTGCCATCTAGAATACAGTAACAGCTCTAGTGGACAAAGACACCACCAGTGGTCACTCCCCTCCCCCATCCACAGGAGGTCATCTATTGCTTCCTACCCTCCACTCTCTGGACACAGTTCATCTCTGTCCTTGCCCCTGTTTCTTCCTGCTACTTCTACTGGTGGCTTCTGTTCCTGATCTCCTTCTATCTCCTGCTGGATTTCTGCTTTCTCCTAGATGCTACAACCCTATGGCTTCTGCTTAGAGCTTTTTCCTTCTGTGTCTCGACTACCGTTTCACAAATAGTCAAATGCCGCAAAAAGGAATATAGTGAGGTTGGTCAAGCCCTATCTGATCTGGTGCCCTTATTGGTCAGAGGTCTTTCGAGACCACCTTATAATGATTCCTTATATTTCATATATTTATAATGATTCTTGTGAAATCAGTGAAACTGATTTCAGACATCTGACCTCTTAATATTCAATA
This sequence comes from Ursus maritimus, assembly GCF_017311325.1. Taxonomy (NCBI): domain Eukaryota; kingdom Metazoa; phylum Chordata; class Mammalia; order Carnivora; family Ursidae; genus Ursus; species Ursus maritimus. Next base: position 29,656,063 of record NW_024425786.1, read on the forward strand.
TATTCAAAAACAGTTACATAATGGTTTTTAATTTTAAAGTGTTGATATTTGCAATATGCTAGAAATCCTATCCTTTGCAGTATTTATCTTAGAATGAAAAAAAATTATTTTTTTTCAAAGATTGTATTTATTTATTTGAGAGAGAGACAGCGAGAGCACAAACAGGGGGAGGGACAGAGGGATAGGGACAAGCAGACTCCTGCCGAGTGCAGAGCCTGATGTGGGGCTCGATCCCAGGACCCCTGAAAAAAATCACAACTTGAGCAGAAGTCAGATGCTTAACTGACTGAGCCACCCAGGCATCCCAGAATGAAAAAATTTATTTTTTTTTAAGATTTTATTTATTTGAGAGAGAGAGTATAAGAGAGAGCACGAGTGGGGGAGTGGCAGGCAGAGACAGAAACAGAAGCAGACTCCCTGCTGAGCAGAGAGCCCCACGCGGGGCTTGATTCCCTGATCCCCCAGGACTCCGGGATCATGACCTGAGGAAAAAATTTAAATGTCAACTAAAACATATGCACAAGAGCACACAGTTTTTCAAAACTGTTTTAGAGGATATGTAAGCAAAACAGTTGGTTCAATGCCCAGCTTCTTTGTTGGGGTCCCACAGCAAATAATGGGAATAAAGGTTGTGGGTTGAAAAATAAAAGTAGCTGACCACAAGTGACTCCACTGAGAGATACTTTCTGACTTTATTAAGAAGAGCTGCGCGTAGCATTTGAGATGCATTATCTCACTTAACGCTGGTAATTCACCTGTGATGTAGGTTCATTTTGCAGGTGAGCAGGCTGGGTTCAGAGGGGTTGTGACTGGCCCAGGCTTACACAAAGTGGTCAATAACTGAGCTGGGATTTGAACCCACATCCGCCCGATCCCCAGATCTGTGTTTTAACCACATCATTGCGCTATTTGAGAGGCGTCTGCTACGTCCCATCTCTACGAACGGCTGCCAGCAGCAGCGGTAGTCAGAGCCCCACACACAATACAGAGGCAGAGCCCCCAACAGTCAGAGCCCCCAACACAAAACAGAGGCAGAGAGGAGACTCAGGGTCAGCTCAGACAGGCACAGAAGAAGACCCAGAGCATTGTGGACCTGTTGCTAATACAGGCTCTGTACCTCAACAAAGGAAGCCGGAGTGTCTTCTGGTGGTCTAAGCAAAGTCACCATCCCCGTGCCACGTTGACAGGAAGGGTGGCCTCTGCTGTCCTGTCTTGGGGGATGGGGAGCAAACACCTACCAGCAGATGATTATTCCCCCTTTGTTCCACACTCCTTTGACATTCACGGTATTTCCCTGGATCTCTTTTTCCTCCCTTTTCTTTGTCATCCTCTACCAACGTGTGATTTACTTCCCCTCAGAAATAACACAATACATGGGCACCTGGGTGGCTGAGTCGTTAAGCGTCTGCCTTCGGCTCAGGGCGTGATCCCGGCGTTCTGGGATCGAGCCCCACATCAGGCTCCTCCGCTGGGAGCCTGCTTCTTCCTCTCCCACTGCCCTGCTTGTGTTCCCTCTCTCGCTGGCTGTCTCTCTCTCTCTCTGTGTCAAAGAAAGAAAGAAAGAAAGAAAGAGAAAGAAAGAGAGAAAGAAAGAACACAATACAGAGGCTAAGTTCATGGACTGTGGACCCAGATTTTTTTGAATCCTGGGCCCTACTCCTTGCTAGTTATGCGATCTTAGACAAATTACATAAATTCTCCATACCTTGGTTTCCTTTTTAAAATCCTACCATTAAATTTGCATACTTCTGATCCATTTTTTCAAGAGCTGCATTAAATGTACTATACTTTCTTCAACCACTGCTTGAGTGATGACTATTCTCTTTAATCTCAGTGTTTGGCCACTGTGAACAATGCTGCAATAAAGACCCTTGTAGATACAGTTCAGTGCATTTCTTTTATAGGAGGTCTACCCAGAAGTGGGATTTGTAGATGAAAGGGTAGGTTTTCATCTTTAAATAGGTGTTTGCTGAAATGCTTTCCGAAAAGCCTATACCGGGAGCACCTAGATGGCTCAGTCAGCATGTGACTCTTGATCTCAGGGCCATGAGTTCGAGCCCCACCTTGGGCGTACAGATTACTTTAAAAAAAAGGGGGGGTTACCTGGGTGGCCTTGCTCAGCGGGGAGCCTGCTTCTCCCTCTGCCTCTCCCTCTGCCTGCTGCTCCCCCTGCTTGTATTCTTTTCTTTTTTTTAAGATTTTATTTTTATTTATTCGACAGAGATAGAGACAGCCAGCAAGAGAGGGAACACAAGCAGGGGGAGTGGGAGAGGAAGAAGCAGGCTCATAGCGGAGGAGCCTGATGTGGGGCTCGATCCCATAACGCCGGGATCACTCCCTGAGCCGAAGGCAGACGCTTAACCGCTGTGCCACCCAGGCGCCCCCCCTGCTTGTATTCTTTCTCTCTCTCTGTCAAATAAATAAAATCTTTTATAAAAAAAAGGCTATACTACTTTAGAGCAATATGTAATAATGCCTCTTTTTCAGCAATCCCACCAGCAATAAATGTTGTCTAAATTTTTTAATTTTCACAAGCTGGTAAGCATAAAGCAAAATCTTACTGTTACTTTAATTTGCATTTCCCTGGCTTCAGTGAGTCTGAGCACTCTAGTATGCTTGTTGTGCGTTCATATTTGTTCTGTGAATTATTTCTTCAAGGCCATTGTCCATTTTTCTGCTCAGTTCTTAGTCCCCTTCTTGACCATTTGCAAGAATTCCTCTTATGTTATAAATGTTAACTCTTGGGTGGCTCAATCACTTAAGCATCCAACTCTTGGTTTTGTCTCAGGTCATGATCTCAGCATCATGGGATCAAGCCCCACATCAGGCTCAGTGGGGGACTGGAGGTGTCTGCTAGAGATTCATTCTCTCTCGCCCTCTGCCCCTCCCCCCATGCTCTCTCTCTCTCTTTCAAATAAATAAATCTTTTAAAACATTTATAAATGTTAACTCTCTGTTCACTCAGTTGTATTTTCTCCCCAAAATTTTTTTGCCTGTTTTTGACTTCATGTAAAAGGCTTCATTTAGGGCACCTGGGTGGCTCAGTTGGTTGGGCGTCTGTCTTTGGCTCGGGTCTTGATCCCAGGGTCCTGGGAGCCTGCTTCTCCCTCTGCCTCTTTCTCTCTCTATCTCTCATGAATAAATAAATAAAATCTTAAGAAAAAAAAAAAGGCTTCATTTAGTCAAGTAGGCTCTGCACACAACATGGGGCTTGAACTCTTGACCCGAGATCAAGAGTTGCAAGCTCTGCAGACTGAGGCAGCCAGGCATCTCCTCTTTGCTTTTCTAACAGCTGGGTTTGCTGCGTTGGTCTGCCTCATACCTAGGTTGTAGGTATGGTCTTCTGCATTTTCTTTCTTTTTAAAAAACATGTACAGAAAAGGGGTGCTTGGGTGGCTCAGTCACTTAAGTGTCCGATCCTTGATTTGAGCTCAGGTCATGATCTCAGGGTCGTGAGATTGAGCCTATGTCTGGCTTCTCGCTGGGCATGGATCCTGCTTAAGATTCTCTCTCTCCTTCTGCCTCTCAAAAAAAAAAAAAATTCTATGCAAAATTAAAATAATTGCTTTTTAAAAAATGTTCTCCTCTTTAAATTATGTAACATATCTAAATTTTACCAAAATGTTTTGAGCATCTGAACTTCATACAGGAACTTTACCAGGGAAAGTGTCTTTTTTTTTTTTCAGCTTTATTGAGGTATGATTGACAAATAAAATTTTTGTATAGTTAGGTTGTACAACACAATTTTTAAAAGTGTATAAGGTGAGGGAAGCCTGGGTGGCTTAGTTGGCTAAGCATCCGACTTTTGATTTCTGCTCAGGTCATGATCTCATGGTCGTTGGATCAAGCCCCACGTTGGGCTCTGCGCTCAGGATGGAGCATGGCTGCGATTCTCTCTTTCCCTCTTCCTCTGCCCCTCCCAACACTTGTGTTCTCTCTCTCAAAATAAATAAATAAAATCTTTAAAAAAAAATAAACCTGTATAACATGGCGGTATACCTACACATTTTGAAATGATCACCAGCAAGATGATTAACACATCCGTCACTTCACATGGTCACCATTGGTATAGTGACAACACGTAAAAGCTACTCTTTTTTTTTTTTTTTAAGATTTTATTTATTTATTTGACGGAGAGAGAGCACAAGTAGGGGGAGCAGCAGGCAGAGGGAGAGGGAGAAGCAGGCTCAGCCTAGTACAGGGCTCTATGCCAGGACCCCAGGATCATGACCTGAGCCGAAGGCAGACGCTTAACGACTGAACCACCCAGGCGCCCCTAAAATCGACTCTTCTAGGAAACTTCAAGTATATTAACTATAATCAGCATATTGTACATTAGATCCCCTCTTACATTTTCTTCTAAGATTTTTATTTTTATTTTATATTTACATTTAATTGTAAATATTTAAGCCATCTGCTGAAATTGCATAAGATAGGGGTCAAATTATTTTCTTCCAGGGGCACCTGGGTGGCTCAGTTGGTCAAGCCTCCAACTCTTATTTCAATTCAGGTCGTGATCCCAGGGTCATGAGATTGAGCCCCCAAGTCGGGCTCTGCGCTGGGCACGGAGTCTGCTTGGGGCTATCTCCTTCTGCCCCTCCCCACCCCTTACCCCTACTCGTGCTCTCTCTCTCTTAAAAAGAAAATCATTTTCTTCCATATACAGAACCAGTTCAACAGCATCATTTACTAAAGGAACCATGTTTTCCCTTTATGACAAATGACACCATTGTCACATGCTGAACTGTCTAATACACTAAGATCTAGTTTTAGATTTTCTATTATTTTCTACTGAACTAGTCCTATGCCAATATTATATTACTGTGATGACAGCAGTTTTATGAATATTCTGACATCTGGTTAAGCAAGTAGTCCCCCTTCACTATACTTCATTTTTATACTTTCTTTGGTTATTCTAGGGCATATATTCTTCCATATGGGTTTAAGATTCTTTTAACAATTCAATTCAATGTACTTAAAAAAAAAACCGCCTGTCTGCATTCTAACTAGAATTGCATTAAATATAAATAATTTAAATTTTTTTTGTCTTTATAACATTGTTCCCCAAGAACAAATAACTTTCTTTTGGTCTAGCTCTAATTTTATGTTTTTCAATAAGATTTCACCATATTCTTTATATATGACCTGTGACTCTGTTCAACTTATCCTTAAGTGTTTTTTTCTTTTTTTTTTATTGTGACGGGATACACATAACATAAAATTTACCATCTTAACTAATATTACACCACATGTTAATTATACCGGAATTTTTAAAAATTAAAAATTAAAAAACAAGAATTGTCATCTCAGCTGTTTTTAAAGTTTACTTATTTATTTTAGGAATCTCTACACCCCACATAGGGCTTGACCTCATGACCCCTAGATCAAGAGTCTCACACTCTGCTGACTGTGCCAGCCCCATCTTAGCCATTTTTAAGCACATGGTTCAATGTCATTAAGTACATTTACATGGCTGTGCAGCCATCACCACCATCCAGCTCCATAACTACTTTCATCTTCCTAAACTGAAGCTCTTACCTATTAAACTATAGCTCCCCAGTCTCTCCTCCCCTCCACCCTGACAACCACCTTTACATGCACTGTCTTTATGACCTTGACTACTCTAAGTGCTTCGTAAAAGTGGAATCACACTGTATTTGTCTTTTTGTGACTGGTTTATTTCACTTAGCATAATATCCTCAAAGTTCATCCACGTTGTAACATATTGCAGAATTTCCTTCCTTTTTAAAAAAATTTTTCTTGTTTTTTAATTTTTTACTTTTTTAGAATTTCCTTCCTTCTTCAGGCTGACAATATTTCACTGTTTGTATGTACCACATTGTGCTTATCCATTCATCAGTCAGTGGATACATGGGTTCCTTCCATGTTTTGGCCATTGTGAATAATGCTGCTATAAACATGGGTGTATAAATAGCTCTTCAAGACCCTGTTTTCAACTCTTGAGTATAGCCAGAAGTGGAATTGCTGGATCCTATGGGAATTCCATTTTTTTTTAAGATTTTATTTATTTATTCGACAGAGATAGAGACAGCCAGCGAGAGAGGGAACACAAGCAGGGGGAGTGGGAGAGGAAGAAGCAGGCTCATAGCGGAAGAGCCCGATGTGGGGCTTGATCCCACAACACCGGGATCACGCCCTGAGCCGAAGGCAGATGCCTAACCGCTGTGCCACCCAGGTGCCCCAAGGGAATTCAATTTTTAACTTTGTGAGCAACCACCATACTATTTTCTTCAGTGGCCGTTCTTTTACGTTCCCATCAACAGTGCACAAGGGTTCCAATTTCTCTACATCCTCGCCAACATTTGATATTTTCTTTTTTTTTTTTTTATTACCTGCCCTACTGGGTATGAGGTGGTATCACTATAGCCTTCATTTGCATTTCCCTAATGATTAGTGATACTGAGCATCTTTTCATGTGATTACTGGCCATTCCTTTATCTTCTTTGTAGAAATGTCTATTCCAGTCCTTTGCCCATTTTTGAATCAGGTTTTTTTGTTCTTGTTGAGTTTTAGAAATTCTCTTTATATTCTGGATATTAATCCTTTATCAGATATATAACTTACCAATATTTTCTCCTGTTTTGTGAGCTGCTTTTTTACTCTGCGGATAGTGTTTTTTGATGCACAAACTTAAATTTTTCATGTAATCCTTTTCTTTTGTTAGCCGTGCCTTTGGTGTCATGACCAAGAAGTCATTGCCAAATCCAAGGTTGTGAAGTTTTTGTCCTATGTTTTCTTCCAAGAATTTTATTATTTTATGTCTCACATTTAGGTCATGGATCCATTCTTAGTTAATTTTTATATAAGGTATTAGGTAAAGGTCCACTCTTTTACATGTGAATACCCAGTTTTCCAAGCACCATTTGTTGAAAAGATTGTTCTTTCCTTGTTGAATGGTCTTGGCACCCTTTTCAAAAATCATTTGACCATATATGTGGTGGTTTATTTCTGGGTTCTCTATTTTATTCTGTTGGTCTATATGTCTGTCTTCATGCCAATACCCTACTGTTCTGATTACTATAACTTTGTAGGAATCTAAGTAATGTAGTAATATAAGTAGGAGTATAGGTCTTCCCGATTTTTTTTTTCATTTTTTATTTTAATTTATTATTTTTTAAAGATTTTATTTATTTCTTTGACAGAGAGAGGGGGAGAGAGCCCAAGCAGGAGGAGCTTCAGGCAGAGATAGAGGAAGAAGCAGGCTCCCCGCTGAGCAGGGAGCCTGATGTGGAACTCAGTCCCAGCACCCTGGGATCATGACCTGAGCCAGAGGCAGATGCTTAACCGAATGAGCCACCCAGGAGCCCCTGTTCTTTTTTTTTTTTTTTTTTTTAAGATTTATTTATTTATTTTCGGAAGAGAGAGAAACCCAAGCAGACTCCACAGCATGTACGGAGCCCAACATAGGGCTCGATCCCACAACCCCAAGATCACAACCCAAGCCCAAACCAAGAGCTGGACGTTCAACCAACCGCACCATCCCAGCACTCCTCTTCTTTTTAAGATTGTTTTGGCTCTTCTGATCCCTATAGATTCCATCTGAATTTTAGGATGGGTTTTTCTATCTCAGCAAAAAAATGTCGTTGGGATTTTGATAGAATTGCATTTAAACTGTAGATTGCTTTCGGTAGTATTGACATATTAACAATATTAAATCTTCCAATTTATGAACATGGGACATGTTTCCATTTATTTACGTCTTCCTTAATTTCTTTCAGCAATGTTTTGTGTAGTTTGCATTGTACAAGTCTTTCACCTCTTTGGTTAAGTTAATCCTTATTTTTTTTAAGATTTATTTATTTATTTGAGAGAGAGCATGCATGAGGGGGAGTGGAAGAAGGAGAGAGAGGGAAAGAGAAAGAAAGAAACTCAAGCAGACTCCACACTGAACGTGGCCCAATGCAAGTCTTGATCTCACAACCCTGAGATCATGACCTGAGCCAAAATCAAGAGTTGAATGCTTAGCTGACAGCCACCCAGTCACCCCAATCCCAAAGTATTTTATTTTTTGGTGCTATGTAAATCGAATTGTTTTCATAATTTCCTTTTCAGAATCCTCACTGTCCATGTATAGTAAATGATTTTTGTGTGTAGACTTCATATCCTGCTACTTAGCTAAATTCATTCATTAGTTCTAACAGCTTTTTTCGGGGGTCTTTAGGGTTTTCTACATATAAGATCATATCATCAGCAAGCAGAAATAATTTTACCTCTTCCTTTTGATTTTGAATGCCTTTTATTTATTTATTTTTCTTACTTAATTGTGTCGGCTAGAACTTCCAGTACTACGTTGAACAGAAGTAAAAGTGAGCATCCTTGCCTGGTGCTTGATTTTAGAGGAACAGTTTTATTCTTCCACGCTTGGGTATGATGTTTGCCGTGGGTTTGTCCTATGTGCTTTTTATTATGTTGAGGTAATTTTCTTCTAATTTTGTTGAGTGTTATCAGGAAAGGATGTTGAATTTCATCAGTGCTTTTCCTGCATCAATTGAGTTGGTCATTTGGGGTTTTTTCTTTCGTTTTGTTGCATTGATCAATTTTCATATGTTGAACCATCCTTGCATTCCAGGAATAAGGCCCACGTGCTCACGCATCCTCTTAGTACGCTGTTGGATTCTGTTTGCTAATATTTGGCTGAGCATTTTTGCATCAGTGTTCAGAAGAGATTTGGTCTGTTTCTAGATATTTTATAATGTTATTGGGAATAAATTTTTTCCATTTCCATTTGTAGTTGTTTACTTCTTTTTTTTTTTTAAGGTTTTATTTTCAAGTGATGTCTACATCCAATGTGAGGCTTGAATCCACAACCCTGAGATCCAAAGTCACACTCCACCCAACTGAGACAGCCAGGTGCCCCATGTAGTTGTTTACCTTAAGTATAGAAAAAAAAATTATTTGGGTTGCCTGGGTGGCTCAGTTGGTTAAGCGTCTGCCTTCATTCAGCTCAGGTCATGATCCCAGGGTCCTGGGATCGAGTTCCGCACTGGGCTCCCTGGTTGGCGAGGAGTCTGCTTCTACCTCTTGCCTGCCACTCCCCCATTTGTGCTCTCTCTTTCTTTTTTTTTTTTTTAAGATTTTATTTATTTATCTGACAGAGATAGAGACAGCCAGCGAGAGAGGGAACACAAGCAGGGAGAGTGGGAGAGGAAGAAGCAGGCTCCCAGAGGAGGAGCCCAATGTGGGGCTTGATCCCAGAACACTGGGATCACGCCCTGAGCCAAAGGCAGACGCTTAACCGCTGTGCCACCCAGGCGCCCCTGTGCTCTCTTTTTCTAACTCTCTCTCTCTGACAAATAAATAAATAAAATCTTTAAAAAAAAAATAGAAAAGTTGTTGTTTTTTAGTTTTATTATTTTTTTTATTTTAGAGAGAGAGAGAGCAAGCATGAGCAGGGGGAGGGTCCAAGGGAGAGGGAGAGTGAGAATCTTAAGCAGGCTCCATGCTCAGCACAAAGCCCAATGTGGGGCTTGATCTCATGACCCTGAGATCATGACTTGAGCTGAAATCAAGATTTGGACGCTTAACTGGCAGATCCTCCCAGGCGCCCCCACACTATTGTTTTTGTTTTTTTTACCTTGGGGGCACCTGGGTGGTTCAGTCGGTTGAATGTCCAACTCTTGATTTTGGCTCTGGTCATGATCTCAAGGATGTGAGATCAAGCCCCATGTCAGGCTCTGTGCTGAGAGTAGAGCCTGCTTGGGATTCTCTCTCTTTGTCTCTTCCTCCCCCCACCCCCACTCATGCTCTCTCTCTCTAAAAATAAAATAAATTAAAATAAAAATTGTAAAAATATATTTGCCTTGTAGCTACCTGCCTTTTCAAATTCTCTTACTAATTCTAGTAGGTTTTTTGTCATTGTTGGTATCAGCACAATTAGTACCTCTTCTTTTCTAATGTTTATGCAATGTGTTACCTTGTTTTAATCCCTATGACAGTAACTCTGAGGCAGTATTTAATAACAGTGGTGATTGTGGTCCTTCCTGTCTAGTTTTAATCAAAGTAGTTTGAGAATTTCAGCACTTGGAATGCTACTGTTTGTTGGTTGGAGATAAAGTCTTTTTCATGTTTAAGTAATTTCGCTCCATTTCTTAATGTTAAACAATTTTTCTTTTCATTATTTATTCTCATGAATGTGGTTCTCATGTATTTTAGAGAACTTGAATTTGCCTGTGCTCTTAAATGATAGGGCAAGCTTGCTTTTGGCATGTGATTAGAGCAAACTGTACATTCTTATTAAGAATGGCTATTGAATTTTATTCAGACCTTTTCAGCATCAACTGATATTATCTTAAGGCTTTTTTTTGATTCATGAAGTTTGTGAATTATGTTTCCTGATATTCTAATCACCCTCATATGTTTGAAATAACCCAGTTAGGTCACAGTGTGTTGCTTTTGTGTATTGAATTTCATTTGCAAATATTTTATTTGGAATTTTTGCCTCTATTCATTAGTAAAGGTGAGCAATAGTTCTCTTTTGGAATTATCTTTATCAGACTTTGGTTTTGAAATTATGTCAGCTTCATAAAATGTGTTGAGGAGTTTCCTAAGTTTTGATTGGACTAGTAGATGAAATACCAGTGGAATTGTGTGTTACTTAAAGGTTAGATAAAACTGAGTTGGAAAACCATCAGGTTCTGATCCTTTTACTTTTTTGTATTTTTTATTTTTTTAAGTAATCTTTCTATCCAATGGGGGACTTAAACTCACTACGTCGAGATCAAGAGTTGCATGCTCTACTGACTGAGCTAGCCAGGTGCCCCTGATTCTTTTATTAAATGGTAGTTCTTTAATTACCTTTCAAATCTCCTTCGTGATGAATGCTATATTATAGTTTTCCTGTTTTTAAGTAAATTTGTATAATTTATAATCTAATTGGAAATTAACTATTTCTGTTACCTTTTGAAATGCTTTGCCACCAAGTTGCAAGTGATATTCTAATTTTTTCATCTCCTGCGTATGTATGATTGTCCCCTTTCTCATTCCTAATATTTTGTCTTTCTTTTCCTTAGTAAAACTTTGAAGTTTATCGATTTTACTATCCTTTAAACGAAAAAGCTTTCACTTTAGTCATCCTTTTTGCTATTTTTTGTTTTATGACTTCAGCTTTTTTAATCAATGATTTCTTCCTATTTTCCTTTAGTGTATTTGCTTTTCTAATTTCTTAAGATGAATTGTAAGTTCATGTATGTTTTCAGTATTTCATTTCCAATACTGAAGGCACTAGGCTATAAAATTTGACCTGCCTACAGAAGAACGGTTTGCTGCGTATAGGTTTTAATCTGAAATGTTCTCAAAACTTTTATTGCTTTCTAGTTTACAACTTCAATTTTTATTTCCTCTTTGATTTCAGTGTTATCTAGGAATATGCTTATTAATTTCCAGGCATTCAAAAATTTTCCTATCACCTTTTTTTTTAATTAATGCATTTGTTTTAGTAATCTCTACACCCAGGGTGGAGCTCATGACCCCGAGATCAAGAGTTGCGTGTTCTACTTACTTACTTAGCTAGGTGCCCCCCCTTCACCTTTTTATAATATAGTTCTAATTTTATTGGATTATAACTAAAGTGTGCTCTATAAACTTGCTTTTGAAAAAAATACATTCATGTTTTCTTTGTGGCATGAGTATGTGGTCTAATTTTGCAAATGATTCATGTGCATATAAAAAAAAAGGATATTCTCCATTCAATGGATGTTAGGATCCATAAATTACTATTAAGCCAAATTTGTTTAGGGGCGCCTGGGTCGCTCAGTCAGTTAAGCATCAGACTTTGGCTCAGGTCATGATCTCAGGTTCCTGGGATCAAGTCTCACGTTGGGCTCCCCGCTCAGTGGGGAGTCTGCCTGTCCCTCTGACCCTCCCCCTGCTCAGGCTTTCTCTCTCTCTCAGATAAATAAAGTCTTTAAAAAAATAAATCAGGGGCGCCTGGGTGGCTCAGTCGTTGAGCGTCTGCCTTCGGCTCAGGGCGTGATCCTGGCGTTGTGGGATCGAGCCCCACATCAGGCTCCTCCGCTATGAGCCTGCTTCTTCCTCTCCCACTCCCCCTGCTTGTGTTCCCTCTCTCTCTGGCTGTCTCTCTCTCTGTCAAATAAATGAAATCTTTAAAAAATCAATCAATCAATCAATCAATCAAGGGGCGCCTGGGTGGCTCAGTCGGTTAAGCATCTGCCTTTGCCTGGGGTCATGATCCCAGGGTCCTGGAATCCAGTCCCACTTCTCCCTCTGCCTGCTGCTCCCCCTGCTTGTGCTCTCTCTCTCTGTCTCTCTGACAAATAAATAAATAAAATCTCTTTAAAAAAAGAAAAGTCTATCTGTTAATATAAATAAATAAATAAATAAATAAAATGTGTCTGTTCAATTATTCAGTTCCTTTATGGTCTTGCCTATTATTCAGTACTAAATCTATTTAATCACAATATGACTGCATTTCTATCAAGTTCTCTTTGCCTTTCTAATCATTTATTTTTATTTTTATTATTTGTTAAGTGGGCTCTACGCCCAATATGGGCTTTGAACTCATGACCCAGAGATCAAGAGTTGCCTGCTCTACCGACTGAGCCAGCCACAAGCCCTTCAGTAGTTTTTTCTCTATAGATTTAGCTGCCGTGTTGTTTAGTTTATAATCATTAAAACTTCTTAAATTATGCTTTCTATTATTGTGTCACATTACCCCACTGAGTTCTTCTTCTTTAGATCCCTCCTGATATTAACACCGTCACTTCCGCCTTCCTTTTACTTAGCATTTGCTGGATTTGCCTCGTCCACTCCTTATTTTCAGCTTTTCTTTATCACTGCATTTTTCTTTTAAGATTTATTTATTTATTTTATCTCTCTCACTCTCACTCTCTCTCAAATGGATGAATAAAATCTTAAAAAAAAAAATGGGGGGGGCACCTGGGTGGCTCAGGCAGTTAAGCGTCTGCCTTCAGCTCAGGTCATGATCTCAGGGTCATCAGCTTGAGCCCCATGTCAGGCTCTCTGCTCAGCGGCGAGTCTGCTTCTCCCTCTCCCTCTGCCCCTGTGATCTCTCTTGCTCTCACACCCTCTCAAATAAATAAATAAATAAATAAAATCTAAGATTTATTTATTTGAGAGAGAGAAAAAAAGAGAGACTGTGGGGGGTGTAGTGAGGAGCAGAGGGAGAGCGAGAGGGAGAGAGAATCTCAAGCAGACTCCATCCTGAGTGTGGAGCCCTATATGGGGCTCGATCTCAGGACCCTGAGATCAGGACCTGAACTGAAACCAAGAGTCAGGTGCTTAACCAACTGTGCCACCCAGGTGCCCCTTTATCACTGCATTTTAATCTGTTTCTTATATATAGTACCGAGTTGGGTTCTTTTTTTTTTTAAGATTTTTTTCATCCATTTGAGAGAGAGCACAAGCAGGAGGGAGGGGCAGAGGGAGAGGGAGATGCAGGCTCCCAGCTGAGCAGGGAGTCCCACAAAGGGCTCGGTCCCAGGACCCTGGGATCGTGACCTGAGTCAAAGGCAGATGCTTAACCAACTGAGCCACCTAGATGCCCCTGGTTGGATTCATTTTTAACTCAATCTGACAACCTGTCTTTCAATGGGATAGTTCTGTTTATTAACGTTTAATGACAATTAATAGCACTCAGTTCTGTCGATTGATACTGTTTATTATTTATTTTGCTTTGCTGATTCCTCTGGTTTTATCAAATTACCATTTGTTTCCCGTTTTTTCTTTCTTTCTTTTTTTAAGATTTTTATTTATTTATTTGAGAGAGTGAGAGAGAGCAGAGAGCACAAGTGGGGAAGGGGGGGCAGAAAGGGAGGGGCAGAGGGAGTAGGAGAGGCAGACTCCCCGCTGAGCAGGGAGCCCAATGCAGGGCTTGATCCCAGGACCCTGGGATCATCACCTGAGCCAAAGGCAGAAGCTTAACTGACTGAGCCACCCAGGCCCCCCTACACCCGCCGCCCTTGCTTTTTCTTTTTCTTGTTAATTTTTGAGTTCTACTATACTCTTCATTTTTATTTATGATTTTTCTCCTTTCCCTATGCTTATTACTGCATGCATATTTTTCTACTGTCACATAAAAAAAATACCAACTATTTGCCTTATAGAGATGCTTTCTTCCCCCGCTTCTTCCTTCCCTTCCCCCAACAAGATATGATCTTTTAGAATGCTTTTATTTCTCCATTCTCCACTCACATGAAACTTTTGGATGGATTTTACCACCTCTCTCCTGACTCCCACCCCAATTCCCAGATCTTGCTCAGATAATTTGGTACTCTTTGTTTCAGGCTATTATTAGAATTTCCTGGGGCACCCGGCCCGCTGAGTTGGTAGAGTACGTGACTCTTGAACTTGGGGTTGTGAGTTTGAGCCCCACACTGGGTGTAGAGATTACTTAAAAATAAACAAAATTATTAAAAAAGTCACATTTGTTGCATCATGGACGGCACTGGAGGAGATAATGCTAAGTGAAATAAGTCAAGCAGAGAAAGACAATATCATATGGTTTCTCTCATCTATGGAACATAAGAACTAGGAAGATCGGTAGGAGAAGAAAGGGATAAAGAAAGGGGGGGTAATCAGAAGGGGGAATGAACCATGAGAGACTATGGACTATGAGAAACAAACTGAGGGCTTCAGAGGGGAGGGGGCGGGGGAATGGGATAGGCCGGTGATGGGTAGTAAGGAGGGCACGTATTGCATGGTGCACTGGGTGTTATACGCAACTAATGAATCATCGAACTTTACATCGGAAACCAGGGATGTACTGTATGGTGACTAACATAATATAATAAAAAAATATTATTATTAAAATAAATAAATAAATAAAGGCCAAACAGTAACCACATCAAAAAAAAAAGTATTACCTTTGCAGTATATTTCTTAAATCTCAAGAATTTTTTTAGCCTTTATATTATATAGTTCCTGATAGTTTATTAATATCCCATGGATAATATTATGTATTTCCAGGTAGTCTATTAGTATCCAATGGATAACCAATGGATATTGATAGACTATCAGAAAATTAAAACATTTTAAAAAATGGCTAAGAATTCCTACCCTAGATAAACCCAGCTGACCCTATAACTTCAATTACCATTTCTACACTAATGACCCCAGTTTTTTCTCCAATCCAGACTTCTGAATTCCAGACCCACAGTTTTACACACACGCTTCCCACTTGAGAATCCCACATGATGCTTTAATGGGACCTCTAACTCAACAGTTACAAAACTATGCATATCTTCCTCTCCAGTCTGGTCCTTACTTGATAAAAACTTTTTTGGAAAATGGCACTGGGAAAGAGTCATACCTGAGTCCTTCCTCTCTCTTACCTCCATACCTAATCCTCGCCAAGTTCTGTTCATTTTATCTTTTGTTTGTTTGTTTTTAATATTACTTTTTAAAGTTAACATTTTTTTAGAAACGTCTACACTCAACATGGGACTTGAACTCACAACCCCAAGATCAAGAGTCACATCCTCTTCCAACTGAGCCAGCCAGGCACTACTGTTCACTTTATCTTCTAAACTTTGCTTGTGTCAGTCTACTTCTCTCCATAGCTTGGAGACTTTACCTGTTTTAGTAGAATGAAGAGGCAGAAATTAGACCGATATGGGTTGACACTTGGTAGGTAGGAAGATGTAAAAGAAGACAGCAAATATAGACAACTCCTTTGAAAACTTTAGACAAAGAATCCTAAAAGATTTTGGAAGATGGTATCCTTCTTTCCTTTCATTCTCATCCCCAGCTTTAGCCCAGCCATGCCCCCTTGAGAGAAAGAAAGCAGAGCTTTCACAGGATGAACTAGCATTGAAACACCTGCAGGTGGGGATATGAAAGAATCTGTGTGTGCCGGGGAGGTGGGAGGCTCCTTATAATATTATAAAACTAATGCTACAAGGCATGCATCTGGACAGATAAAATAACCTCTACTGATTTCCACCCACCCCAGCTCTCCTCCAACCAGTTCGCAAAACAGCAGCCAGGAATCTTTTCAGATGTAAATCTGATCATACTTAAGCTCTTTTGTTCCCACCTTAACCCCTGAAGTGGCTTCCCACTGCTCTTAAGATAAAGGTAGCCAGGACTGGGCGGCTCAGTTGGTTGAGCGTCCGACTCTTTGATTTCAGCCCCGGTCTTGATCTCGGGGTCTTGAGATCAAGTGCTAGGTCAGGCTCCGTGCTGGGTGTGGAGCCTGCTTTTAGGATTCTCCCTCTGCCCTGCTCCTGCACTCTCTCTCTAAAAAAAATCAAAGTTAAAACACAAACAAAAAAAGATTCTCTTTAAAAAAAAAAAAAAAGAAAAGAAAAGAAATAAAGGTAAAAAAAATCTCTTGGCAGCCAGTGGGGCATTAAATGATCAGGCTCCCGCCTTCCTCATCAGTTTTTCCTCCCTGACTCTGTGCGTTCCTGCTTTGTACCACAGCCACTTGAGACTTCCTTTGAGTCTTCAAATACATTACGGTCTTTTTTATAACAAGATACTGGATATGCTGTCCCCTCGGATTGAGATGTTCCCAACCTGTGCTGTCCCCTCGGATTGAGATGTTCCCAACCTGTCTTGGCGTAGTTAACTCCTAGCTCAAATGTCACTTCTTCAGGGACGTCTTCATTACTCTCCAAGATTGGTTAAGTTGTCTGTTGTCATCTCTCATAATATTCGGTCCTTTTCCTTCATAGTCCTTGTCATGGTTTGTGATTATATATTTGTCGTTGTGATGATTTGATTGTCTGCCATCTCTAACAGACTGGACGCTCTAGGAGGACAGGAACCATATCTCGTTTCATACCACAGTAGCCTCGACCACGATAGCATAGTGCCTGGTAATTAGTAATGTGTGTGTATGTGTGTGCATGTGTACGATTGGTCAAGTGTCTGGATATGCAGAGCAATGAAGACCTGCACTGTGGTGACCCCATAAGCAGACACCACACTGAGTGGCTGTCAGAGCAGCCCGTCTGCTTCCCTTCAGGATATCTCTCTGGTTGGGCCACTGTCAACTGCAACTTATAATAGGATATACCACCTACTGGTTTGGTTTCTGAATCACCTGAATCCACCCTTATTCAGCAAAGTGGACTATCAACTTTCAGGGACAGAGAGAACAACCTCAAAATAATTACCATTTATGCATTCAACCAATATTTATTCTATGCCAACCCTCACTGTATTCAAGCACTGTGCTGGGATGGGGAAACACAGATGAATGAGGCCTGGTTATTATTCTCAAGGAATTTATAGTTTTGATGCACAAATATGTAAACAAATTATAACTTCCTGTTTTAAAACACTAATATTACAAGGCACGCTCCAAGTTTTAAAGGATCATAGGGAAGAGACTGATTATCAAAGCACTTAGCAAAACCCTAGCTAGATAAAGTGCTGTTAATGATGACCCAGGAGACACACTTTTCAAACATTCTAAGCTCTAACTTTGGACCACTTTAAACCACAGAAAACAATTTACATGTTAGACAAGCCCCTTAAAAAATAGTCATCAGTTGGTTGCTTTTATGTCCTTGGCTTTTATTGAGCATAACAAGAAATATCTGTATGAATTTTGCTTTTGCATTTGTTGTTCAAATCTTCTTGATTGCTTTGTTATACCATTCACTGGTTCCTAATAAAGTCACAGGAGCAACTACCTTTAGAATTAGCAGTTAGCTGTGGAAAAAAAAAATGTATGGTCTGTCTCTTCTGATGCACTAATTCCTTTTAGATACCATCTACCATTAAAAAAAAAAAAAAGGCACCATATACTGTTTCCATTTTTGCCCCGGCAGCCAGGAAGCTCAGAACTGTTTCAAATTCAGTCGCAGGCATATTTAACTTTAGGATAATTGTGATCTCTTTTTAGTGTGGCCTTAATATTCTATTTCTGGTTTTCTAGCCTATTTTAAAACTTCCTTATGTCCTTATGAAAAAGGGATGGGATAAAATAAATTTGACATCTGGTATGTTCAGTCATCTTAGAATTATTTCTGCTATTTGTCAAAGATAAATACAGGTGTGCCTGGGTGGCTCAGTCAGTTAAGCAGCTGCCTTCAGCATGGGTCATGGTCCCGGGGTCTTGGGATCCAGCCCCATGTCGGGCTCCCTGCTCAGCAGGGAGATGCCTGTCCCTTTCCCTCTGCCTCTCATGCCTTCTCTCTCTCTCTCTCCCTTTCTCTCTCTCTCAAGTAAAGAAATAAAATCTTTAAAAATAGACAAACAAATAAAGATAAATACAAAAAAAAAATTGACCTGTGCTTGGATCTTTATAAAATCTAGAGAAACTGGGGAAGATCCGGAGAAAAACAACAGAAAAGGGACAAAGAATGGGACTGAGGTAGTACGACCATATTTTCCAACTCAACTATTGGGGCACATTGATCTGGCATGTGGCCTATTAGAAAAGAGAAGAGTATCTGAAACTTGCACTGTACTGGAAACCTCCCTCGCCCTGGAGCTATATTGAAGTAGACAGATCCCAGGAGGAATGGCCATTATTCAAGGTATCTGAATAGTTATAGAAAGGTTTTAACCTTTTTTGGATCACAGATTCTTTGGTGATCATTTGAAAGCATTTGACCTGCTTCCCAGTAATACAGAAACATACAGCTTCTGAAAGTGGAACCCTCCTGTTATCTATGTATCTTTCCGGAATTTATCAAAAGCATTTTACAGCTGTCACTGCTATAAAGAATTCTCATAGACCCGAGGAAGCACTGACCTGCCAGGTCAGATGCAGAGACTGGCAAATCAGTTACCAGCTTAAGTTCTTAACACTCTGATACCATTCCAGGATGATTTAAGCCAATGGGTTTTGTTTTTAACTATTGTGAGTAGCAGACCCCTTTGATGAGCTGCTGAAGATATCGGTCATCTATCCCAAGATATATAGACACAATTTTGCACACAATCTCATGGGGTTTGAGGACTTTCTAAAGTCCATACTCAGATCTCAGGTTATGCTTAAGTGAAGACTTCCCTAGACTCGGGAATGCCCTTGAAGACCTTTTAGAATGCCCCTCTCTTCCACCACGGGGACTAGAGCGCCCTAGATTGGAGGTTTAGCTGACCCGGAGACACCCGACCCCCCGCGCCCTCTCGACTGGCCTCTCCGAGCTCACCCCTCCCCCACACCCCTGCCGCGCAGGTGCGAAAACCTAAGGGGCCACCCCGGCGCGACGGCTCGGGGAACTGGGGGGACGCCAGGTGGGGGGGTGGGGGATGATGGGACTCCGGGAGGGGCGGAGGCGGGGGTGGGGGCCTTCCCGAAGTTGCTTGGCGACCAAGCTCTCCGCCCAGACTGTTCCATTTCCTCAGCGGGGGGCGCCGCGGGCCGGAACGTGGCTGACGGGCGTCCCAGAGCGGCCCTCTTCCGGCTTCTCCCCCTCTGCCGGACGGTGGCCAGGGCCCGTGACGTCACAGGAGGCGGGGCCAGCGCCGCTGCCGGGTGCTGGAGGCGCCATTGGAGCCGGCTTGGCTTGTGAGCTCCGCTGAGGAGCCGGAGGTTGGGCCGCAGTTACCTCCGCGTCCGCTCCTGATTCCTGGCCCCTCAGCGGCATGGCGTGCGGGGCGACGTTGAAGCGGCCCATGGAGTTCGAGGCGGCGCTGCTGAGCCCTGGTTCCCCGAAGCGGCGGCGCTGCGCCCCTCTGCCCGGCCCCACTCCGGGCCTCAGGCCCCCGGACGCCGAGCCGCCGCCGCTTCTCCAGACGCAGACCCCACCGCCGACTCTGCAGCAGCCCGCCCCGCCCGGCAGCGAGCGGCGCCTTCCAACGCCGGGTAACCTATGCTGCGGGCTTGGCAGGAAGCCAGGCCCAGGCATTTTGGGGGTGGGGGTGGGGCGGCTATGGGCGCTAGGCTAATTCACCCACAGACCCCTTCTTTGCCCTGAGAAACGGGAACTGGGGTGCCGCTGGGCCTCGTCGCTTCCGGGGATGGGAGACATCCGGGAGGGATGGTGGGGCCCCAGTGCCCGTTTTCGGTTTTCCTGGAGCTGGAGAGACTGGAGGGGTGGGCAGCAAGAGGAAGATGGGAATATCCCTGGCCGCTCGGGGCTCTTCCCGTGCGCAAAGCCCCTCCTGCCTCCGCTGCCCGGGCCTGCACAGAGACGCCCAGCAGATCCAGTGGGCCATGGAAAATGGGATTCTACTCACGAGCCCGGCCTTGAGGGTGGGGGTTGGGGGCGGGTTCCTGGGAAGGGGCCTGAGTGCGTGCTGTTCACTGTAGTGTAGTTTGGAGGGAGACCTGATTTCCAGAAGTCTTCAGGAACCAGAGGCCGTCGCAGAAGTCATGGAATTCGATTTCAACCTATTTCTAAGGGTCTGGCCATGTTCTTCTATTGTATGGCTATTGTCTTGTACCATATATGGCTTGAAATCGGTAGGTCGTTAGCTAGAATTTGAGAATCCTTAAACATACAGAGGTTCCGGAAGCAGGAATTCAACTATCCGTAACAGAGACTCTTTCAGTAAGGATTACACGTTGGTCAGGGAAAGGAGAGAGCTAGTGTGACTGTAGAGTTAGGACAACCCCCCCCCTCCCGCTAACCATTGTGTAGGAATAGAGGGGAAAGTGCATCAGAATTAATGTAGCAGTTTTAAAGGGCTCCTGGAAATGGGGGAGGTCCTCAAAACTGGACTTAGGCAAGTTATTTCTCTATGTGTGTTTTTCTATTACTCAGGTGTAAGTGGAACCTTAGGACTGCCTTAAAATCGTTCTTTTCCTCATCCTTTTTCAGTTACCAGTGTCTTTGGGCTTTATTTCTTTCCTCTTTCCTCTGCATATCCATAATGCAGATTTCAGGCTCTCCTACTCTCATTCCGAGATTCCTGCAGTTGCCGGCCAAGCTCTCCCAGATGCTGTATCCTTCTCATGTTCACCTCTTCTTTATCCTGGCATTCAAAGGATTTATCAGCTATAACCATGTGCCTTACTCAATCTTCCACACATTTTTTTTCTCTTCCAAACAATGCTTTTGCTGCTCTCTTTCTCCAGACCCACCTGGGTGTGCCTGTTACCCTTGCCTTCCATCATGATGTTGTCTTCCCCTTGCATTTGCTAATCCAAATGCAGCCATTTTTGCAAGTCTCTCACCCGTTACCTGACTAACCCTGCCCCAAGGAACTCTGTTCTTTAAATTCCCTGACCACTTAATGGCGCAAAGCCTTATGTACTGAATGAGATAGTGTTTGCAAACGTTTTTTGTAAAGAGCCCTTCAAAGAGCAGGGGACTGGTGCCTGGATGGCCCAGTCAGTTAAGCATCAGGGTCTTGATCCCAGGGTCCTGAGTTCAGGCCCCATGTTGAGCTCCATGCTGGGCATGGAGCCTACTTAGAAAGAAAAGAAAAGAAAAGCAGGGGACAAAATGCCCACTTGAAGTGATATTTTTTCGTCTGCTGTTCCTACAGATAACAAGATAGTCATAAAATCTTTCTGGATCTCTCTTCTGCAAAATAGAATTAATACTTGCCCTATCTATCTTGATGGATTTTATGCATGTTTTATTTCATCCTATCATACTCTGTAAACTAATTCTGTTGTAGTTCACATTACAGCAAATGTTTAATAAATGATTGTTGAATGCATTTGGAAGCCTCAGTTTTGCAGAGTGCAATAATGGGAGTCACTATTCTTTTTATTTTTAAATTTTAATTTTCATATAGATCATGCAAACTACCTTCTTGGTCATTTATATTAAAATATTTTATTTAAAATATTCATTTGTAAAAATTGATCAGTTAAACTCCTTAATGCTTATTGGAATATGGTTCTGTCAAGAAAGAAACAAAGTATGAATGATTGATTATATGATGCTTTGGCTTAAGTGGAAGATGTCTTCTTCTGGATTAAAAAGGAAGAATGGGGGAGGAAATGTTAGTTGCTTTACAAATTGAAAGAATAAAGCTAACTAATAGGAAAGTGAATTTAAAAATCAGTGACTTCATTTTGTAACATTGTAATTGTTATTTCAAAGGTTATGAAGTTCTCTCAGAAATGGTGAAGAAACTATGTTTTTATTTCACTTAAAAAAAAAGATATGTGTCATAGCACTTTTTGTGGAAAAGGCATATAAAATTAAGCTTTTTACCGCTTAAATGAGCTAAGTTGATACCAGGCATAGGAGGGTGTTGCTGACCTGAGGGAGATGTTTGTAAACATGGAGTGAGTCTAGGTGCAAAGCCATTAATTGACCATGACTTGAGGGTCGGGGAGTAACATCCAGACTGAAGTAGCATTTAGCTGGGTCTTGAATGACGGAGGAGGAAGAAAGATGGCAACATTTCAGGCAAAGGAAAACTGCTTGAGCAAAGCCCTGAAAATGCACAAATTAAGGAAAGGATAATGTAATGTAACTGGGCTATAATGAGAGAGGGAACTGGAAACAATTTGGGGCCAAGTCTTGGAAGGCATGGAATGCCATGTTGAAGAGTTTGGATTTTTTTTTTTAAGATTTTATTTATTTATTTGAGAGAGCACAAGCTGGGGGAGAGAGACAGAGGGAGAGGGAGAAACAGACTCCCCACTGAGCATGGAGCCCAATGCCGGCTCGGTCCCAGGACCCTGGGATCATGACCTGAGCAGAAGGCGGACACTTAACTGACTGAACCACTGAGTCACCCAGGCTGAGCCACTGAGCCACCTAGGCACCCCGAAAAGTCTGAATTTTGGAAGAAAAAAAAAAGTTTGAATTTTGGTCTGTAACAGCTAGGAACCATTGTAGAATTTTGAGGATAGGCTTTGTCAGATATAACCCAGAGGCACAATGTCAAATAATAATGGGATGCAAAGGTTAAAGTTATTATCCACTGTTAAAAAAAAATTTGCATTTTTTTAAAAGTGGCCTTTTTGGAGAGAAAAATCACATCTACTTCCTTATTTTTCTACAGTGCATGCCATATTCAGATTCTTGGACTTGCTCGTCCTTTAACCAGCCTAAAAGTTGTATCTTTCCATTTGTTCACTTCGCCATACAGGAGGCAGTTAGAGGGTTTATCAAAGACCTTCTGTTCGTGTGAGCATTGTCCTCATACTTGTCCTTTCTTGTTTCAAGGCTTTGCAGTTCCTTACATCCTTGTACTGAATCTGGCAAGTATATGCTTGGAGAATAATACATTTTAAAGATGAAGTGAAGACTTCATAAATTCAGGGATCTTAAAATATGAACTTCATAGTATTTTTAAGGGAAAGCTTTGCTAATCCTACATTGTTTATGTGTTTAGGCTGAGTGTTAGCAAATTTAGTTATGTGTGGAGATATTTTCAGTTTGTGTCAGTTCCTAGGCTGTACTGTCACTTGTTTTCAAAGCTTCATTGGGTAGGCAGTTAACATTTATATTGAAGAAGTAGGCTAAAGATCCTGAATGACTGGGGCGCCTGGGTGGCACAGCGGTTAAGTGTCTGCCTTCGGCTCAGGGCGTGATCCCGGCGTTCTGGGATCGAGCCCCACATCAGGCTCCTCTGCTATGAGCCTGCTTCTTCCTCTCCCACTCCCTCTGCTTGTGTTCCCTCTCTCGCTGGCTGTCTCTGTCTCTGTCAAATAAATAAATAAAATCTTTAAAAAAATAAAAAATTAAAAAAAGTGTGTTTATTTAAAAAAAAAAAAAAAGATCCTGAATGACTTTCCAAGGTCATAGTCACACAGCTAGGAAGAAGCAAAATGGCATTATTAACACTCAACCCCATAAAAAAAATACAATTATAGCAAAGTATACATTAGAATAATGTGAGTGGGGTGGTGATATGATTTTCTGGGTTTTATTTTTGATAAGGAGGCTTTATTATCTGGAAATTGGATACATATTCTACCGCAAAAATGAAAAACTTGAAAACCACATCCTTTCAGACTCTGTGTTGTCTCTAGGAATGTACTTCAAAGTGAATTTGTGTGCCCTGGACTCCCTTAAATAGCGTTAGCAAATTTGGTTTATGATTACTTTGACTCAGAACAGTAATCTGAGTCCTATCAAGTATTGCCTCTCAGTAGGATCAGAAAGTTCTTTTCTAAGCCCTGATCATCAGTTCCAAGCAATAAATCTCAGGTCGTCCCGTGGCCTGTGTCCAGGAGATGACCATATTGTGGTCTCTTCTGTCCTCTACCCCAAAGATCTTGAGTCCCAAATGGGACAAGAGCTTCATTTTTAGAAGGCCTTGGATGGTAAGAGAATCACCCCAGTACACTAGTTTGTAAAATTGTGCAGCTTAACAGAGATCAAAAATAGCTCCTTATTAGGTGAAGGATGGGTTTTTTGTTTTGCTTTAAGTTATACTAGTTAATCCTAAAGCAAACTGCAGATCTAGTCTTCATTGTCACAGGAAAACAAGCAAAGGGATCTGTCTGGAGGGCTTATGCTGAAATATCTGATCTTCCACGTATTGTTGAAATAGCAGTAAGAGGGAACACTTTGGGGGTCATAGGAGGAGTGCTTTATTCAGTATAAACATTTTTTTTCCTAATATTAATAACATGGGGGAAGGGACAAGAAGTTTGAAGAAATGGCACAATAAGTGAATGCTCAAATACGTTCTTTTTTTTATTAGAACAAATTTTTCAGAACATAAAACAAGAATATAGTCGTTATCAGAGGTGGAGACATTTAGAAGTTGTTCTTAATCAGAGTGAAGCTTGTACTTCGGAAAGTCAGCCTCATTCCTCAGCACTCACAGCACCTAGTTCTCCAGGTAAGCAAACATTAGTGTGGATAGAGCAACCATTTAAGAGTTTGTAAATGGTACACTTGGTGATGAACCTTGGGTGTTGTATGTAAGTGATGAATCACTAAATTCCATACCTGAAATTAATACTACACTCTATGTTAACTAACTGGAATTTAAATAAAAACTCGAAAAAGGAAAAAAGAGTTTGTAAGTGGTTCTTAAAATGATGGTTTCCTGGGGCACCTGGGTGGCTCAGTTGGTTAAGTGTCTGCCTTCAGCTCGGGTCCTGATCCCAGGGTCCTGGGATCGAGCCCTGGGTTGGGCTCTCTGCTCAGCTGGAGCCTGCTTCTCCCTGTCCCTGCCACTCCCCCTGTTTGTACTCTCTTGTCAAATAAATAAAATCTTTTAAAAAATAAAATAAAATGGTGGTTTCCTAATCCAGAATTGATTTCATCTAAAGTAATAAAATTGGTAAAATGTATGCATTATATTACTACTAATAAATACTCTGAAACTGTAGAGTCATGAAATTGGAAAAAAAACCTTAGGTTGATTTGATTTGGCTTCCATCCACCCAGTGCAGAAGTACCTTCTGTAACTGCAGTGTCTAATATCGTAGCCATTAGATTAGCCACATTTTAAGTGCTTAGTAGCCGCATGTAGTTCTTGTATTAGCACAACTATGGGACATTTCCATCATTGCACACATTTGTGTGACAGCAGTGCTCTATAACATTGACAGGTGGTCAGAGAGGATGTGCTCAAAAATAGAATCTCAGGGTTGGAGAGAATCTTCCTGGTCACATAGTTCAGCCACCAGTCTTGCCTGCCATATCCCTGCAAATAGTCAAGAGGCTAGTGTGCAAACATCTCCATTGGTGGTGAGCCCTGTCCTTTAACAGTAAAGGAGTTTATTTTCTTACAAAGTATTCTAATTTTTAGTAGTCTGAGAGTTAAAAATTACCTTGATTAAAAATTTTCTCCTTATAGAACACAGATTGTGTTGGCCAGGAGCTAGGGAGAGAAGGGAATGGGGGGAAACTGCTTAATAGTAAGGGGTATTACTTTGGAGTGGTGGAAATATTTTGAAATTAGATAAATGTGGTTGTACAAAATTGTGGGTATACTAAATGACACTGAATTGTTCACTTTAAAATGATTCATTTTATGTGAATTTCACCTCAATTAAATTTTTTTTGAAAATTTTATTTACTTGAGAGAGAGAGTGAACGAAAGAGAGCATAAGCCGGTGTCAGGGGGAGAGGGGAGGCAGAGGGAGAGGGAGAGCAGACTCCGGGATGAGCAGATGCGGGGCCTGATCCCAGGACCCCAGGACCATGACCCAAGCTGAAGGCAGATGCCCAACTGACTGAGCCACCCAGGTGCCCCTCCCCTCAAACAATTTTTTAAAATTTTTCTTATGACCCAAAGGTCTTGGCTCCAGAATAGCACCTTTTTAACTGTTTTTGCGTGTTCATGAATGATAGACTTTTCAGTGGTAATAGTTAGCAGGTCTCTCCTTAATATTCTTTTGAGATTTTAGTATTAGAATTTTGAAGTAATAGAATATGTTATGGGTAGTTATGGGTGGTTCTATTCCTTCTAGAATATGACTGGGTAGAACTTTGGTTAGGTTTCATTTGTAAAGAAGAAATTTTGGTTTAAGTTAAAAATGACTCGTTTCAGAGTGCTTAATGGTTTACAGATTAATTGGGCTGAAGAAATGGAGTCTAGGCTGAGCTTTGAGGAACACCTCAGAACTGGGCTACCAAGTAGCTGCTGCTGCTTTTCTCATGATCAGGAAGCTGATTTCCATGTTTTCTGGCATTCCAGTGAATATTTTGGTTTCTAACTACTATCTTATGAACATTTCATTCTCCTCTTCCTAGATTCGAAAGGGATCAAGGATGAGATATGTAGTGCCTGATTGTCTCCTTCATTCATACTTCAGTGACTTTGCTAACAATTCGTTATATTGGGCAAGTTACTTGGTCTCCTGAGCATCAGACTTCTAACCATTTCTTCTCAGAATCACCTATGAAGCTAAAAGATGGCCAGGCCCTAACCTCGAATTAAATCAGAATGTGTGTCATGTTTTGTGAATTCTACAGATAATTATGATGAGCCTCGGTTAAACATAGGTCTAGATAATCGCCAAGGATTTGGGTGGCTCTGTGCATCTGCTTTCTCTAATCCAGACTAGAGGCTTTATATCAACTTACTTTTTGTTCTAGTTCTTTACCAAATGAGCATTGAGTATGGGCTCACATTGTTACGGCATCAGAACTGTTTTTCTGTATGCAGATCACCTAGCACACCTGGATACACATTGTTCCTCCTCCTTCTCGGTTTACCTTTGGCTTGACTTTATAAAACTAATGGCAGAAGCTCAGAGATTTTGTGAAATATCCATGTAGAGTTGTGAAGAATACCATTTCTCTGAACAGTTTTTGTATCCCCTAGGACTTTGCATAAAGTTATTACTTCTGAACCTTAGAACTATAATGTATTATTTAAACTGGATTTGTCTTGGGCCACCTGGCTGGCTCATTAGGTAGAAACATGGGACTCTTAATCCCGGGGTTGAGCTTGAGCCCCACATTGGGTGAAGAGATTATTTAAATCTTTAAAAAACAAGAAAAACCTCAATTTGTCTTTTGGCCAGGTTCCTCCTGGATGAAGAAGGACCAGCCCACCTTTACCCTCCGACAAGTTGGAATAATATGTGAGCGTCTCTTAAAAGACTATGAAGATAAAATCCGGGAGGAGTATGAGCAGATCCTCAATACCAGACTAGCAGGTAGGCCGAGGCGGCGACTGTGCCGGTGTTAGTAGCGTTCGGGAAATAATAAGGGTGAAGTAAATGGTAACTTAGAAAAAGAGCAGGACTTCGTGCAGGAAAGTTTAATGAGTTGTGAATAGTAAGTTACTCTCTTGGGTGATTCTAAACACTTAATTTATACATTATAGGAAGGACTTTTCATTTACATCTCTGAAACAAGATAAACCAAGCTTTTCTTCTTACATTTTTCCATATGAATAAAGGCAGTGAGTAGTTTATTTGGGCTAACCTCCCAGCTGGTGTTTGGAAGTGCAGTATACTCAACATGGTCAGACTTCCGGTGGCAGTCACTTTGTGGAAGTGGGAAATCTGCCCTTCTGTGATTTGGAGGTACATTAGTTTGGAAAGCACAGTTTGAACAAAGGGAGTTGACAGTGATGTCAACCTTAAGTAGAGCCTTTTGTGAAAGGAAGAGATCTGAATCCGGAATAGAAGGTAGTACCCATTTAGTGAAAGGGTGTTGACAATGTTGGGTCGGAGAGGTTTTAGACAACAACTTTTTCCTGTAACAGTATTATTTCCTAATCTGGTGACCCACACCACATGGTTCCTCAGAATGTTAGAAAGTCTGCTTTAAATTGAGAACTTTTGTTTTAACAACAGCTAAATGGGTTTCTTTATAGTCGAACTTCTTTGATCCTTTAATATACTAATAATGTGTATATCAGTATATCATTTCCCCTCTCCTACCTCCATCCCTAAAATTGTTAAGCTGAGCTCTAAATCTGTTCATGAATGTCAGACTACCTTCTTTTTTACTGAGTTTCCCTTTAGAAGGTAGTTCTGTGGGACTGTTTACAATTAGGTAGTGTTAAATTTTCTGTGCTTTTTAGCCATTCCACTTCTTTCACTCAATGTGTCTGTTGAGATTTATAGCAAGGATAGACTCAGAAAAGAGCTTCAGGCTTCATGTCTTACAGAGTTTCTAAAATTTGTTGACTTGTGGTACCGATCCAGTCTGTCTGTCTTGAGAAGCCTTTAATAGGGGATGGAGTTACCGCAGGGGCAAGATTAGGAAAATGTGATATTGTAGTGACCAAATCTAGGAGCCAGGGATTTGGCTCTGGGATCTAAAAGGAAGTAATCGATCTCAGAGCGGCTGTTACAGGGAGGGTCTGAGAGTGGAGAATTTAAACTGGGAAGCTAGATGTGATCCTGACACTTGATTCTTGAAAAACTGGGGTAGAGTTCTGGGGATAGTATATACTGTCTTTCCCCCTTACAGAACAGTATGAATCTTTTGTGAAATTCACACATGATCAGATAATGCGACGATATGGGACAAGGCCAACAAGCTGTAAGTATTGCCAAGTTTTTCTTTGAATTTTCCAACTTCCAAAGCGAGATGTTGACACTGAATACCTTGTCTCCTGAGAGCAGAAAACCCCTGTGAAGTAAAATAATAGCTAACATGAAAAAAAAAAAAAAAAAAACCATGCCCAGCATTGTGCTAAGCCCATTAAATCCTCATGAAGTTTATTTAATCTACAGTAACCCTATGAGGGAGGAACTGTTGTTAGCCCCATTTTACAGGTGAGGATGGCACTTAATGAGGTTAAATAATTTGTCCAAGCTCATAAAACTAGTAGTTCAGCCAGGACTGAAACCTAGGTAGTCTGACTGCAGTACCAATTTGTTTGTTACCTGGCTTTTCCTCCAGAAAGGTAGTTTCAATTATTAATTTATTAGAGTTAATTCCTCTAGCTTATCAAATGTGTGGTCAGAATTTTTTAATTCTGGACATCTTGGAACCACTAGTTACTCAAAACATGAAGTAATAAATAGCTGTATATCTAAACTGAAGCTGAGTCGGGTGTCTTAAATTCTGGAAACCTTAGGACATTTTAAATGTTGACTTAAATTCTCCATGTTGCTTATCACATTTCCCATTGGTTAATATTTTTAAAAAGCACAGCACTATATTTTTAGTATTCTTAAACTGTTTTTTTCCCTCTAATTTATAGATGTGTCCTGAAGCTTTCTTGCATATCTGGGTACCAGGTTTGACCTCAAGAGATGGCTGCTGTACACTTTTTGCAACTGGTTTGATATCACATTTCAGCTCCAACTTTGCATCCTGAGAACACTTAAACGTTTCTGCAGGTCCATTTTATACAACTTGAAAGACCTTAAAACTTTCTGGTTGCCACAAGTATATCTTTCTTTTCTGCTCATCCAATAAACAGCTGTGCCCTACTGTGATAGATTTTCCAAACAAAAATACCTGGAGCAGCAGTTTAGCAAAATATGCCCTCAGTGGCACTCAACAAATGGAGTTTCCCCAAGCACAGTTCTGTAAGAAGTGTGTGTGAGAGTGTGTGTATATGTGTGTGTGTGTGTATTTTAAGTTATTATTTGTATTGTGCAAATTTTTTTGATCTTGGGGATTCTGGCTGTGAATTTGATGCACGACAATTATGGTTAAAAACATTTGCTTGGTCTACAGAAGATCATTAATGTTTTGTGACCATATAGTTGTAACGGTGGATTGTTTTATGTTGTAGGTGTTATTGTTAAATACAGGGACTGTTTCCAGGCACAGAATATGAATCATAAGTTAGGATGGACATTAGATGTGATGATGATGACATAGCAAAGGTCTGTGGTCCTAGGTCTACAAACGCGTGGTGAGGAATTAGGACAAACTGGAGACGGGCCGCTTGACACATGGACTCTGCCTAGCCGTGTTGAAAAATACTTTGACTCCAAGCCTTAAAATACCCACGTGGAGTCTGTGCTCACCTCATTCACACAGAGAGCTCCCTGGACACTGAACCTCTAAAAAGAAAAAGTCTCCCTGGAGCAGGAGCATCAGGGTTTGCTTGGGAGCACAACAGAGGTGAGCGTGGGGCTGGGCCAGGCCCTGGTGGCCCTGCTACTTGGGAGGAGCCATTTTGCCTTTGTATCGGTTATTAAACACAAAATTTGGATTCTTTGGTCAGGCTCCCCCAAATTCTTTTTAAGAAGTGACCATGTTCAACTGCTTGAGCTTTGTTTTGGCAACCCCCTGCCCAAAGTTGCTTACAGACTGTTCTTCACCTTGTTTCCAAGGCTGTGGAACAGAAAGTAGCCTCTGTTTTGAGGAGGTGGAAGTTAAGTATACATTTATTTTTTACTGTGACTTGTTCAGGACCACATTTTACAAAATGCCTTGTTTCCTTTATTATTGTTTCTGGAAAGGAAAGTTCTATTAAAATTGTTTTAGTTTGAATATAGAATAGTTTTATTAATTAGGGCTTATTTTGAAAAATCCTGAGTTTAATTCAAGTGTATGCCAGTACCTTCCAAAGTAAGGTAATATTCAGAGACAGTTGTTCTGATCAGATGGCTTAGAGAAATTCTGGAATATTCATATTCGAAGATTCCTTATTAATGAATGTCTTTGACTTAAATCTAACCAAAAACTGCAACATTATTCTTTGTACATTTTCATTATATAGTGTTAACAAGCTTAGTTGCAAACAAATAAAATACTTAAGCTATTTGTTTACCTTGCCTTCTTAATACTGTGATAATGTTTCTTAATTCAAATAATTTATGTGAGGCTGCTATAACCATTTCCCCAGTAAGACATTACATTTAAGATTTATAGACTTTTTAAAAGGCCCATCAGTGATCTTTAAATAATTAAAGAATTATTTTACTTCATATTTGAAGGGCAGTTTGTTTCATCTCTTCCTTTTCCAGGGTGGTCACTTGTTCCTGGAAGAGGAGCTAGCCGTGGCTGTCATGGGAGTGGCCTTACAGTGGGATAGTCACACCAAAACAAGGGAGGGGCAGCTGGGGGGGTGGGCATCAGAAGTCCTGAAGGTTGGATTAGGAATGGGGAACGCTGCTGCACTGGTGTTACAGAATCAGTGTGCTGGAGGGCAAATGTCAGTCCCGTTCCTACTAAACGGTTCTGCGTGGGGGTAGAGTAGGGTTCTATAAGGGAAGTAATAGACACTCTCTTACTGCACCCGGTGTTGTTAGGCTGTTACGATATGGTTGCCCTTTGGGGCCCTAGGGTAAGTAAGACCGCCATGGCTGGGTTTTTGGAATCTCCTCAAAAGGGACTAGACGTGTTTGTTTGGTGTTTTATCCAGAGAAGAGACAGTTCCTAGGACAGAAAATGGGGACCTATAATGTAGGCCTTAGACTGACAAAAGGAGTTTTTCCCTAGACTTGATTTCTAGAGCTTGAACTTAGGGGCATTCCCGGGTAGGGAAGTGTCTTTGTCCCATGGAGGTAGGTCAAAGCCCAGGGAAGAAGTCAACCTACAGAGACCTATAAGGATAGGCCAGGACCTGTGGTCTCAGAACAGCCTCATCTACCACCCTAGTCACAATTTTTTGTTTTAATAATATTTATTACCCTCTTTTGGTAAAATCTTAAGGGGAATGAAAGGAGTAGGTATTCATACTTAGGTCAGAGGAGTACAGGGGAGATCAAAGTTCCTGAGGCAGATAATTGTTAAGAGCTCCCCAAGGAGAAGAGCATCAGGGAATACAAGAATTCGGGCCAACCTCTCACTCATGGTGAATCTTCTCTGCCCACCATGGAGGACGGGTTGGCTGTGTTGTAGGTAAAGGAATGGCCTTTGGATGTGTGTAGCCCTAGAGTTTAGTTTGCTACATGAGCCTTGCGAAGCTACTGAAATTTGTGAGCCATAGTTTTTTTGTCTGTAAAATGAGGGTGAATTGTATGTACATCACTGGGTTTTGTTTTCAAATGCGAGATTAAATAGCCCATGTAAAGAAAGTAGCACAGCCTGAGACATAAAATATGCATTTGACACTGTTACATAGCAGGCTTCTTTACAGTGGTCTTCGTTAGATCTGAAGACCCAAACGTTTCTTTCTGCAGCTGCAATTCTCAACTCTCCACTATGAATAGCCCTTTGTTAACATCAAAATCTCACATTCTCTAATTAGAATTTGTACTTTTAAGTGTTTGACTGAGAATACAATAAAAGATGAATGACCAATGAATTCAGTAATGCCTTTCAGTGAATCTGTATTTTGTTACTCACTGTAGCAGGGGTCAGCAAACTAAGGCCTGGTTTTATAAATAAAGTTATATTGACACACTGCCACACCTATTTGTTTGCGTCTGTGGCTGCTTTCATAGTTGGCCACTCCAGAAACAGGTAGTATGGGCCACGGAGTTGAAAATACTCTGGCCCTTCACACAAAAGTTTGTGGGCCCTTGCACTGTAGCACTGATACACATTTGAAAAGCTCACAGACAAGGCAAACTCGGTGTATCGTGAGTTGGTGGACAAGAACCTTAATTTGTCATTTCTAGGGAGTCACACCTCTGGTGTGGCCTGATAAACATCCTGTGCTTACAAATGAAAACCGACTGATTGTCAAGGTGAGTATCTTGCAGAAAAAGCTAATGAAGTTTCAGAGCAATGATTCTCAAGGATGGGGACAGGGAACAATGCTGTTGGGTGGGGGGGTGGTTAGAATGACTTATTTTTGGCATATTTAATTTTGAAATTTTAGATACAAAAGTGGGTGTAAGGATTTTATGTTTATCAGAAGATTGTTAAGTATTGTTCTTAAGGAACAGTGGTTTGACTGCTGCCCGGGTGATTATTTCCTTAAAATGGCTTCAGAGAGTGCTGTCGTCCACAGCTACAGTTAAACTGGTCCTTGAATAACGTTGATACCTTCAGGAAGAAAGAAGTAAGTTTACCTAGGGAAAAATCTCCAGCTACTTAACCCCAAATGATACTTTCAAATGATTAGCACTTCATTGTGAAGATTACCTAAATTTGTTTAAAATTTAAGCGCCTGAAGTCTTCATGGGTCTCTTGTTCTTACTGATTGTTGCTTACAGTATCTTGTCTCTTTATGTGCCAGATTATCTGTGAGCTGGATACTACATTTAACAATTAATTGGAGTAAACAGGACACGGATAAGGCATCTGCCTCTAGAGGGATTTCTGGCCGTCTGTGCTGGGATGTTATTAAACCTTAATTCAGACTGAAGGCTGGAGGTTCCCTAGGTCTTCCAGATTGCACACAACCAGCTCTCGAGTCTGCGTGAGGACTGGTCTACTTGTGTTTCACCCTTATCTTGAAAGTGTAATACTGAGGAATCCCAGCTTCAGGAGCCAGTGATGGGGGTTCCCACCTTTAGCTGGCCTTAGGTTTTGATATTTTTTTTTATTAAATGTTTTTTATTATATTATGTTAGTGACCATACAGTACATCCCTGGTTTTTGTTGTAAAGTTCGATGATTCATTAGTTGCGTATAACACCCAGTGCACCATGCAATACGTGCCCTCCTTACTACCCGTCACCGGCCTATAAGTCAAGCAGAGAAAGACAATTATCATATGATTTCTCTCATCTATGGAACATAAGAACTAGGTAGATCGGTAGGGGAAGAAAGGGATAAAGAAAGGGGGGGTAATCAGAAGGGGAGAATGGGATAGGTTTTGATTTTTGTCCCCTTCAGTCCGTGAGGCTTCTGCAAAGTGTGCTGCGGGCCCCCAGGGGCTTCCAGGCTGGCAAATGCCCTTACAGCACAGCTTTGTGTTCTGGGCTTTCCGGGTTCTCAGATTGTGGCTCAGTAATTCCTAATTACCTAGTTAGCCTTTTTATGTTTTTAAGAAAATAATTTTTATATTTCAACTGCTTTTTCATTGACTAGCGATAGGCTGATCCAAACTTCCTCATGCTCTGTATCTAGAGGTGCAAGTTCCCATGTGTTTTTGGTCTCAGAGCTTTGGTGAAGGTGCTTAACCTGATGTACCCAACATGCCTTCAGTGGGAGATAAGAGGGAAAGACATGTTTATATTGGATTCGAGTGTTTTTCCAATCATTTGGCAAGCATTACTGGTGTCTTCTGAGTTCTTTATTTGTGGAGGATAGATACTTTGAGCTTTTAAAGCCTGACAAGTTTTTTAAAAAACATTTATTTATTATTTTAGCGGGGGGGAGAGGCAGGGGGAGAGAAGCTCTAGAAGACTCCCCGCTGAGCTGGAGCATGACACAGGACTGGATCTTAGGACACTGAGATCATGGCCTGAGCTGAAATAAAGAGTCAGAGGCTTAACCAACTCAGCCACCCAGGCACCCCTAGCCTGCCAAGTTTTGTAAGTAGCCCTAGTCCATCTTATATCCTCAGTACCTGACTTGGAATTAACCTACATAAATATACGTAGGCATTTGGATCTTGACCCCTGAGAAGGAGTCTCCGTCTAGCGAGGAACTAAGCAGGTTAGGTAAAAGTTGCTGCCTGTTGAGTGAATGGTACAGATAATGGCCTAAGGTAAAGAAGAGATGGTTCTTAGTAGCAGTGGTGACCAGGAAGTTTTCATTTGGGGAGGCAGAGTTGGAGCAAGGTTTCAAAGGATGAATAAGACTCAGGCAACAGTAGGAACTGGTGGGACACCTGGGTGGCTCAGTCGGTTAAGTATCCATCTGCCTTTGGCTCAGGTCCTGATTCCAGGGTCCTGGGATTGAGCCCTGAGTCAGGCTCCCTGCTCAGCAGGTTATCTGTCTCTCCCTCTCCTTCTGCCCCTCCCCCACTCACGCTCCCTTGAGCGTGCTCTCTTTCAAATAAAAACTTTTTTTAAAAGTAGGAATTGGAGCTTGAAATGAGCAAAGGCTGCATGGTGGGAAATCACAGCAGTGTGTAGTGAGGACATTCTTGTTTCGCCAGAGTAGGAAATCTTGTAGATCCTGGGAAGAGAGCTTAAAGCTCGGTAGTAGGGGCTAGATAATGAAGGGTTTTGACTACTAGGCATTGAGCTATTAATCTGTGGAAATCTTGGAGAGTTTTGGGGAAACTAATTCAGGGGTAAGTA
Source organism: Ursus maritimus (assembly GCF_017311325.1). Taxonomy (NCBI): domain Eukaryota; kingdom Metazoa; phylum Chordata; class Mammalia; order Carnivora; family Ursidae; genus Ursus; species Ursus maritimus. Next base: position 29,691,350 of record NW_024425786.1, read on the forward strand.
CAAGACAGAAGGGCAGATACCAAACTAGACAACAGGTTGACCGGTTAAGGAGCCTCTTTTTTGTCCCATCAGAGATAACCAAGGCCTGTACATTGATTGGGAAGGATGAGTAAACATGGCTCTGGCTTTGCCGGGCTAAGAAGCTCCTTGAAGGATCTCTCTGGGCTCATTTTCCCTCTTCGTATAGACACACGGTGAAAGATCCTTTTTCTTCACTTAGCTAATCTAGCCCAGTTCCACGGCTGCTGCTGTGAGGGGGTTTTGCATAGATTCTTTAAGTCTACCTAATCTTAAAAGCACTGGTTAGTTCTTACATGAGCTATTGAGAAATTGTCCTCAAACTGTCCTCACCACCAACTCAGTCTGTCATTTTTAATGGTGCTCCTGTTGTTCCTCTGCCTGGAGTTAAAGTTCTTCTCACTTGACAGTCGTCTACTCAAGTGGCAGTTGTCTTCCGCTCCCTTGCTTGCTCCCTGCTCTCTCCCTAACAGGCAGAGTTAACCTGTCCATTTGATACATAATTTTTTTAAAGATTTATTTATTTGAGAGAGAGAGAGCAGGAGCAGACGGAAGAGGCAGAAGGAGAAGGAGACTCCCCACTGAGCAGGGGGCCCAATGTGGGACTCAATCCCAGGAGCCCCGGATCATGACCTGAGCCAAAGGCAGACGCTTAACCAAAGGAGCCAGACACCCCTCATTTGATATATATTAATTGAGCACCTACTATTTGCCAAGTACTGTTCTGGGCACCAGCAATGTATCACTGAGCTGGACAGAAAAGGATCCTGCTCTTATGCTTCCTTTCTTAGGAGGCAAGACAGGCAAACTACTAACACAAGTTAAATCCAAGATTTAAAGGTGTTTAAAGAAAATAAAATGGTAGAGTAACTAAGATGCCTCAACTGGACTGTGAGGAAGACCTTTTAAGGAGGCAGACTCTTACACAGTACTTCATTTTAGCACTGCATTTTGTCTTTATAAAGTTGTATAATGCATTTATGTGTCTACATGACCCACTATACTGAGCAATTAGTAGCACCTTGAACTATTCTCAATTCTTGGCTCTTTTTTTTTTTTTTTTAAGTTTTTTTAAAAATTTACGGACGCCTGGACGGCTTAGTTAAGCGTCTGCCTTCGGCTCAGGTCGTGATCCCAGGGTGTTGGGATAGAGTCCCGCGTCTGGCTCCTTGTTCAACAGGGAGTCTGCTTCTCCCTCTGCCTGCCACTCCCCCTGCTTGTGTGTGCTCTCACTCTCTAACAAATAAATAAATAAAATCTTTTTTTAAAAAAATATTTTTTTAAAGTTTTATTTTAAAGGAATCGCTACACCTAACGTGGGGCTTGAACTCAATCCAGACATCAGGCGTCCATGCTCTGTCCACTGAGCCAGCCAGGCCCCCCTCTAGTTTTGCCTCTTAAATGACGAGTGACTAAATGAATTCTGTGGCTACTCCTACCCTTTTCTAGTCAGTGCACTACCTGAAACTCTCCCTTAACTCCCAGGTAAAATAATTTTAAGCCTTCTACAGGTTGTCTCCCTGTAGCCAGGGTTAAAAGAGATGTGGTCCTTACCCTAGAAAAGCTCACAGTCTATGGGCAGAAATGGATAAAACTTGCTTTGATAAGTGTTCTGTGCATCTGGACAGAGAGACCAGGGTGTTTCCTGGGGAAGGCTACTTGGCTGCCCTGGCAGTTTCCCCCCAGGTAGTTTAATCACCCTGCTCTGTGCTCAGGAAGGCTGACTCACTAATACAGCTATATTGGTCTATAAAACCAGACTCCAGTGTGTTGTTTTATTTAGTTTTTTCAATTTTAAGTAGGCTCTGTGCCCAGCGAGGGGCTTGAACTCATGACCCTGGGCTTAAGAATCCCATGCTCTACTGAACCAGCCAGCTCCCCCTCCAGTGTGTTAATTTATGATGAGAAGTATGTCAGGTGCAGCAGACTACCCCATTGGCCTTAACAGTGTGTTTTCTTCATGTAATCATACCACTTGAGAAGCCTAATTGAAGTCAGAATAAGGGGAGTTAATTCTGGAGATGGAATATTTACCATCATCAAGTTACCCCTACCACCATGAACCCGGCACAGGTTCCCACTTCAGTTATGCTGCTTTAGTTCCTGGTCTTGTTGCATCTTCAACTTGGTATCTTCTCCACTCCCGTGGGCACATTCTTCTCCGGTTTTAATAATCACTCCGGCTTCCAGTATATTCCAGGAGTTTGCACCCATTTTTTTAAAGTTGCTTTCTTATAGTAATCTCCACATCCAACATGGGGATGGAACTCAGGACCCCCATCAAGAGTCACATGCTCCACCGACTGAGCCAGCTAGGCGCCTCGGCCTTGGTCCCCATTACTCTCTAAGATGATTTTGCTTATTGGCTTTTTTGTATCTATCCTATAGCGGGGGGCTCGGGTGGCCGTAAGTCTCCAAACTGTCTTCCCCAGATATGCTAGGACCCTCAGTCTACCCAGTTGTTTGCTCAACTCTGTAGCAGTGGTATGATACAGGCCTGAAAAGTTCCCCATGTGCTGAACTATACAGACGGCCTATCTGCCGAAGGGTAGTGTTAGAGCTTTTCTTGGGTTATAACTGAGTAAGGTGTGTAAACATGAGGGAATCCTTCAGGTCAAGGACAGAAGTCCCGGGAATGGACTTTTAGAAGGCCTGCGACCGTCCACAGCCTGCGCTCACACAGGGCTGAAGCTAGTTTTCAAGGGGGTGGGGAATGGGGGGCTTAGATTAGGTCATCAGGCCATCCACACCCGCTGAAGCTGGGAGCAAAGCTCTGCTTGCTTAGCACAAATCGCGGCGAACGCCTGGCCGAATTCCACTCGGTCTCCGCGCCTCGGCTTCCCGAACACAAAATGGAAGAACACGACAGCTCGGGTTTGCTTCTGCGCATAAAGTTCTTCGAAGTCGTTGTAAAAAATCACACTTCCCCGAAGCAGAGAATCTGCAGAGCAAGGTACAGGGAAGGTAGACGAAGGGCGTAAAAGTGCAGCTGCAGCGCAGTGGCAGCGCAGTGCTAAGGTCGGGAACCACCGCTCTCGTCACGTAAACCTCAAGAATCCAAGAGCGCGTGCGTGCTCACTATAGCAACGGCGCAGACTCAGTTCTGGCGTGGGCGTTCTGGGAGTTGTAGTTTTCCAAGATTTGCAGTACAGGAATACCGATCGCGGACATCCTCTCACACCGTGCGGGCACGGGGGTGTCTGCACGTCCAGTGGAGGGGGCCGGCGTGTCAACAGTGAACAGCATCTGTAATAGAAGTCTGCAAGGCTGGCGGGACTCCTAGTAAATTCCTGAGGAATTTGGGAAGCTTTCATCAGAAAACGCTCTGTAAATGACCTGGACGGATTAGGCATTCGCCAGGGAGACAGTAGGAAGGTGGCAGCGAGCGGGTGGGACCATTCCAGGCAGAAGAAACTATTCCTACAGAGTTTGGAAGAGCAATTCTAGATGGCCGAGAACACGAGGAGGCTGACTAAGCAATTGTATCCGAGGATTTAGAAATGGGAAGAAATCAGATCATGAGGGGTTTTGAATGCCAAACCCAGTAATTTGAACCTTTTCTTGAATACACTGACACCTGACACACAACCCAAGCAGTATGAATAACCCCCTCCTTTGTGTTTTCCCTTGTTTTGTTCATATTTCTGTTTTATCACTTGCTATGGTATTCTGTGCCCTAGTCCGAAGAGCGCGACAAGGGCCGTGGCATAAGATAAAAGCTCAGGAAGTATTTTGGTTTTGGGGGTTTTTTTTGGTTTGTTTTTTTTCAGGAAGTGTTTTTTGAATGATCAGTTTTGAGTTTTAGAAAAGCAACTGGCAGCAGTAGGGAGAGTGGGTAAGAAGGGAGCAAGGCTGGATGTAAAAAGCCATCAGAGTAATTGCTTTGCCTACCTTCAGATTTCCCTCTATCCAAGGGTTGAAATCTAGCACGTCAAAATACATTTCCAATGTGGGTCTTGTTTGGCCAACACTTGGAAAAAAAAAACCCACAAAAACCTAGTTGCCCGCATTTTAAAAGTGGTAGTTTTCACATTTAAACAATAACAAAAGATTTCTGGCTTCTCTTGAAAAACTTGGGAGATTCGACAATTTGGGGGCCCTGATTTTCTCAACAGCTATAGGATGGAGCTGAGTAGCTGCCGCCGCCTTCAGACAGGACATATCCTCTCCAGTTTGTCACATTCCACACGACTCCTTCCATCAAACTCGGGCCAAATGCCAGCTGCCATTTATTATGGTGCTTGCTTTTATTTCCTTATAGTGAACCCTGTTGGGCCTTGGAGGCATTTGAGTCACCCATCTTTGTACTAATCTATCCTGCCTGGTATCTGAGGAGTGATACAATGAAATTAGTATTTTAGAAACATTATTCAGTGAAAAACAGATTAAAGTGAGGGAGCTGTGAGGCAGAAGGAAGAAATAAATGAGAAACCTGTTGAAGGAATATTTGAGAGAACGTGGCCAGTAATTAAAGATTGGATGAAAGATGAGGACAAGGCAAAATACAACTTCAGAGTTTCCTGCCTGAATGATTGGGAAGATGATATCACCAATTTAAACAAGAGAAATGGAAGAAGTGGGAAGGGAGTTGGCAATCAATATCTTGCTACCTCTACTATTTTGTGGGCAAGGGCTGGCCACGTATTACCAGTTCCATAATTTTCCAGTACTCTGCTGGACATGCATTAAGTGTTCAGGAAATTCTACCTGAACTGAAACTCTGATCCCAGTTGGGAGGTATATATATCTGATGGGCTGGGGGGGAGCAGAGGGAGAATTGGAATGCTTGAAAGAAACCAATTAAGCTGTGGGACCTTAGGAATTCTCTCCAGAGTGGGTGATCCTAGGGCTTGGAGGCAGTTCACGCATTCTGGGGAAGAACTTATGCAAAAGTCCTGAAGCAGAGCAAGAATGTGACGCACAGAAATGGAGATGGGGTGGAAATGGTGTCCTTCCAGGGGAAAGGGGGGAAAAATCAGAGACTGGCTGACAGACTTTTCCAAGAATACAATGGAACAGCAAGTTCTTGGATGGGGAAGAATAGGCAGAGGATTTTGGACAATGAGGCTGGGAAGGATGGAAGACTTCTTTAAACGTTTCTGAGAGCACATCATTTAAAAGGAGAATAAATTTTCAGCCCAAACCCCAAATAAATATTTATATTTTATGTTACTAATATGTACAACTGCAGTCATGTTACATACTTCATAAACACTTACACCAAAAAATAGAAATTAAAGGGGCACCTGGCTGCCTCAGTCCCTGGACCATTGCAACTCTTGATCTCAGGGTCTTGAGTTCCAGTCCTATGTTGGGTGCAGAGTTTACTTAATAAAAAAAATATTTTAAAATAGAAATTAAAAGAGATTAGATAAAAAATATAAGTATTCGAGTAAATTTTCTTTCTTCACACCCAGTATATGTCACACACGCCACTTCGGAGGCCGTGCTGTAATCAAAGGGAGCCACTGGATGTTCTGAAACAGAGGAGCGGCGTGGTCTCTGTTGACTTTCTCGAATCTGCAAGCTTTAGAGGCAGAGATATCAAAGAACTGTAACTGCCTTGGAGAGCAGGGCTTTCCACGTGCCAGGAACCGCCTCGGTGTTTTACGCTTAACTCATTTAATCCCCAAAGCTGTAGGTACTCAAGCTGACAAAACTGAGGCATAGTGAGATTAAGACACTTTCTCAGGGTCATACTGAAGTGACGGCGCCAGAATTGGAACCCACCCAGCGTAGGTCCACAGCCCATGAGCTTAACCACTACTGGCAGAGGTGGAGGTGGGGAAGGCACTACTTTTTCTCTCTTATCGCCCGGATCAAGCCCCTCACCAATCCGAGCTGTCGTAAGAGTGCTAGGCACAATGCGAGCAGGCGGCAGAAACTCACAGAGGGGCCGCATCTAAGGGAGTCATCTAGAACTCAGTTTATTTACAAGTCCGTAACCTCAAGAGGCTGATGTCGACGATGCGCAAGCGCAGACCGAGGGGCTTGGTTTCTATGGTTTCCGGGTGCGACAGCAGAGGGAAGGTCGGGTCTCGCCGTCGTGCTGCAAGCGTCGCACTGCGGGCGTCCTTTGCGGCAGGCCTCTGCGTCGCTCGCAGATCCTCCAGAAGCGGCGGCCAGGGGGGAGACAAGGGCACCGCGGCGCGACGGTAGGGGCTGCGTTTGTCCGTGGGTAGTTCCTTCCGAGATTTCTTTAACGAATTTTCTCTTGCTTTCCTGGGTGTCCGTTTTTCCAGGCCCGAACTCTGGGCATGTTTTCTGCGTTCCCAGGCCCCTGCGCCCACAGCCAATGTCACTGATCGCGCCTCTCTCGGCTGTGTCCAGGTTAACTTAGCTTTCTGCTGGACTAATGCTTTGGCCTTCTGTTTCTTAACCTGAGGTCCACCCACCTTATACTGGCTTTCAAGGCGCTGAGTGATTGCGGCCCCGCCAGCCTCCAGCTCCTTTCGTTCTTCATCCCGACATGCACTCTGCGCTCCAGCCGGATCTGGGTGCTCAGTGTCCCGCAGACATACCCAGTACCTCCGGCTGTGATTCGTGCTGTGCTTTACTGGAATACTCTGCCCACTGACCTTCACTTGGCAAACTGAACCCTTCTTAAAGGCATTTTCAGATCTCCTGGGCAGAGTTGGTGCTTACTCCTTCGAGCTACACCCCCTGTGCGTTGGGTTCCCGGTTCCTTGTGTGTCTCCATTCTAGTGCTTACGTTGCAGCTGCTGCTTTTCCCCCATTCCAGTGCCTGGAACGTTATTACTCAGTAAACGAAAGAATGGGTAGAAAATATAAAAATTAAGTTCACCTGTGAATCTACCACTCATACGTGACTTTGACATTTTTTGTGATTCCCTCCAGCCTTCTTTTGCAATTTTTCTTTGACATTGTAGACCTTGTTTTTAAATTTAACATTAAAATATAAGTACCATGTATATTATCTATCATATTCTACTAGGTAGGTACCGGATTAAATTATCCATTTCCCTAACCCCCGCCCCTAACAATTACTGAGCCCCTGCCGGGTCCCTGCCCTCACAGCACTCATTGTTCAGTAAGGGAGACATTCAAGTTAACAGTCCATTACAGGGGCATGCAAAGTACTCGTATGGGAAGTTGAGATGCTGTGAGAACATAGGGGAGGAAAACCAGATTCAGGATGGATTCACAGGAGAAGTGTCATCTGAGTTGATATGAATAGAAAAATGTAAAGAAATGTTTTTGTGCTTGTGCTTTTTTGTTCTTTTCAGTTATTTCTTCAGATCTATCTCAAAGAATTGGGATTGAGTCAAGGCATAAACACTGACTTTTGATTAAAACGACCTTACAAAAAATGACCTTCTCAATACAGAGATGACTTTTATGCATTGTTTTTTAGTTCTAGTGGTTTTTTCCCCCTTGGGTTTTGTGAAAACACAGGTATTGCTAATCTACCATAAACTGGAGGAAACTGTCAAATGAAAAAATTTAATGAGACTATATTGGGAGAATAGCATAAAATACCTTTCTAGAGAGATGCTTATAAATGTCTCATTTTTCTTAGAAATTTCTCATTTGATTGCACTTTTATGGCATTATTTATTTTTTTATCTTCCATTTCAGCCATGCCTTTCTTTGATGTGCAGAAAAGGCTGGGCCTTAACTTAGATCATTGGATGACAATCCAAACTGCTGAGCAGCCTCACAAGATTCCAGGTCGATGCCATGCTTTTGAAAAAGAATGGATAGAATGTGCGCATGGAATTGGTGGTACCCGTGCAGAGAAAGAGTGCAAGATAGAATTTGACGATTTCGTAGAATGTCTGCTTCGGCAGAAAACGGTGAGGAGTGACGGAGACGGGAGCTGAATTATTTCCTTGTGTCTTTGGGTCTGCTTTCAAGTGTTTTTAACTGGTCATTGGCAATGGCTTGCCCGATGTGAATGGGCAAAACTGTTGTGGTGAAACACTCTCTCTACATAGGTTGCATGTCAAGGAAGTTAAATCCCTTCAGATCTGAGAAGGGTCTATTGTTCCTCAGTGTACTTCCTTATCTTCTGACATGTTTTCCTTAGCGTTGCACCCTGCTGTAGCCACCAGATTAGAAATCGCATGTGTTTGTGTATTCCCATTTTTGCAGTAGGCTATAAAGCAGAAGTTACCAACCAGCTTTGGGTGTTTGTCCTTGAATATCTCTGGGTGAAAGTGTTCCAGATTCATCGAACCCTCATTGGAGAGGTGGTGAAAACACTATTACACTGAGCCTGGTATAACAGTCTCTGGATTAATTTCTACTCTGGGGAAAATGGAGGTGTTAAGGAAATTATTTTAGGTGAGCCTGACCGATGAGGCAGGGGAAGAAGGATGTTAACAGCATGATGTCTTCCTCCTCGAGAGTTGAATGAGTTACGTAACATGTAGACTGTATTCTCCCTTAGAGAAGAAATCTTTGGGTGTTGGCTGTTATTTTGCCTGTTTCTCTGCTCCATATATAACAAATAGAAATGTTTTTATTACTCCCAACTCCTTGGAGTTCAGGAAGGCAATTTAAATTTTTAGTTAAATTTATCAGTTATTTGTATCAAAATTTGTAAATTTCTTATCTTTTAACATTTGCTATTGGCATTTGGGTAAAGTGAAGCCAAACTTGGAAGGAATTAGCAGGTATCAGGTAGTAATTTTGTATTGATCTCTGCAGGAATATTGATCATTAAGTGAGTAATATTGTAGTATTACTAAGGGACAGTGAGTGGGTCATGGTTAGCCACCTACCAGCTATTTAGTTCACAATATGTCTTAACTTCTCTTCTTGTGGGCCCCAGTTACTCATTACTCAGGTTAAGACTACTCTTCATGCAAAATTTACACCAAAAGGAGGCAGTGTGGTGAGGCGGAAAGAACACTGGATTGGGAGTTAAGAGGGCTGGTTTTGTTGTTGGTTTGTTTGTTTGTTTTGTTCTCTTAAGACTTTATTTTTAAATAATCGCTACCCAACATGGGGCTCGAACCCACAACTTGGAAATCAAGAGCCACACGCTCCATTGACTAAGCCAGCCTGGTGACTCGCAGAGAGCTGGGTTTTAATGCTGGTTCTGCCACCACCGGTTTTGTGACTTTGGGCAAGTCACTTCCCTTTTTGGTCTCAGTTTCTTTATCCGGAGATATCCAAGAGTTGCTCTCAGGTCACTTCCTCATCCTGTGAATTTGTAAATAGGTCTGTTACTGTTTTAGAGGTCACCCTGAATAACTAGATACTTAGCCCTAGGTGAAGAAGCTAGTGGATCAGGGAATTAGAATCAAGCACTGTTCTAAGTTCTTAGCTTATAATAGTGGATTTATTTCACACAATAATCCTGAGAGATGCTTTACTAGAATTTTTCCGATATACAATTAAAAACTTGGGGCAAGACAAAAAAATCAAGGCCATTGCCTAAGGTCATATTGCCAGAAAGCGGTGGAACTGGGATTTGAACCTGGCAGTGCAGCTGCAGGGCCTGAGCTTCTATCTACAGCACTAGGAGGTGTTAGACTTCAGAGACAGATTCGGCATTAGGTGTCGGATTAGCTCGATCAGGACTAGTCCTCTGTTGGGAGATTCTTTATTTTTAGTTTTTAATTTTGGGGATGAGATTCTTTAATAGAGAAATGTTTAAGAGTGCAGTCTTTTATATTAACAATACTGGAATTTTAAAAAATGCAATCTTTTAAAAATGGCTAATGTTTCTATCATTATTTAGGACACCTAGAGGTTTTTCCACTGAAGTTACATCCTGACTGATTCTTTAAGGTTAATGGGATCTTTTACTAAATATACTGACTCTTCATGCCTTTGTGAAAACTTACTCACCAAAAAAAGAAATATTCACTGAGGCACCTATTACGTCAGGAGCTATTGTAGGTGCCAGGAATATACAGTAAGAAAACAGCAAGAAGGCCCCTACCCTAGCGGAGCTTATATTTGGGTAAGGGGGTATCAAAATTAACAAACAAGTTAAAGTGTGTTAGGTGTTGGTAATTGCAGCAGGGAAGATAAAGATAGAAAGCGCTGCATGTGGGAGCTGAGTGGATGCTCTTTTTTTTTTTTCTCTCTCTCTCTTAAAGAGAGTGGTCAGAGAAGAGCTCAGCACTAGAAGACATTTGAGCAGAGACTTAAAGTGAGCCATGTGGATGTGAGAGAAGAATGTTCTGGTTATAGGAAAGAGCAAGTGCAAAGGTCCCTGAGCTAGAGCGGACAGAATGAGGGAAAATACTAAGACATATAGTCGGAGGTGGGCCTGGTAAGTCATAAGGAAGGATTCAGGTTTTTTTCTCGGTAAGATGGGAAGCCATTGGGTTTGGGGCAGAGGAATAATGCAGTCAGGATTAGGGCGTGTATTTTGTGTGTCACAAAACCCGTGTGAATTACAGCTTTCCTATAATCTTGTATAGCATGGCTTTCTGTGGTTGGGAAACACCAGTGTCCTACCTGAGAGGAGGAGGCAGAACTCAGGGCTCAGTAGTGACAGTAGCTGAGCACATACCAGGTCTTTATTTTGGTGTGGTGAAGAGAAACCTCATATTGGCTGTTTCTGCTTCCTTCATACCCAGTGAGCAGTCACCAGCAGCAGTGCCAATTTCACAGAGAGGTCAGGACTCTATCAGCTGTGAGACTGTCTCATCTTTTAATATTCTAAAGATTAAGTATGCACAAGTATGCCTCTCAAAGGTTTGTGATCTATGTTTTGTTACTATTTTTGTAAATACCTGTATTCCTGTATATAACAGGAACATTTTAGTTACTATTTTTAAAGGAGATCTTATGCATGCCAGAAATTCGTTAAAGGGTTGGGAAGTGATTTCAAGTTACTTCTTTAAAGAAGGATTTCATCTCAGAGGACCTCTAGGATGAAAAGCTTCCATAGTTTAAAAATAAAGCCAGTTTTCATTCTGTTTCTCTAGCCCTCAAGTTTATGGTACATATTTCCCCCTAGTTTAAATACTTCTTTCCTTTGACAGATGAAACGTCTGAGTGACATCAGGAGGCAGCGGGATAAACTAATAAAGGAAGGGAGGTACACACCTCCGCCTCACCACTTGGGCAAGGAGGATCCTAGGCCCTGAGCAGAGCTGCGGCTGATGGCTGGAAGCCGATTTTCATGTTCTCTCTTCTCCCCTGGAAAGTTCATTTACTGAAAACCTCTTTGTGAAAGTGTCTAAAAATAAAGGATTGCTCTATCCTATTTATTCTATTTTCTCTTGGATCATACTTTTTTTTTTTCAAGATTTTATTTATTTATTTGACACAGAGAGAGAGACACAGCCAGTGAGAGAGGGAACACAAGCAGGGGGAGTGGGAGAGGAAGAAGCAGGCTCATAGCGGAGGAGCCTGATGTGGGGCTCGATCCCAGAACGCCGGGATCACGCCCTGAGCCGAAGGCAGATGCTTAACTGCTGTGCCACCCAGGCGCCCCATGGATCATACTTTTCTATAATGAGATTGCAACCTTTTTTTTAAATATGGAAAAATACCTTTACCTATGTCTTAAAAAATAACATGTAGGTAGTAATAAGCAGGATTTACTGACACTTACTATGTATCAGATACTTTAAATACGTTAACTCGTTTAAGAAGTGGCAGTATCTTTACTGCTTTCTTTCTGGTTTATTTTCCATAAAACACAGACTTGGGCTGGGAGGGGGAGGCAGTAGAGAGAGTGGTTGTGTAAATTCAGATAATTTTGTTTTGTTTTGTTTTTAAATTTATTTTCAGATAATTTTGAAGAAGCAATCCCATTGTTTCAATTTGCTATCTTATATCAGTGGCATATTAGTACTTCAAATGACATATTTAGGAATGGGGTTTTTTTTGTTTGTTTTTTAAGATTTTATTCATTTATTTGTCAGAGAGAGCACAAGCAGGGGGAGCGGCAGGCAGAGGGAGAAGCAGGCTCCCCACTGAGCAAGGAGCCCGATGTGGGACTCGATCCCAGGACCCTGGGATCATGACCTGAGCTGAAGGCAGATGCTTAACTGACAGAGCCACCCAGATGTCCCTAGGAATGTTTGTTTGTGGTTTGTTTTTTTCAAGATTTTATTTATTTATTTGAGACAGAACAGGAGCAGTGGGCAGAGGGGAGGGACAAGCAGGCTCCCTGCTGAGCAGCGAACTCAGCGTGGAACCCGATCCCAGGAGCCCCTAGAAATGGTTTTTTAAAGAAAAATGCAGATGTAGAAGGGATGTATGAACCTTAAAAAATTAATGTAAGTGTTGAGAATACAATTAAGACCTCATATCTTTTAGAGTTTTTTCCAACTTTTTGTGTGTGGTAAGATACACAGAACACAGTTTACCATCTTAACCACTTTTTCCCCTTAGTAACCCCTGTTAAGTACACAGCTCACTGATATTAAGTATATTCACATTACTGTACAACCATCCCCACCATCCATCTCGAGAACACTTTTCATCTTGCAAAAGTGAAGCTCTTTAATTCTCCCTACGGTAACTCCCTCCTACTCCTTCCCCCAGCCCCTGGCAACCACTGTGCTACTTTCTATGATTTTGGTTATTCTGCTTCACGTAAGTGGAATCATACAGAATTTGTCTTCTTGTGACTGGTTTATTTCACTTAGCATACTATTCTCAAGCTACCCCCGTAGCATCTCGCAGAATTTCTTTCCTTTTTAAGGCGGAATAAGATTCCATTGTGTGTATACCACATTTTGCTTATCTATTTATCTGTTGGTGGACATGTGCACTGCTTCCATGTTTTAGCTTTTGTGAATAATGCTGCTATGAATATGGGTGTACAGATAATCTCTTTAAGACCCTGTTTTCAGTTTTTTTGACTATATACCCGGAAGTGGAATTGCTGGATTATAAGGTAATTCTATTTTTAATAGTTTGAGGAACTGCCGTACTCTTTTCCATAGTGGCTGCGTCATTGTTTACATTCCCCAACAGCCCACAGGTGTTCCGGTCTCTATATCCTCGCCAATACTTGTTATATTCTGGGTTTTTTTTTTTTTTTTTTTTGTAGCTATCTAATAGATATTTGGTGGTACCTCATTGTAGTTGGGGTTTTTTTAAAGATTTTATTTATTTATAAGCAGGAGCGGGGTGGGGGTGGGGGTGGGGAAGAGGTAGAGGGAGACGCAGACTCCCTACTGAGCAGGGAATCCAACTCGGGGTTAGATCCCAGGACCCTGGGATCATGACCTGAACAGAAGGCAGACGCTTAACCGACTGAGCCACCCAGGCGCCCTAGAAGTAGAACTTGAATCTAAATCTAGGCTTCCACTTCTAGATGACCTTTTGCTAATGTGATAAGAAAAACCTAGACAAAATAGTTCAGAGTTTTCCGTGGTGCTAATAAAAATGGTCTATGTAAGGAGGCCTTGAACTGAACTCCAGAAAAATATGTATGTAACAGAGCCGGTCAGCTTCCGTTCCGGGGGTGGGGGGGGCTCCTGGTGCGGATATGGGTAGGCCTGCCATAGGGAGATATTGCAGGGCTAAGCGGAACTCGCTGGGTCTAAGATGACCCTTTGGAAGGGAAAACAGCTTGGAATCGGGAAGAACCTCAAACACAGCAAAGTGCCTGCTTCAACAATTCTGCCTTCACTCCTGCTGCCTTCCCCTCCATATAAATAATGTAGCTGTGTACATTCTTGGGGTGACTACATTCTGGGACCCTGTCAGAGCTGACTCCAAAGGTGAACCAAGAATATCTAGAAGTGGGGCGCCTGGGGGGCGCAGTCGTTAAGCGTCTGCCTTCGGCTCAGGGCGTGATCCTGGTGCTCTGGGATCGAGCCCCACGTCAGGCTCCTCCGCTATGAGCCTGCTTCTTCCTCTCCCACTCCCCCTGCTTGTGTTCCCTCTCTCGCTGGCTGTGTCTCTCTGTCAAATAAATAAATAAAATCTTAAAAAAAAAAAAAATCTAGAAGTGCAACCAACTCAAATTCTTCCCAGCTCAAATTCTGACAAGATCAAGAAGACAACATCTAGGAAGGTTGGGAGTTTTGTTGATCACAGGTGAAATCAACTTAATTAAAGCCGCAACTCAGCCCTAACCCTACTCTAAGACCAGTCTGAATGATGAGTCCTTCTGATGGTTAGAGAAAAGGGTTTCTACAAAGCAAATATTATTTATTCTATGCTTATTTCTTTTGATTTTTTCTTCAATAAGAAACTATTCTTCTTTTATATGCAGTATCTGATATGCACTATCAAATTGTAAAACATGCAAAGAAGTGAGAAAATGTGACCCAGGGGTGCTTGGGTGGCTCAGTTGGCTAAGTGTCTGCCTTAGGCTCAGGTCATGATCTCAGGGTCCTGGGATCGAGCCCCTCATTGGGCTCCCTGCTCAGTGGGGAGCTCCCTCTTCCCTCTCCCTCTGCCCCTCCCCCTTCCACTCCCTCCTCCTCCTCATATGCTTGCTTTCTATCTCTCTCAAATAAATAAATTAAATCTTTTTTAAAAAACGTGACCCATAATCGAGAAAAAGTCAACAGAACTATTATAAATTTTATTATTATAAACAAATGAAAATTATAGAACTGAAAAATACAGTATCTGAAATGCATTGAATGGACTTAACAGATTGGATGCTATAAAAGAATCAGTGGATATGAAAACAGATCAGTAAGAACTAAAGCAGAGAGAGAAAAAAGATTAGAAAAAATAGAGTATCAGTTACCCATGGAGTAATACAAAGCAGTCTTCATATATTTGGAGTCTCAAAAGGACAGGAGAGAATATAGCATGTGACATTGGAAAACAGTCTGAAAATGCAATTAAGAGAACAATTCCACTTACAATAGCATTGAAAAGAATTAAACACTTAGGAATAAATTTAGCAAAAGCGTAAAACTTAACTCTTAAAACTTCAAAACACTGGTGAAAGAAATTAAAATCTGTAAAATGGAAAGACATGTTCATGATCAGAAGATACTATTGTGAGGATGATGGCGTTACTTCCTAAACTGATCTACAGATTTAACATAATCCCTTTCAGAATCCCAGCTAGCTTTTTTGTAGAAATAATAACCTGGATCTTAAAATTCATATGGAATTATAAGGGACCCAGAATAGCCAGAGCAGTCTTGAAATTGAAGGACAAAGAGGAGGGCTCTCACTTCCTAATTTCAAAATTACTACAAAGCAATAGTAATCAAGATAGAGTGATACTGGCATAACTGTAGACATATATAAATCAATGGAACAGAATTGAGAGTCTGGAAATAAACCCATATATCCATTGTCAATTGATTTTTGACAATTTTTGACATTGGATAAAATTAATTTCCACAAGTCCAAAGAGATCAGCCAGTAATATGGATACCTGACAGAATAAAATCAACATTCTTGAGAAGATAATAACAGAAGCCAGAGTCTCTACTACTTTTATCATTCACAATATTTAATATATAGTAGGCATGTATACTATAAACAAGAAATGTAACCCATAGTAAAGGGAAAAAGCAGTCAACAGAAATAGACTCCAGGATGATTCAGAAGTTCAGTTAGCAGACAAGGAGTTAAAAGCATCTATTAAAATGTTCATGGGGTACCTGGGTGGCTCAGTTGGTTAAGTGGCTGACTCTTGATTTTGGCTCAGATCATGATCTTAGGGTCATGAGATTGAGCCCTGTGTTGGGCTCCATGCTCAGTAGGGAGTCTGCTTGTGATTCTCTCTCTCTCCATATCCTTCAGCCCCTCCCCCCTTGCTCTTTCTCTCACTGTCTCTCTCAAATAAATAAATCTTTAAAAAAAATATGTTCATGAAGAGGTAGGGAATCTTAGAAGAGAAATGAAGACATGCAAGAGAGCAAATGAAATTTTAGAACTGAAAACTACCATACCTAAAATGAAAAATTCAGTAGGGGCACCAAGTGACTCAGTCATTTGAGCAACCGACTCTTGACTTCAGCTCAGGTCATGATCTCAGGATCATGAGATTGAGCTCCATGTTGGACTCTTTGCTCAGCATGGAGTCTTCTTGAGATGTCTCCCTCTCATGCTGCCCCTTCCCCTCCTCTCTCTCAATGGATACATTTTAAAAATCTTAAAATGAAAAATTCACTAGATGGGCTTAAGAACAAATCAGAGACACTAAGAGAAAGGTTCAGTGACATTGAAGATCAATCAAAGAGTTTTACTACAAAGAAAGATAGCCGAAGGAATCTCGAAAGCAGGTTACATGAAAGAAGTCAGACACAAGGGACTGTATATACTATATGATTCCATTCATAGGACTTTCATGACCATACAAAGTAATCTCTGGTCATAGCAAACAAAGCAGTAATCGCCAAGGAGGGACAACTGGATGGGGATTGGATGCGAGAGGACATGAGCACTCTGGGAGTGGTGGAAAGGTTCTTTATCTTGATTGTGGTGGTGATTCCATGGATGTACACAATCCTCAGAACTCATGAAACTGTACACGTAAGAGCTGTGTATTTCACTGTATGTACAGGATTAACCTGAAAGAAGGCAAGAAAAAAGGAACAGGAACAAAAAAACAGGTGAAATAGATAGGAAACAAGTAGCAAAGTGGTATACTTAAACCCGACCAGATTAATACTTAAGAAATGGTAAATATGTGAGTAAATGTGAAAGGTAGCTTTCCCGCTTCTCTTAATGTCTCTGAAAACTACAAAGTGGTGAGAAAAATTAAGGACAGCTGTGGTAGGCTGCTTCTAAAATGACTCCCAGTGATCCCCATCCCCTGATCCTCATGTCCTGTGTAATCCCCTTTTGTGGTGTGTAAGCCTGACTTACAGAATATGTTAAAAGTGAGAGGATGCATAGGACTGTTATCCACCTTGCTGGCTCGCTCGCTCTCTCCCTCACTCACTCTCCTCACCTGCTCACTTTGAAGAAGCAGGATACCTTGGACTTTGACACCTGCCCACACCATCCATCCAACAGTAGTGAGGTAACCCTCATCCATGCAGAGGAGGATTTTGGAGATGAGGAAACTGATGAAAGAGGCTCTTAAAAACCTGTAAGTGAGGAGCACCTGGGTGACTCGGTCAGTTAGGCATCTGCCTTCGGCTCAGGTCATGATCCTGGGGTCCTGGGATTGAGTCCTACGTCAGGCTCTCTGCTCATCCGGGAGCCTGCTTCTCCCTCTCCCTCTGCCATTCCCCCTGCTTGTGTGCGCTCTCTCTCTCTCAAATAAATAAATAAAATCTTTTTTTTTTAAGATTTTATTTATTTATTTGACAGAGACAGAGACAGCCAGCGAGAGAGGGAACACAAGCAGGGGGAGTGGGAGAGGAAGAAGCAGGCTCCTAGCAGAAGAGCCTGATGTGGGGCTCGATCCCAGATTGCCGGGATCACGTCCTGAGCCAAAGGCAGAAGCTTAACCGCTGTGCCACCCAGGCGCCCCTCAAATAAATAAAATCTTAAAGAAAAGAAAAACTTATATGTGAAGTCCTAAGCAGACCCCAGAGTGACCCACAGGTCAAAATGAATATAATTTGTATGGCAAAATTTGGGAACTGAATTACAGTGTGGCTGCCGTGCAGGTTTTCAGATTGGTTTCTGGTAGCGCAGGAAGGAAGCAGACCAGAATAGCACGGCAAGCACTCTGAAAACCAAATTGTCTTTGGAATGACAGCTCTCAAAATTAAGCCAGGACCTGAGCACTAAACTAAAAAGCGTGACTACCAGCTAAAATAGATTTAAGTAGGATCCAGAGTCTCATAACCTAATACACAAAATGTCCAGGTTTTAATAGAAAATCACTCATCATGCCAAGAACTAGGAATTTGAATGAGGAAACAGAATTAGCAGATGCCAACACAAAGATAGTTCAGATGTTGGAATTATCTGACAAAGATTTTAAAGCAGTCATCATAAAAATACTTCAGCAAGCAATTACAAACTCTTGAAACAAAATAAAAATCTCAGCAAGTAGAAAAACATGGGAACCAATCTGAAATTATTGAGCTGAAAAGTAGAACTCACTGCATGGGCTTAGCATCCAAATGACAGAAGAATCAGTGAATTTACCAGTAGTTCTAGAAAGAAATGTAAGAGTATGTATATACGATCTTAGGTTGGCAAAGATATCTTACAAAGAACACAGAAGCCACTAACCATTAAGAAAAATTGATAAATTAGATTTCATTAGATTAAAACTTCTATTCATCAGAAGACAGTATTAAAAACGAATAGGCATGCCGGGGCACCTGGGGGGCTCAGCTGGTTAAACATCTGCCTTCGGCTTGGGTCATGATCCTGGGGTCCTGGGACTGAGTCCTACGTCGGGCTCCCTGCTCAGCCGGGAGCCTGCTTCTCCCTTGGCCTGCCACTCTCCCTGCTTGTGCCCTTCATCTCTCTGTCAAATAAATAAAATCTTTAAAGATTTTTAAAAAATGAATAGGCAAGCCAAGATTGGGAGAAATCTTCAAAATACGTATATATGATGAAGGTCTTATATCCAGAATATGTATGGGGGTGTGTGTGTGTGTGTGTGTGTGTGTGTACATACACGTGCATATATAGCTTGGATTTCTGCAAATCTATAGTAAAAAGGCTAACAACCCAGGTTTTTTTTTTAATGGCAAAAGACTTGAATACATATTCCCATAAAAGAAGATATACACATGGTCAATGAGCACATAAAAAGATGCTAAAAAAAAGTGCTTGATATCGTTAGTAATCAGGAAAATGCACATTTAATACATAATGAGATATCTCTTCACACCAACAAGAATGGCCAAAATTTTTTATTATTTATTTTTTTAAAGATTTTATTTATTTATTTGAGAGAGAGAGAGCATAAGCAAGGGGAGTGGGAGAGGGAGAAGCAGACTCCCCACTGAGCAGGGAGCCCAATGGTCTTGATCCTAGGACCCTAAGATCATGACCTGAGCTGAAGGCAGACGCTTACTGACTGAGCCACCCAGATACCCCAAGAATGGCCAAAAATTTTTCAAAACTAAGAGTACCAAATGTTAGTGAGAATGTGGAACATCTGGAACTCTCTTACATTGCTGATGGGAGTATAAAATGGTATTGCCACTTTGGGAAATTATTTTGCAGTTTCTTTTTATTTTAGATAAAGCACGTGCAGGCATGGGGGGAGGGGCAGAGGGAGAGAATCTTCAAGCAGACCCCCTGCTGAGTGTGGAGTCCAACATGGGGCCCGGTCTCACAACCCATAAGATCATGACCTGAGCTGAAATCAAGAGTCAGATGCTCACTGACTGAGCCACATGCCCCCCTATTTTTCAGTTTCTTAAAGTTAAATATACATTGGCCACACGACCAAGAAGTTTCACTCTGAGATGTTTTCTCGACAAGTGAAAATGCTTGTTTAATCGAAGTTGTATTGAATGTTCATAGCAGCTTTATTCATAATAGTAAAAAACCCGAGCGATCGTTGGTACGATAAACAAATTGTGGTGTACCCATATAATGAGACACTTCCCAGCAGTAACAGTGAATAAACTGCAGGAACACGCAAGCACTTGGATAAATCGTAGTCTTTATGTCGAGTGGAAGAAGCCAGATGCAGTGTACATTGTATGATTCCATTTATACAAAATTCTGCATTTTATGCGTAAACTGTACCTCCATTAAAAAAAAATCCTGGTTTATTGAACTCCAAAGCTCACACTCTTGAAAGATAGTGAATCTACATCCATTTCTCTGTATTCTCTGGTCAAAGCATTATGATTTATCAATGGAAAGAAAAAGTAAATTCCTCTGAGGGACGTACAATTTAACCATAAGTCAACGCACAATAAGATAAATACAACTGGAGGCAAAATTTAAAGACTGAAGAGGAGCTTGTTTCTGGATTATACTCTACTGAGCTCTGTCATCAGAGTAAATCACTTAAGCCTGTCTGAATCACTGTTTCCTGAAATGAAGCTTTCTTCCAGCACTGCATTTCACTGATCTGTGAACTTCCGGCGAATCTAGTGCAGACTGCATGGAGACCTTGAGAGGTGTGGCAGGGCTTCCGCCGGCAAACTTGTGGGCAGGGCGGTTCAGGTAGTCACACGGGCAGAGGTGGGTAGAGGGGATTATGAGTGGGTCCCTCAGTTCCTTCTGAAGCAGAGGTCCTCCTTGTGAAATGGCTTATGTGTAGCATTCTGGTGCAAAGAATGTTCAAGAACCATGAGGCCCAAATGTGGAGTAGCCAAGGGGGAGCAAAGAGAGAGACCTGACTGAATAGGTGAGATTGAGGTGGGGAAGAAAGGCAGAAGAAAAATGATGAAATTTCCTTACTATCTACAGCCCATTGACAAGTCCTTGAAACAGGCATGGTGACATTCCTCTAGGGACTCAGCTGCCTCGATGTGAATACTTTGCTGAGGGCAAAAGGCAGTCGTAGCCCGACCCCCAGGACCCTGTAACATATACAAATTCTTTTGGAAACTTCCTTTATCTTTACCCCCCAAAGGTACGTGTTGGCAATCATTCCCCAAGCATACGACCCCCCGATAGACATCTGAAGGGTCTCATGACTCAGGTCTTATTAGACAGTAATAAATGACCCTTTTCCCAACAACAGCTAGCCCCCTCGAGGTCCTGGAAAACTTGCTTCCCAATTCCTTAGAGACTTAAGCTATCCCTAACCCCCTCCCAACTTGGGCCACTCTCATGACCCCAGTGCGGCTTTTTCTGCCCACAAGTCCTGTCCCACTGCTTTCACAAAATCACCTTTTTGCACCAAAGACGTCTCAAGAATTCTTTCTTGGCCGTGGCTTCGAGCCCTAAAGTCTTTCCTACATCAGGATGAGCCATGAATGTAAGTGCAAGAGTTTACTGACAGCACTGGGGAGCCCCCATAGGTTCAGGAGCAAAGGAGTGACGTGATCAGAGCTTTGGAAGATTGGCCAAACAGCCTCTGAGGGACAGGTGGAGAGGGCAAGGAAGGCTCGATCTGTGTTTTTCGGAGGCACATGTTGGCCCACTATCTCTGGCTTGGGGGAAGCAGGGAGAGTAATGGAGACTAATGCAAGGGCACACATTTGGCCTAGAGTAGTGGTGGTAAGAGAGCAGAGGAGGGGATGGAAGGGAGGCACGCCTGGAGGTAAAGTCCCTGGCCTCCTAAGAGGGCAACCCTCAGGTCCCTGCCTGGAGTCAGTCAAAATGGTGTCCTCTCTCCTGCCCCACTATCCAGCCTTGGCACCTGGAGGACTCACTCCGATTTCAGTGACCATTCAAAGTGACAGTGGCACCTGTCATTTGCAGACCATAGAGATCAGAGCAGAAATGACCCAGGCCACAGTGACTTATTATTAATCTGCATATCATTTAGAGGCACTTATCTGCCAGCCCTGGCTGGAGACCGCAGCGACGCTGGACAGTTCTCCTTCTCTTGCTCAGTATTATCACTATTCTGTTATACAGGGCCAGCCCTTTCGAAGGGTCTCTTTAAGGGGAGTTTCCCCCTGGTTGGCACTAGTGCTTCTGTTTCCTTATGGCACAGAGGGCCAGGCACATGGCTTTGGCCAAGGAGAATGATGATGTCCCAGCCAAACACTCCGTCAAGATGTATTGAGCTGGCCGGCGCCTTGCTGACCGCCCAGATTGTTTTGTGTTTGATCTCCCAAAGACAGAGCACATAAGGGAATCCCGGGTCACTCGGGAAGCTCCCGTCCTCTGTCAATGGTTGGGCTTTGCTTTATCCCAGCAGAGCAAAGAGGTTGCTCCTCATTTCTCGGCTCTGGCCAGACACAACGGTGGCTGGTCCTGCACACAGAAGGCCAGAGGTGATGCTCTGGGGATAAGGAGGAGTGAGGATTCAGGAACAGAAGATCAGTGGCTTCCTCCTGATATTTCCCTTTCAGGAAGGAGCCAGAGTGCACTGGAGTGAAGAGACTGGGCAGCTCATGAGGCCTCATGTCTCCGAGCAGAGTCGGTGACCTCAACAATTTGAAAACATCTCCCTTGAGCGTGACTCTGCCACCCCAGCCGTGCTACTAACTTTGGGCACTGAAGTGACAGCGGACCAGGCTAAGAGAACCACTGGTTTGAATCTGTGATGAGAAATGGACCAAGTTTATAGGCCTTTCCTTGGTTCGACTAACACTCACACGTGGCCAGGGTCATCAGTCTGGCCGAAGCTTCCAACACAGCATCCTTTGCTGCTTTAGAACACAAAAACTGCCTCCCCTCGGGGCTTGCCTTTGCAGCCACCAAGAATCCGAGGCTTCTGCTGACTTCTGTGTTTCTCTGGGCCACCTGGCTCACTCTCGCGCTTCCACAGGAGCGGGCTGGGAGCGTAACTCTGGGTCATGTCATGATTAGGGGTTCTCTAGGAGGAATGAGCTAGCTGTTTTCTGAGAGGAGAGAGGAGAATTTTTTTATTATTATTATTTTTTAATTATTATTTATTTGACAGAGAGACAGCCAGCGAGAGAGGGAACACAAGCAGGGGGACTGGGAGAGAGAGAAGCAGGCTTCCCGGCGGAGCAGGGAGCCCAATGCGGGGCTCAATCCCACAACGCTGGGATCATGACCTGAGCCGAAGGCAGATGCTTAAGGACTGAGCCACCCAGGGGCCTGAGAGGAGAATTTTTTTTTTTTTTTTTTTTACTGTAACTGCTTAGAACAGTCCGTGCTAGAGCAGAGTTTTGTTTTGTGCTGGGAGAGAGAGAACCTTCCCACGATGATACAGCAGAATCCTTTAAGGATCCCGCCAGTGGCTCCTTTTCCGGTGTCACATCCCATCTTTGTTGTGGCCAGTGCTTCCTGGAGATGGGACACAAGTGCTTATACGGAGGCAGCAAGTGCAGACTCCGACAGTAATGTGAGAACCAGCGATACAACCCTGTTGTGGATATAAATGCATTCACTGGGAGAGGGCAGGACCGACGGCAAGCTTGCCAGAGCCATCCGTGGTGGCAGTGGGCGTCCAGCTCCAGCCAGCTGCTATGAAGCAGAAGCGCAGACCAGGATGACTTCTCTTCCAATGGTTCATGAGAAACCAGAGGTCTACATTTTTATGAGAAATGTGTGATTTTTAAATGTGGGCCTCTATCTTTTTAAAGGATGTAGAGCCACTTCCACATCTGGAAAGATGGAACAGAGGTACTTTTCCCTATTCCTCCTGCTAAGTATAGCTAGAAACTCTGGATTAAGTTATGGATCTTGAGCTAAGATCATCCTGGATTATCTCAATGAGCCCTAAATCCAACGACAGGTGCCCTGGAAAGAGATAGAGAGAAGACACAGACGTATTGGTGAAGGCCATGTTAAGATAGAGACGGACACTGGTGTAAGGACCCACAAGCCAAGGAATGGGGGAAACCAAAAGAAGCTGGATGAGCTTCTCAAGCGAGGATTCTCCTCTCACATCTTCGTAGGGAGCGTGCTGATTTAGGACTTAGGGCCTCCGGAGAGGGGAGGAGAAGTTTCTGTTACAAGCCACCAGGTTTGTGCTAATTTAAATACACCATGGAGGGGGCGCCTGGGTGGCACAGCGGTTAAGCGCCTGCCTTCGGCTCAGGGCGTGATCCCGGCGTTCTGGGATCGAGCCCCACATCAGGCTCCTCCGCTATGAGCCTGCTTCTTCCTCTCCCACTCCCCCTGCTTGTGTTCCCTCTCTCGCTGGCTGGCTCTGTTAAATAAATAAATAAAATCTTTAAATAAATAAATAAATAAATAAATAAATAAATAAATAAATACACCATGGAAGACTGCTCACCCCTGACAAGGACCAAACTCGATACGGCAACAACTTAGATGGATCTCAAGGGCTGAGTGAAAAAAAACCATCTCAAAAGGTCGCTGTATAATTCCATTCATGTAACGGTCCTGAAAAAACAAAATTGTAGGGATAGAAAAGAGGTTACCAGTTGCCAGAGGTTAGGGATGGTGGGGTAGGCGGGAACATGATTATAAAGGGGCCGCACTGGGGAGATCTCTGGGATGACCAACTCTTCTGCGTCTTGATTGTGGTGCTGGTTACATGAATCTGAAAGTGACAGAGTGACACAGCCGATGGGGCACCTGGGTGCCTCAGTCAGTTAAGCATCTGACTCATGGTTTTGGCGCTGGTCATGATCTCACGGGTCGTGAGATCGAGCCCTGCATCGAGCCCAGCATTGGGCTCCACACTGAGCAGGGAGACTGCTTGAGATTCTCTCCCTCTCCCTTGACCCTCCCACCACTCATGTGCATGCTCTCTCTCTCTAAAATAAATAAATAACTCTTTTCTTTTAAATGACAAAGAGCGGGGCACCTGGGTGGCTCAGTTGGTTAAGCATCTGCCTTCGGCTCAGGTCATGATCCCAGGGTCCTGGGATTGAGCCCCACATCGGACTCCCTGCTCCACGGGCAGCCTGCTTCTCTCTCTGCCTGCCACTCCCCCTGCCTCTCTCTGACAAATAGATAAATAAATAAATAAATATTAAAAACAAAGTAAAATAAGATAACAAAGAGCTCTTGATTCCCATCAACTATTCACGTTGTACAAGTGTAAGATTCCTGCTCCTGATACTGTGCCACAGTCGTGTAGGGTGTAACCACTGGAGGAAACTGAGTGAAGGGTACATGGCACTCTTCTGTACTATCTTTGCAACTTCCTGTGAATCTATAATTATTTCAAAATGAAAGGTGTTGGGGTGCCTGGCTGGCTCAGTCGGATTAGCGGGTGACTCTTGATCTCAAGGTCGTGAGTTGGAGCTCCACGTTGGGTATAGAGATTACTGAAATAAATGAATAAGCTTAAAAGGTTTTTTTAAAAGTTAAATAGCACGAGGGAACTTTTGGGGATGAGGGACATGGTTTATAGACTCTGTTTGTAGTAGTGGTTACATGAGTGAATACAGTTCTCAAAGCTTACCTAACCATTCTCTTAATGTGGGTGCATGATGTTGCCTGTAAACTATACCTCAGTCAAGTACTTTAAGTTCAACAACAACCACAGACTATGGAGTAAACAAAATACACCAGCTTGCAGCCTGAGTTTTTCTAGGCCAAACATTGGAATATTTTATCTTTTGCCACCCAGTGCCTTCCAAATCAATACGTATTAGTGAGTACTTGAATGCCAGGGTTCCACTGCCTCTGCAACGTCTGACGGGGAATAGAGATAGGCAAATGTTTATCAGATGGAGGTGTGTTAGGAGAGGAGATACTCTGGGGCTTCCAGCCTAATGGGATAATTTAGATCATCTCTTGCGTACGTATCTGGAGCCCCTCTCTCCTTGTAGTCCAAGGAGTAAACACTTAAAGCCAGTCACCCGTAGGTGATATTCTCTCCATCCTAGAGAGTAAGTGCTTCGGGACATCCGAGAAGCCAGTCTGGAGGGGCGATTACTCTTGGCGTCGTTTGGGTTGTTGCTTCTCTTTCTGTGTTCTGCTTCTCTATTACACTGTGAGTTGGAAGGCGGGGACCCTTCTATGTTGTTCTAACCGTCTCATTCCTTACATTGAATTCAGCAGCCACTCAAAAATCCTTTGCCATTGATGAACTGTAGTACCATTTGTTCAGGGAGATACCCAGCTATTTATGATATGAACAGGAACAAATTCGAAAGTGCACCTATTCCATGTGCTGAAGACAGCAGGTGAGACACTTACATGGAAGCCTTTTCCATCCCAGATCAACCTACTCAGCTTCCCATCAGTTCATCATCCAAAACAGCCAAAGACCACTTTGAGGAATAAAGCCGAAAGAAATAACAGCACATGTAAATAAAAATGCACACAGGGGGCGCCTGGGGCACAGTCGGTTAAGCGTCTGCCTTCGGCTCAGGTCATGATCCCAGGGTCCTCGCATTGAGTGCTGCAGCGGGCTCATTGCTACATGGGGAGCCTGCTTCTCCCTCTGCCTGCCACTCCCCCTGCTTGTGCTCTGTCTCTCTCTCCCTCTCTCTCTGACAAATAAATAAATAAAATCTTAAAAATAAATAAAAGTGAAAATACACGCAGGAGAATATTTGTTGCAGCATGGTTGGGATTAAATTGAAAATAATCAAAATGTCTAAGAGGAAATAAACAGATTATTGCCTACCCCAAATGTCATACTAAGTAGCCATAAAGAAATGAGAGACAGACTTTGAAAAAGTTCTGTATTAAAAATAAAATACAGAGCTGCCTGGATGGCTCAGTCAGTTAAGCCACTGACTCTTGGTTTTGGCTCAGGTCATGATTTCAGGGTCGTGAGATCGAGCCTCGAGTTGGGTGGGCTCCACGCTCAGCACAGAGTCGCCTTGCCCTCTGCCCTTCCCCTCACTGTCTGTCTGTCTCTCTCTTTCTCTCGCTCTCTTTCAAAAATAAATGAATCCTGGGGCTCCTGGGTGGCTCAGTCGGTTGAGCATCCGATTCTTGGTCACGGTCATATAAATATATATCTTGCGGTTGTGAGATCGAGCCTGGAGCTGGCTCTGCGTTCAACAGAGAGTCTGCTTGGGGGAGTTCCCTCCCTCTGCCCCTCCCTGCACACGTGCATGCTCTCTCTCAAATGATCAAAATAAATCTTTAAAATGCAAGGCATCTGTGATGCCTGGCGGGCTCGGCTGGTGGAGCAAGCAACTCTTGATCTCAGGGTGGTGGGTTGGGTGTAGAGATTGCTTAAAAATAAAATCTTTAAAAAAAATTAAAATAAATGGGGCAATTGCCTGGCTCAGTAGAGCATGTGACTCTTGATCTCAGGGTCGTGAGTTCAGACCCCACATTGGGCACGGAGCCTACTTAAAAAAATAAAAATAAATAAATATAAAAATAAACTATTAAAGCGACATGCAAAGCATCTAAAATAAAAACATAATTGGCAAAAGATAAAAGAAAGAAAATGCAAGTTTCAGAGTCCAGCTATATTACACATGTATATGTGTTAAATGAAATCATAAATATATATGAATTTAAGGAAAGGTCTGGAAGTACATAATAACACTTTAACACTAATTGTTTTTGGAATCTGGGATTAGAGACAAATTTTTACTTCTTTAGATAATTTTTTTCAGTAGTAGGATTTTTTTTAAAGATTTTATTTATTTATTAGAGAGAGAGTGCACGAGTGGAGGGGGAAGGGGGAAGGGACAAGCAGACTCCACACTGAGCAGGGAGCCTGAGACAGGGCTCGATCCCTGGACCCCGAGATCAGGACCTGAGCCAAAGTCAGACACTTAACCGACTGCGCCACCCAGGTGCCCCTAATTATTTATTTTAGAGAGAGAGTGTGTGAGCAGGGGAAGGAGCAGAGGGGGAAAGAATCTCAAGTAGACTCCACATTGAGCACTGAGCACAATGTGGGGTTCGATCTCATGACCCTGAGATCAGGATCTGAGCCAAAACCAAGTCAAAACTGACTGACCCACCCCAGTGCCCCATAGTAGGATTTTTTAAAAAACCCTCTTAGATCCATGAAAACATGCTTACTCTCACTCATATTACGAGCAGTGCGAGTAAAGAGGGCACGTGATGTGATGAGCACTGGGTGTTACCACGCAACTGATGAATTAGTGAACTCTATGTCTGAAACTAATGATGTATTATATGTTGGCTAATTGAATTTAAATTAAAAAAAGAAAGCGCAGGGTGAGCTGACACTGCACTGGTATTTCATTTTTCACCTGTCAGACTATCAGGGAATACGGTAAGCAGATCTCACACACTTCAGGAGCGCGTTTCCGCTGGTGCTGCCTCACTGGTGGGCGATTTGACAATATCTATGAAAAGTATAAATCCATACACCTTTCGACTCAGGGATTTCACTTCTAGAAATTTGTATTTCAGATGTGACATATGTGAGAATTGACATTTATACACAGTTCTTCCTGGCAGCATTGTTTATAATAGCAAAAGACGTGAAATCACATAAAAGCCCATCATTAGGGTACCAGTGATATTAATTATGATACATCCATACAGTGAAATTATATACAGTTGTTTATAAAGAATACAGCAGCTCTTTATGTGTTTTTCTCTGAATTAATTATTGTGGCCGAGAAATGCAATGTTATGATGGGTTTAGCCTGAGTTTACAAGATCCTTCCAAGTGGGTTGGGGAAGAAGCCCTGAGGTTGAATCCTGGACCTTTGGCTTTTTCCTATAACCAAGCTGTACCTTGCCAGTTCCGGGCACTTGCTCCCTGCTTCGTACTGCTTTGTACTCTTGCCTAATTTCATCTCTGGTTGGTTGTTGACCAGCCCTCTCAGAGGCTAGAGTTCATTCATTCTTTCACTCATTCATTCATTTGCTAAATATTTATTGCATGTGATTTTGTGCCAGATACTCTTCTGGGGACAGGTGCGGGGTGGAGGTGGGGGGAGGTATAGCAGCGATCAAACAGGCACAAATCCTTGCCTTCGTAGAACTTATATTCCATGGCCCCGAGGAACCAATCTCCCCAGAGCTGAGCCCCACTTTCTGCTGCTCGTGCCCACAGCCCATTGCCCAAATGAGATAAGATCTGCAAAGCATCAGCTCTATTTCTGACACCTGAAAGACAATGTGGCATCGTAGAACGAGGTCAGTTTTTAGAGCTCACAGACTTGGGACAGGTCTTCCCTCCGGCACTTACTGGCTGTGAGACCTTGCTGAAGACGCTTCTCCATTCTGAGCCCTGATTTCCTCATCTGTGAAATGGGATACTGACAGCACATACCTTGTAGTGTCGTAAGGACTGAATATAATATACTGTTATTTGGGAAGCAAGGAGCACCATGCCTAAACAATGAGGGGTTCGTACATGGTAGATATATGAGTTTTGGATGTCGGAACCAGGAGACTCGTGCTCAGCCAGGAAGGTAGAGTGAGTCGGCATCTAGGAACTGGGACAAGGGAATGGAAGAGAGTAAAGGAGAAGCAGGCTCTAAGCCGCAGTCCCTAGCCAGAGCGCAGGAGCTCAGGGTGGAAGAAGGGGCAGCTTTCAGCCCTGCCAGGATCATCTCTGGGCTGGGGGTTGAGAGTGACTAGCAAAGAGAAGAGTGGGCAGCAGGACCGAGGTGGCATGCAGGTCCCTGGAACCCGGACAGCAAGGGGACGGGCACCATGGAAGGCTGAAACAAAGGCTGCCGTCACCAAGTCCCCAGGCCTACCTACCTCACCTAAGAGGCTAAGAGCCTTCCTCCACTCCCACATCCAGTCCCTGCCACCTCTTTGGGGCCCCCACACCATCTGTAACCTATTCTCCCCAGTCTCTCCCTCTCTATGCCTCCTTTCAGATCAGCTTTCAATCAACCCCAAATCTTTCCCTGCTTCAAAACAAACAAGCAAACAAACTCCACAACCCTCCAGTTACTATCCTATCATTTCTCCTTCCCGTCACCGCCACACTTCTCCACCTCCTCCTCAGTGCACGCCAGCCCGGCTCCTACCCTCAAAAGTCCACTGAGCCCGTTCACGCCAGATCACCAGTAACAAGGAAAGACGTCCTGTGCGTCCCGGTGCAGGCTCTCTTTGTCTCTGAGCCTCAAGTCTGCAGGGGTGAAAGGAGAGAGGGAGAGCTGGTTTCCTGTGCAGTAGAAGAGGGATCCAAGACCCCACGCTGCCTCCCCTATAATTAGAAGCAGTATAATGATAAAGGAACACGTGCGCTGCGTTTCATGTCACAAAGGGACCTCACGTGTCCCTGCGCGGAGCGCGTCAGTGGTTTCCTGATCACACACAGAATAATTCCAGACTGCTGTGACCACGGCCCCCCAGGGTCTAGCTCCTGCCCTTCGCTCCAGCCGGCCTCCTCCCGCATTCTGCCCACTCACCCTATGCCTCAGCACTCGCTTCGACTGTTTCTTTTGCCTGAAACGTTCCCCCTCTACATCGCCCAGTTTGGAAACTACCAGCCACGTGTGGCTGCTCCAAATTGAGACGTGCTGTGAGTGTAAAAGGCACACGGGATTTTTGAGGACCTAGTTCACAAAAAGAGATGTTCAAATATCTAACTAATTTTGTATGTCAATTACATTTTGAAATGACAGTGTTTTGGGTATGTGAGATATGGAGGATTGTTGTGAGGACTGAATATGCCAATATTTGCAATATATCATTCAAATTAATTTCACCTGTTGCTCTTTACTTTTTTAAAATAGTCTTTATTTTTTCAACCACATTTAGGTCCACAGCCACACTGAATGGCAAATCCAGAGAGTTTCCATATACCTCCTGCCCCATAGATACACAGCCTCCCCTGCCACCATCGCCCTGGATCACAGTGGTACATCTGTTACCATCGATAAACTTTCATGAACCCATCATCCTCCTCCTCATCATTGGAAGTCCATAGTTTATATTAAGGTTCACTTTTTTTTTAAAAAGATTTTATTTATTTATTTATTTGACAGAGAGAGAGACAGCCAGTGAGAGAGGGCACACAAGCAGGGGGAGTGGGAGAGGAAGAAGCAGGCTCCCAGCGGAGGAGCCTGACGTGGGGCTCGATCCCAGGACTCCAGGATCACGCCCTGAGCCGAAAGCAGACGCTTAATGACTGAGCCACCCAGGCGCCCCAAGGTTCACTTTTAATGTTGTACATTCTGTGGGTTTTGACAAATGTGTAATGACATTTATCCACCATTCAGAACACTGCCCTAAAAATACTCTGTGCTCTGCCTATTCATCCCTCCCTCCCCCATAACCCCTGGCCACCAATGATGTTTGCTTTTTTATTTTCCTTAATGTGTCTTCTAGAAAATTTAACATTATAATGTAGCTTGCACCCCATTTCCATCGGACAGCATCCTCTAGAAGTTCACAGGTCTGCCTCTCTTCCTCTCTTCAGGTCTTGGCTCCAACATCACCTCCTCAGTGAGGTCTCCCTGACCACCCTCCCCTACCCAAAATAGCAGTCCCACTGTCATATTTTCCTTTCTGCTTCATTCTTCTTCCCGGCACTTGTTAATAACTCTATCACACCGAAATGTAGTTGTTCATTTAACGCCTGTCTCCCCTACTAGGCTTGACGTTTTGTGGGCACAGATACATCCTCTGTCTTGCTTTTCACTGTGTCCCCAGCTCCTCTAACAGTAGGTGGCACACATTAGGCTCCCAATAAGTACTCGTTTAATTAATTAATTTCAATATTGCTAAAGCCAAAAATGTCTTGAGCCAAGTAACTGAAAAGACAATGATGACAACAACGAGAAGTGACAGCAGAAGTCTCTCTGGCGACTCTTGAGAGTAAGGAATCTTCTTTACCGATCTTCTTGGTGTCTCTCTGGCCTGAAGGGAGGTTCATGCCCAAACCAGTCCCCGGGGCCAGAGGTTCATGCCCAAACCAGTCCCCGGGGCCAGAGGAAAAGCCATCACCCACTGCCTTAGGCACTGCCATTTTCATTCCTTTCCGCGCTCAACTTTTCAGCCCCTTCCTCCTAACCGAACACCTCCTCCCCGCTGTCCCGTGACGCCCTTCTACTTTTCCTCCTACCTCTTAGGGTCCAGCGTTGAGGCAGCTCAGGGCTCTGTCCTCCTCCCTCCTCGCTCGTCACTTGCCCTTGGCGAGCTCAACATGGACGCTCAACTTTCTGTCCTCGTCCTCATGCAGACACCTCCCCCGCACCCCAGATCTAGTTCTGGCCTTGATCTTTCTCCTGAGCTCCAGGTCTGGGTATCTCCACCGAGCAGCCCAAGGGTACTTTGAAGGTAGCATGTCTAAAAATGAGCACGGTATCTTTCTCCCCAAACCTGTTCTCCTTCTGTATAAACTTAGAAAATGACACTTAATCTGTATGCGACAGAAGTCAGGAGGTTTGCTTGGCACCTCTTCTCCCTCACCCTCCACATCTAGTTCATCCTTAAGTCCTGTTCATGTCCTTTTTTTCTTAAGTAAACTCTTAACCTCTACCCCCAATGTGGGGCTTAAACTCATGACCCCAAGATCAAAAGTCATGTGCATTACTGACCAAGCCAGCCACACACCCCTGTTGATGCCCTTTTATTTTTTTTTATTTTTTAAAGATTTTATTTTTAAGCAATCTCTACACTGAATGTGGGGCTCGAACTCACAAACCCGAGATCAAGAGTCACACTCTCCACTCACTGAGCCAGCCAGGTGCCCTATTATTGCCTCTTTTTTTTTTTTTTTAAGATTTTATTTATTTATTCAACAGGATAGAGACAGCCAGCGAGAGAGGGAACACAAGCAGGGGGAGTGGGAGAGGAAGAAGCAGGCTCATAGTGGAGGAGCCTGATGTGGGGCTCGATCCCATAACGCCGGGATCACGCCCTGAGCCGAAGGCAGACGCCCAACCGCTGTGCCACCCAGGTGCCCCCCTATTATTGCCTCTTTAAAGGTCTTTGATTCCTTACAATTCTCCCCATCTTCACTGTTACCATTCTTGTCCAGGCTTGTCAGGACAAGTTGAAATGTCTTTTCACTGGCACCCATCAATAGCTTTCTCACACTCAATCTAACCTCCTTATAGTCTATTCTCCTCCCAGCACCCAGAATGATTTTTTTTCTAGAACACCTACTGGATTAAGTCCCTGCCCTATTTGAAATGTCAGAATGGCTATCATCAAAAAGACAAGAGATAACAAGTGTTGGTGAGGATATAGAGAAAATGAAACCCTCATGCACTGCTGGCGATGATGTAAATTGGTGCAGCTACTGTGGAAAAAAGTATACAGCTTTCTCAAAAAATTAAAAGCAGAACTACCATATGATCCAGGAATCCCACTTCTGGGTATATACCCAACAGAAATGAGAACAGAGTGTCAAAGAGATCTCTGCACGCCTATGTTCACTGTA
This sequence comes from Ursus maritimus, assembly GCF_017311325.1. Taxonomy (NCBI): domain Eukaryota; kingdom Metazoa; phylum Chordata; class Mammalia; order Carnivora; family Ursidae; genus Ursus; species Ursus maritimus. Next base: position 29,723,985 of record NW_024425786.1, read on the forward strand.
CATTAGTCACAACAGCCAAGATTTGGAAACAACCTAACTGTCCATCAACAGACAAATGGATGAAGAAGATGTGGCATGTGTGCAACAGAATATTATTCAGCCATGAGAAAGAAGGAAGTCCTGCCATTTGGACAACATGCATGGACATTGGGGGCATTATGCTAAGTGAAATAAACCAGACAGAGAAAGACCAAGACTGTGTGGTATCACTTATATGTGGAATTAAAAAAAAGGGGGTCAAAGTTATAGAAACAGAGAGTAGAAAAGTAGTTGTCAGGGGCTGGGAGGTAGGGGAAAGAGGGACAGGTTGGTAAAAGTGTACAAACTTTCAGCTATAAGATGAATAAGTTCTGAAAATCTAATGGGAAATATGGTGACTATAGTTGATAAATTGTATTACATAATTAAAATTTGCTAAGTGTTGAACTCAAGTGTTTTCATCCCCCCCAAAATATTGTGTGTGTGTGTGTGTGTGTGTGTGTGTGTGTGTGTGTGTGAGATGATGGCTGTGGAGGGGATCCTTCCACACGTATGTGTATGCCAAACCATCGTGATGTTCACTTTAAGTATCTTACAATTTCATTTGTCAACTATACCTTAATAAAGCTGAAAAAAAACAAAAAAAGCATAAAACCAAACAATCCAACCCTCCAATGGCTTCCCATGGAACTTGGGAGAGAATCTAAAACCCAACATTCTCCATAGTTTCTCCTAACTACTTCTCAAGACTCATTTTGGACAACTGGCCCCCAGTACTCTCCGTGCCAATTATTGTGAACTTCTGTCAATTTCTCGAGCATTCGATACTCTCTCTCAGCTTCAGGTCTTTGTATATACTGATCTCTCTACTGGCAAGTCTCTTCCTCTGCTGTTCTCACTTCATTGATTCATTCATTCAAGCTCATTCATTCAACAAGTGTCTACGCAAGCCTGCGGTGTGCCAGGCGCTGTAGGGACACAGCGTGAACAGCACAGACAGCGTCCTCTCCTGGAGCATCCTGGTGGGGGAGACAGAAAAGAAACAAGTAAACAAATAAGCAAGATAATGACAAAGTGATAACTGTTACAAAGAAAATAAAGATGTTTAACAGAGGTGGTTACTTTAGATGAGTGATCAAAAAGGCCTTTTTTAGGGGTGAATTTTAAGCTGAGTCCTGGATAATGAAAAGGGCACCAATTATACATTTTAATTTTTTTTTTAATTTTAAGTAGGGTCCATGCCCAACATGGGGCTTGAACTCATGACCCCCAGATCAAAAGTCCCATGCTTTACCCACTGAGCCTGCCAGGCACCCCAATTATGCAACATTTTAGAGAAAGGAATTCCAGGCAGCTAAGACAGCTTTACAAAGCCCTAAAATGGGAATGAGATTCGCTTGTGAGAGGAACAGAAAGAAGGTGTGATGTGTTGGAATCCAGTGAGCAAGGGGTCTTGAGATTAGATCTAAGCAAGGGCCAGATCATTATGGACCATTATAAGGAGTTTATATTTTATTCTAAGTGCTACTTGGAACTGTGTGTGGGGCGACATGACATGATTTATGTTTAAAAAAGGTTCACTCTTGGCTGCTTCATGGGTTGAAGTGGGTGGGAGCAAGAGTGGAAACAGGAAGAGCATTCAGAAGGCTAGAACAGTTGTCCAGGTGAATGACGGATTAAGGTGGTCATAGAAAGATGGAAGAAGTGGATGAGTTCAGGATCCATTATGGAGGTAGTTTGTCAGCCCTTGCTGATGTGGAAGAGAATGAGAGAAAAATCAAGAGTAACTACTAGATCTTTGACTTGAGAACCTGGGTAGGTAGTGGGGCCATTTTTTCTGAGATGGCAGAGATGGGGAGGGGGAGTTTTGTGGGCGGTAGGGGCAGATACCAGGAGCACTATGTGGGACTTTGTGAATTTGAGATGCCTGTCAGATATCTGGATGGGGATAGGGGTGTCAAGGAGGCAATTGGATCTGAACCTGCAGCTGAGATGAGATACAGATGGGATACAAATCTGGATGTCATCAGTGTCCGGATGTGAGGAATCACTCAGTGAAAGGTGGCAGGGAAATGTTCTAGGCAGAACTTAGAAATTTTCAAAGTCCCTCCAAGTTTGGGGAGGCTGTGCTCTTGCCTCTGGATAGCATTACTTCACAGGCCTCCAGCCTCTACTCAGGTCCATGTTTACCTCCACCTTCCATCGGACACCTGTCTGCTGCCAAAGGGTCCAGGGGAATAGGTTGGGATAGAGGACAAAGTGGAAGGACAAGCCAGTATGGAAGATGTAGATAGGTGACTGGAAGAGTTTCCATTTAAGCAAAGACCTAGAAAGACAGGGATGAAAGTCCTGGTAAAATTATCTGGCCTCAAACTTCTAGGAAGTGTCCCTGTTCTGGCTCCCCCCCAGAGCCCTGTACATCCCCCCTCCCCATCTCCGCACCATCCTTGAAGTATAATTGCCCTTTTGCTTGTCTGTCTCCCCACCAAGACTGTGAGCAGCATGAGAACGGGGGTCATGCCTGTGTGATTTGGTTTTGAACCAGCCGCACAGAACAAAGCTGGGTGCTTGGCACTGAATCCATGCTTAATTAGTGTTTGCTGAATGGATGGATTCGAGAGCGAGTGTCGTTTTCCTGATGTGGCTGGAAACCTAGGAGCCCAAGCCAGTCTGGGGCCAAGTTCAGGACTCCAAATAGTCCTGGGTAAGAGGTTGTTTTGGTGCCCCTCCGAGGAGAGAACCCTGCCCAGGTGTTTGGGGTGTGAGGCTCCCTAGTTCCAAGGCCACTAACTTCTGGAGGGAGTTAGCAGAGGTCTTCAGTTGGTGAAATGGGGGACAGTAGAGGGGAACAGTTACCAAACCCAGAGGACATGGTAGAAGGGAATAATTTTTAAGTGTCTTCCCCCTCCACTATGCCTCAAATCCTCAAGGACAAAGACCCGATCAGATTCACTTCTGTGTCCCGACAGGACGCAGAACTGTTCCCAGCACATAGTATCCCTCAATAAAAGACTGGCTGAAATGAATCGAAGCCCAGTAGCCCAAGGTTACTGGCCAGCTGCCAGCTGCAAAAAGCTCAGCAAATCCTACCAGCAGCTCAATCCCCGGCAGCACTGCTGGAGCTAGAGCCCCGGGGAGACACAGCGGAATGTCCTAGGTCCTAAGTCCCGAAGCCTCTGGAAGCTCCACCTTCTCACAGCCCACAGCATGAATAATTCAGGACAGGATTGGTGGTCAGATTTGGGAAGGACAATGAGGTTGAGAAGAGGCAGACCTTCCGATGCTCTCCAGTCAGAGAGGGACTTCAGGCTGCCTAGGTGATGAGACAGCCCTGCCAGGAGCTCTCCCCGGCTGGTCCTGTCTCTGGAGCGCGGGCCGCAGCCCCAGCCCCGGAATCACTTGCACACCCAGCCACCGGCACTCTTGCTACGTCTTCCCCTTGGCACCCACGTTACCCTCTCACTGGAGAAGGGTTTTTTGCCCTTCTGCTTCTGCCTCATGGTTTCTCAAACCATCCCCACAGGAACTTTCCAACTGGGCGGCCAAATTCTCCTGGGCTGAGGCCTCTGCAGGCTTCTGGGGAGAGATGTCCCACACAGGGACCTGAGCTACCAACTGAGCTATGCTTTGGGTTACATTTGGGGACCCCTGACCTTTCTCTGGAAGTCTAAAAGGTACCTGTGGTCCGCAGTGAAGAGCCCTTGGCTGAATTAAAGGACCTGGAGTCTTTGCCTTGCTTCAGATGGTAGAGAGCAATGGTTCCAGTAGCATGAGATTTAGAGACAGGCCTGGGCTCTAACCCAAGCCCTAACACTAGCTTGCTTTGTGGCCATCAGCAAGTCGTTTAACCTCTCAGAGTCTCTGTTTCTTTATTGTAAAATGAGAATAATAAAGATACCTATTGCGCAGGGTTATGGGGAGGGTTTAACAAGATAATGTACACAAAATTCCCCGGGGCATTGCCCAGCACTTAAGAAATTTAATAATGGTGGTTCCTTTCCTTTATTTAATATGGGAGAATGCATTCAGACAGAAACCTAGACGGTGTCATTGGGTGGAAATCCCTCCCTTCCCATCCCCATTGTCCCTTCCTGGGATCAGAGCCTCATTCCCTTTTGCTGGGACTATTGCACTAGTCTTCTGGCATAACCACCCTCACCCATCTTGTGCCTGTCCTTGGGTCACTTTCACTCTTCTGCTTTCCTTCCTTCCTTGGCTGCTCTTACCATATAACTTACACCAAATTTCTTAGCTTGAAGTTCAAGAGCCTCTAAGTTAGTCCCACCCACATTCTCCTAACCTTTACAGTGAAAAGGAACCCATGAGGACATGGATTCTAGTCTGAACCAGCTACTTTTCGTCCTGGATGACTGAGTAAATTATCTAGTCTTAGTTTCTACATCCAGAAATTGAAGATCATAACACTGCCTCAAGGGGTGCACTGTGATTTCTGTCCTCTGTCTGTACTGCTAGGTCCAGTGGAGTCAGTGGGTAGGGACCAAATGCACCTTGCTTATTATTGTATTCTTAGCACGGAGACCAGGGCCTGGCACATGGTAGATGTTCAGTACATCTATTTGTTGAAAGGCCGAATGAACAGGATTGTGAGAATCAGATACGGCATGACCCAGGAATGGTCCTTGCATGGTCCCCCATGAGGCACACCCAAATAGTAGCTGTCGCTATGCAGGCTACTAGTGGAGTGACTTGAGGCAAATACCCTCCCTTCTCCGAAGATATTCACTATCTGTGCTATGAAAGCACCGAAGGCATTCCTGGCTCGTATTTTCTGTATTACTAGGCGGAGCATGCAGAAGCAGCTCGATAAATGTTTTCTCAGGAGATGCAGCCTCTTCAGAGGCTCAGAATGGAGCCGGTGCTGTCTAAACAAGAGTCTGAGTTGCCTCCTGGGCCTGGCTCCCCTCTGCCCTTTACCCCGTGGGGAAGATGGGGCCTCCTGACCCCTCCTACACTCAGATCCAGAAGCCCAGCGGGTATGCGGACCGGCTTGGGCGCTCTCCGGAGCGGAAGCAGAAGCCCCAGGAGCAGGGAAAGAATGTGGGTTTGGGGGAAGCGGGCAGAGGAGGGGCAGGAAGGGGAATGGGCCGTTCAAGAACCAGGTCCGTGCTGAGCGACAGCCCGGCAGCCTGGGACAGCGACTCGGGGACCCGCGGTGAGGAGCTTCAAAGGGGCGGGCGGGGGAGCCAGACCCGGGTCAGCGAGCGGCCGCGGGGCCCCGGCGGAGAGGGCGCGGGAGCACAGGGCGGGGAATGTGGGGGTGTGAGTTGGCCCGGGACCCGGCGGCCGCACGGGAGGAGTTGCGGAGGGAGGGACCCAGAGAGAGGGCCCGGGGGCAGCAAGAGGACGCGGGGGGCAGCGCGGAGGTGGCGCCGGGCTGCGGCCGGGCAGGGGCGCGCGGGGAGCAAGGCAGCGGCCGCGGGTGGGGTGCAGGGCGGGGGGAGCGTGCATCGGGGGGCGGGGGGCGGCGTCGGCGCCGGGGGTGGGGGAGCGGGTTGGGCGGCTGCGCCGGCTCTGCTTCAGCCGCTGCCGCTAGGGCGCGGGGGGCGGGGGGCTCGGCGCCGCGAGCTCGGCCATTGTGGGAGCCGCTCCCCTCGGCTCCGCTGAGCTTCAGCCCGGGGCGCACCCAGCCGCCGCCGCCGCCTTTGCTGCTGCTGCCGGCCGGTCTCCCTTGCTCCGGCTCCCAGGGTAAGGCGCGGGGCGCGGGGCTGGCTGCAGGCTCCCTGCCTGTCCGCGGGTGCGCGGCGGCGGCGGGGCGCGGTGCTGGATGGCGCGGGGCGGCCGCGCCCGAGCCCGGGCGGCCGGCGGCAGCGGGAAGGCGGGTTGACAGGCGCGGGCATCGCGGCCGCCCGGGCCTCGCACCTGCAGCCCCAGCGGCCGGGGCGGGGGAGCGCCGAGCGCGCGGGGCGGGGGGTCTCCCCGCGGCGGACGCTGCCCGGGCCAGGGGGAGGCGTGTTCTCCGGGAAGATGGGACACTGAGCCCTCCCGGGCCGGGCGAGACAGCTTGCGGGAGCGGCCGGGGCCCGGCCCGGGAGGACGCTTCCCGGCCCCAGATCTCCGCCGCGGGCCCCGGCACCCGCTCGGCCTTCGGTCGCGCGTCCGCATGGCGCGGCCCCGCTCTTTGTCAGCCGCGCGCGGCGGGCACGCGGACCCACCCGCGGCGCCCCGGGCTCCCGGGCGCGCCCCTCCCCCACCGCGGGGAAGGGGTGGGGGCCGGGGGCGGGAGGGCCGCAGCGGGCGAGCCAGGTGAGGTGTCCGTCGCGCACCGGGCCTACGGCCTTGGGAGTGGGTTGGGGGCGTGGGCGCGCGCTCCGGTGAATCGGGGGCTGATGGAGTGACTCAGGTGACCGAGGGGTGGGGCGAGAGCCCCGAGGTCAAACAGGTGTTTGCGAGGGTAGGCAGACTGACCGGGGTAGAGCCGGGGAGGGACGCTCTCCTCGGGAAGAGGCCGGGGACATGCCGGCCTTTGTAGTAAATGGGCGTCTTAGGGAGGAATGGGCGGTTCTGGCTTGAAGCAGGTGGTCTGAGAGGAGGGGCGTTTTCCTGGCCCCGGGTGACCGTAGGGAAGGAAGCCTCGCCTGAATTTCCTCCGAGGCCGGGGCAGTCGCTTCGGCATCCGACCTGGCTGTGGGAGGCGGGCACCAGAAGTAATTGCGGGGAGGGGGTAAATGCTAGGATAAAAGGCAAAGCTGTGCCAAAACCTGGGTTCTTTCCTTTCTGCCTTCCGTGGCTGGATTCCTTCTTGATGTTCCATGGGAAGAGGGCCCGAATGCTTCTGGCACAGGAGGTGCCCTGGCAGGGCTGTTCCGTCTGCCCGAGGCTGCTTGGAGGCCTCCTGTAACCGTTTGCTGTTTCTTTTGTTATCTCTTCACATTCTGTGCTTATGGTGGGGCTCTGCCAGTGACCCTGTCCCTGCCCCTTGCTGCCTCCAGGCTGAGGTTCCCAGAATCCGGGAGGAGCTGCGCCCAGAGACCCACGGTGTCCAGCCATTTGGGCCACCTCATGCTCTCCACACAGCCCTAGGTGCCAGTATTCCCCATAAGGGAAAGCCGACAGTCTCCTGCCCACCTGGACCCTAGAGCCAAAGTGAGAGCTGGTTAGTTGAGCTGGATTTGGGGCCTGCAGGGAGGCTGGTAGCTGAAGGCATGCACCATCCCGGTGTGATGAGGCTGTTGGGATGGTGGCCCATGTGTAGCAGATGGTTCTGGGAAGTGAGTTTGGCCTGGCTGAGGGACGGCTGCCTGGTCTGGCCAGTGGAGCCCAGCTGGCCCCAGAGTGGTTGTGTTCCATTCAGATCTCTCCACTAGCTAAACTGACCAGAAAAACCGACTTTCTGTACCAGCTCCCCCATCCCCACGCTGTGCCACGTATTCCCTCAGCAGCCCTTGGAATAAGCAAATGGACATTTTATCTAACGCCCATTGTGATGCCAGCCAGTTTTATATTTGCATTTCACTGTGTTCTTAAAACATCCTCTAAGGTGAAATATTGCCCCCATTTTGCAGATGAGGAAACTGAGTCCCAGAGAGGTGAAGTGAGTTGCCCCAGACCACACCAGTGGTAAAGTGGCCAGACCAGAGTTGATACGCACGCAGGTCGGTCTTATTTCAAGATCAGTACTTTTCCCAATAGACTGGCCAGAGATGGAATGGGAGAAATGTAGAATTTCTGTCTATTCTAGCTCGTGCTTTGTTTCATGCCTGCCAGTGAGATCGTGCTTTAGCTTTTTGAAAATCCTTCCCATCTGCTGCCCCACTTTACCCTTACAACATTCCTGGAAGGTAGGTCGAACAGGAACGTAACAGTAGATGCTGTTCATTGAGTGCTTATTAGACACCGTTCACTGGTTAGCGCTCTACCTGCAGGAGCTCATTTGTGCCTTGCAAACAATCCTGTGAGGTGTAGGTGCTGTCGTCATGCCCACTTTATAGATGAGATTGCTGAGGCTCAGAGGTCAAATGGCTTCCCCAAGGTAGAACTTGAATCCACGTCTTACGATCTGTGGGACTTGAAAGCTCCAAATGTACCAATAACAATAATAGCTGTTGCTAGTAATAGGAGCTTAACTTTTACAGACTGTTTTCAGATTTATTTTTTTATTTATTTTTAAGATTTTATTTATTTTGAGAGAGAGAGAGTGGGGGGGGGAGGGGCCGAGGGAGAAGGAGAAAGAGAATCTCCTGCAGACTCCTTGCTGAGCTCAGAGCCTGACCAGAGCCTGGACCCACGACCCTGAGATTATGACCTGAGACCAAACCAAGAGTCGGACGTTCCCCTAACTGAGCCACCCGGGCGCCCTGAGTATTTTCAGATTTATTAACATCTCCATGCGTATTACCTCCTGGGATTTCTCTCAAGCCCCGTGAGTTCGTTTTGCCGTGTTATCATCATCCCAGTTTCCAGATGAAGACACTGAAATTCAGAGAGGCGAAGAGGTCCAGTCAGTGGCAGAACTAGGACGAGCACCTGCTTCCCAAGTCCCGGGCGCCTTAGACGGCCGAGCCCTTCGCCTGCTCACGTGCCCTCCTCTCTCCCACAGCTCTCCTGCCCCTGGGCTCCCAGGCCCTCCCGCGGCGGCCCTGCCTGGGCGATGTCTTCCTCAGACGAAGAAACGCTCAGCGAGCGGTCCTGCCGGAGCGAGCGGTCCTGCCGGAGCGAGCGATCTTACAGGAGCGAGAGGTCAGGGAGCCTGTCCCCATGCCCCCCGGGGGACACCTTACCCTGGAACCTGCCGCTGCATGAGCAGAAAAAGCGGAAGAGCCAGGACTCGGTGCTGGACCCTGCGGAGCGGGCCGTGGTCAGAGTGGCCGGTAAGAGAGGCCCGGGGGAGCCGGGCGGCGGGAGGCAGGGCCACACTGGGCCCGTGTCCACGGGCTGGGGGCGAGTCGCGCGGGGGGCCCCTCGGGGCGCTCTGAAAAGCCAGCTGGATTCCAGTTTGGCATTATTACTGTTGGAAAGAGGATGGAATAACGTTAAAGAAAAAGCCGACCGAGTAGAATGTGCCGCTTCTCATCCCCGGGAGCTAGCTGGAGACCTGTTTCCCTTTTTGCACCTTTTCTGTCTTTGTCCCCACGCAGTTGCCTTCATGGCTTACCTACCATTCTGGAGCTGACTTTTTTTCACTTACTCTTATACCCAAGTGATTTTTCACATTATACCTTAGGCTTTAGAGTTACCATTTATAAAGGCTGCGTAACATTTCATGATTTTAAAAATCCTACTCATTTTCTACTTTTTTTTTTTTTACCATAATAGACAGTGCTGCAGAGAACATCTTTATGAATACTAACACTTGACTTCTGTCGAGTTATTTCCTTGGAATAAGTCCTCGGAGAGGGCAGTTTCACTCACATTGCTTTCTGCAAATGTGGTAACACCTACCCTCCCTGCCAGCCGGGGCTGGGGCTGCCCCCTGCCGTGAGCGATGCCCGCTTCTCCTTTGCCAAACAGCTGAGCGTGCAGGGCAGCGGTTAGGAGCACAGACTCCGCAGGCAGGGAGGCGAGGCGCTGGACTGTGGTCCTGCCACCGGCCGGCTGTGTGGCTCTAGGCAAGTCTCTTGTCCTGTCTGAGCCTCACTTTCCTCGGCTTCAGTAAGACAGCTTCCCGTGCAGAGCTGCCTTGAGGATGAGATGAGATCATGGATGTGAAGCTCTCAGCACGGTTTCTGGCTCAGGAGAGGGGAGCGTTGCCGAGTGCTCCCTCTGCTGCTTCCTCGGAGGGCGTCCAGAGCCGCCTCCGGGGCTGTGCTCAGCGTCCCCGGCAGACAGCGGGGCCAGAGTGCAGAGGCAAAATGAGACAAAGCGGGGCCAACAGTTAGTTCAGTGACATCACCCGCTTTCATTCCATCACCAAGGCCTGTCCTGCTGCCTCTTTTGTGTCTCTCAAATAATGCCCCCGGCCCGCCTCTGCTTTGTCCCCTCGCACCTGGACCTTCCAACCTGCATCTCAGCAGTTCTCCTCGCCGGCTCGCCCCTCCTCCTGGTGACTCACAAGGGTATTTTGTTCTAAAATACAAACCTGATCCTGTTTGTTACTCAGCAGCTTCTCAGCCTTCTTTGGCTCTTCCCGGCCCGGGGAGTAGAGGCCCCTGAAATCAGGCCCCTCGCGAGCTTCACCTGTGTTATCTCCGCCTCTAAGCACCTTGCCACCTTGAGCTCTACCTTGATCCCTAGAGCTGTGCGTCTTGCAGGCTCAGACCTCCACACTTTAGCTTTCTTCTCTGCAAGGCACTGGGAAAGTGCTGCCTTGTCTGTCCCCAATACCCCCAGTGGTATCCAGAGCTCTCTCCCCCGCTCTCGTATTCATACTTTTCCCTCCCCTGTGTTCCCTTGTACGGTATGGCAGTTATCCCCCAGGGAACCCGTCACTCCCTCGGGACTGTTAGCAACACCGCCTGTGTCTTGTGTATGTGTTTGCCCCCAGCTACTTGATGGGGCCTTCTGTTGGGTTAACCAGCCCTGAATGACTGAAGGAGTGCGAGGAGGGTTTAGGGGGGATTATGTGACCGATTGTGATCAGGAGCAGGCAGTGGGCTGCGATGGGGTGCTAGGTAGGGAGAGGGTTCTGTGGGCTTAAGTCCTGGGGGAGGGGGGTTAGCAGAGGTGAATCTCCAAGGAGGAGACCTGGCAGGCAGGCTGGAGAGTTTGCACTCCTTTTGTGGGCAATAGGAAGCCCTTGGAGAAAGGACTTTGGGCCTGTGGCATCAGCCAATCCGTAGAGTTTCTCAGCTGTCTCTAGGATGCCGGAAGGCCTTTACTTGTCTCCAGCCTTGAAGGGCCCCGACCAAGGGGTCTCAGGACCCACAAAGCTCTCATTTTCCTGAGGGCGTCTTCCTTCTCCCTCCATATGCTCTCCAGCCCCATCCTCCACCACGTGGACATACTTTGAGGTCCCTTTGTGATGATTTCCCCTTCCAGGCTGCTCTGAGGGGCCCCACGGGATGATTTGCCCGCTGTTTAACATTAAGTCTAGAACAGAAGTGGAGCGGACTTGAGAGGGCTTCGGCCCCAGGCAACATCCCTAAAGATGCTACTGGGTCAGCTAAGCAGAGGAGAGTGTTGTGTTTCCGGCATCCATGCTGATCTTCTCTACCTCCTGATGCTGCCAAATGACAGTCTTGAGGAGGGGGCTGGGCCAAGGAGGCTGAAAATGTGGAGACTGTCATGGTTAAAAATAACTCGGGTGCTGCAGTTGGGCGTGTTTCGTTAGCAGCAGAGAAGAGGCGGGACGGCTGCTTCAGGGCCTGGCTGAAATCTTGCTGTGATTTTGGAGCGTGGTGGGGGCTCGACCAGGGTTAGTTAAAAGGCAGCCTGGCTTCTGCAGGGACTGCTTCCTGTGAGGTGCAGGAAGGGCATGTCTGGGAGACCCTGGGTGCTCTGAGGCCCTCTGGAGTTACAACTTTCATTCTGGGAGGAAATGAACTCAGTCTGGCCCTGGAAGCCGGCTGTGGCCCGTGCAGTTTTCTCTTCCCCATGGGTCTGAGTGTGAAGCCAAGTGGGGGTGTCTGAATCAGTCTTACCAAATAGAGAGACCTCCCTCCTTCCCCGGCCCCGTTCAGTGTCCTGTGCTTGAGAGGCCTGATGGGGAGGGGGCCCCTGCTGGTCACACATGTCGGACTGGAGAGGCATGTCAGGGCTGAGAAACCCGCTGATCTCAGTCTACAAAGCCCAGACAGGTTCTGGGGGCTCCATACATGCTGTAACCCGATTCTTCCCATCCTCATCCTTTCCCGCCAGTTTCTCTCTCCTTGGCCAGCCCTATTCTCAACTCCTTAAGCCTAGCCGCATTACAATGGAACAATAGTCCATTAACAAGAAAGCCTATTTCTGTTGATCCGTGTTTTGGTTTGCATAGAGATTCCACAATAATTGTGAGTTGGGTAGGACATGTGTTAGGATCTGAGGCCCAGAGGATTTAAGCAACTTGCCTGTAGTCACACCCTGGTAGAGACAGTCCTCTGACTCTGGGCACACTGCTACTTCCATTTCCTTAGGCAATGTGTGGCAACCAGGCCAGGCTGAATCTTCTGCAGGTGACAGTCTAAAAAGCTGAGCTGGTCTCCAGACTCACCTGAGAGCCCTTCTGATCACTTCTGGGAGAGGTCTCTGGCCTATAAAAAGGCAAAGATCTCCGAAACTTTGCCTCTTTGAAGAACTCTGGCTCTCTGTTGTCGGCGAACAGCTTTAGGGATATCCTTACTCGTGTGGGGGTGCAACAAGGAATGGGAGGGACTGGGGAAGGTACTCTAGCAAGCAGCACAACCCCACAGGAGAGGAAAGAAGGCTTTATCTCTTGGGGCTTGTGGGGAGCCCCCCGCCTCCTCCGGGGAAAAGCCGGGAGCAGGACAGAGTGTCCCACTGTTGCACACTGTACAGTTCTAGGGGGCGCCATTCCTACTTTTTGTCATTGTGGAATTGTGTATTTATGATGACGAATTTCCTGCAGATGGCAGTAAAGTGTCTGGAAGAAGGGATTCCCTTTGGGCTGGGGCTGGGCTGGGTGCAGGAGGAATTCACCACCCATGTATCCATCGGGTATTCATCCATCTAACATCACAGCTTCAGGACCCTCCCTGTTCTTGGCATTGATATTCAAAGATGGCTGAAGATGTGGTCCCTTCTTCACGGAGCTCAGTCTGGTTGAGAAGATAGCAGGGAAAAAATAATTACAGTCCTGCGTGCATCGTGAAAGAGGGGAGCACAGGGACTCAGGGCTAGGGATTGGCCTCCAAGTTAACCAGTAGAAATCATCTGTAGGATTTGTTCTTGGGGGCCCCTCTGCAGGTGCTGGTGAAATCATCATCTGCTCCAGTGTGGCCTCCTGCAGGAAGCCTTCCCTGATCCCTCCAGTCAGAAAGCAGTTTTATCTCTGCCCAGCCCTTGTTTCAGTTGACCTTATATGAAAGTTCATTGTTTCCACCACCAGATCTAGAGGTCACTGTACTTAGGAGTCCCATCTTACCCTTCCTTGGTGTTGCCCCAGGATCTCACTCTGAGAGCATGGGCTTACTAGAATCTACAAGCCCAGTGAGGGCCGTGAGATGCAGTTCTGATGCTGGTTTGCCCTGCTTTCAGAGCTCAGCTCAGCTCAGCTGCTGGAGTCTCTCAAGGGCTTACCTTTGGGCAGACAGCCTTTGAGAGCACATGCCTGGTCAGAGGGAGGGGCCTGCTTCTCTGCGCCCATGCATCTCTCCTCCAGGATGGAAGCTCTGACAAGGAGCCTCTTTGCTTGTTCATTCATTCATTCATCCATTCAATTAAAAAAAAAAAAAAAAAGTGGATTTAGCCCCAGCGAGGTTCCAGGCCCTATGGAGGCAAGTGGACCTGGAGTCAGAAAACTTGGGCGAATGACTTCACTTCTTAGAGCCTCAGTTTCCTTATCTGTAAAAGGGAGATGATGGCATTTGCTTTGAATGATCATTGAATGAGAGTCAGAATGTGTTAGACAAACACGGGTTAACATGCCCATTACTGCACTTAGCCTGTCATTCCCTGTTAAGTTCTCTGAGCCACTAGAAGACGCAGTGGAGTCTCGTGGAAGGCAGCAGTTTCCTAGGTGAGCAAGGGAGGGGCTCCAGGCCTCTTAATTCATCCCTTTCTTTTGTTCACACTAGGGCTTTGTCAGAGGGCAGGTGGAAATGGTTTTTTTCTGGCCAAGCCAATTTGGGAAGAAAGGAATGCGGGGGTGGGAAAGGGAGCCCTAAAAACAATTCCACTGGGAACCCTTACTCCAGAGCCACCAGTCTTGCTTGCCCCAGGCTCTTTGACCTGTGCACCCAAGGAGGCTTCTCTTCCTTCCTAGCTTCTCCACTCTTTTCTGGTAGTATCCTGGGAGTCCCTGATCCTGTCCTGGAGCTTGGTTTCAGTAGCAGGAGACAGGAGCAGGGAGTCCCATGAAAGTGGGGCAGAATGGATTGTAGCTACACACCACCAGCTCAGCCCCAGCCCTTTGAAAGTGAATCTGGGTCACAGTAGCTGCGGGGATGGAAAGTGACCACGTGGGCAGGATTTTGTGCAGGCAGCAGAAAAGACAGCCCGACTGTCTTTTCTCTGAGGCTCAGGGTCTTTGTGGGACCCCAGCTGGTGAAGGAAGGTGGTTGCCATATTGCAAGGTGTTGGCTTTGTGCCGTTAGTTTCCCATCATGATTTTCTAGTGACTTCCCAGGTGACATGGAGACAGGTTTGGAAAGGCAGTCTGACTCATGTCTTTCTGTTCTGAAGCAAGCTAAGGACTGCGGTTAGGAATGCGGAGGAAGGACTGGTTCGTTTGGGGGCTGCGGAAGGCTGTTGTTTCTCAGTCCCACGGGGTTAGAGATGACATGCCGCCGGAGGAGCTGACCGTGCAGCGGAATCTAGGGCTGCACTTTCTTTTGTTCCAGCAGCCTTCCCCCTGGGAAGGCGTCTGTGAACATATCCGGGCGGGGGGATTATTAATAACCCACCATCACCAAAGTGCTTATCCTAAGTCCAGCCATTTGCTGCGGCTAGGACCTGCTGTGATTTGGCCCTGGGTCTGTCTATTGCCACCTGTCAGGTAGAAGCGGGCCAGCTTCCTGGCTCTGCCTTGGCGCTCCTGCAGGAGCAGAGCCGGTGCACCTGGCTGCCATCGCTGCCTCGACTTAGGATGCTGCTGCAGAGACGGGCTGGCAGCCCCTGCAACTTTTAAAGTGAGGATGCACGGAAGTTTCTGTCCTCACCCCTACCCAAGAAGATACCAGGCTTTTGCCTTGTGTCCAGGGGAAGTTTCTGCCTGGAGCCTCAGTGGGTGTGTCTCTGGACATGCCTTTCCCTCTGCATTCCCTCCTTACCCGTTTCCTCCCTCCCGCGCTCACTCTTCCATTCATTCACTCAAGGGCATGGCTTTGGGAGTCAGCTGGAGTCCTAGTTCCAGTTCCATCACTTGCCAGTTGGGTGAGCCTGGGAAATTACAAACCTCACTGAGCCTCACTTTCTCACGGTTAAAATGGGGGAGCAAGAGTGCCACTGTGGGTGGGAGTCTCATGGGGTGGGTTAAATGAGACAGTGGGAGTGAGGTGCTTGGCCCAATGCTTGCTATGTAATCAGCGCTAGATACACATTAACCATTCTCATGAATAGCATTCATTTGCTCATACACTTGTTCACTAATTCACGAATGCATTGATTCATTACTTGCTTATTCATTGATCGTGCACTTACTCGTTTACCACATATTTCTAGAGCTGCTTTGTGCTAGGCTCCGACTGGGCTTCAGAACCCAGCTCCCTCCCGAGCAGGCAGCTAGCATACAGCCCGAGCTGCATGCACATGGCAAGCCGGAGTTATCTGGAAGTTCCTAGTGGGAAGGCCTTCCTCCTACTTGTGCCCCCACTGCTAGCTTAGTGCTATGATAGAATTTGATCTGGGCCTTGGGAAAGAAATAGGACTTTGCCAGGACAACCTGAAGAGAAAGGGCATATCCCTGTTGTTTGTTTCTATTCCTGTTCTCCTCTCTTCGGCCTCAGTAGAAAGGAAGGAAGGGAAATGAAGAGAGAACAGCCAGTAGGAGTTAGGAATTAAAGAATTCAGAGGATGGTTGGGGGATTTGAACTCTGGACTCAGTCCAGGAGCTCCCAGGAGCTGATGCCAGCTGGGATCCCCTAGTAAGTAATAGTTGTAAACGCCACTGTGTATTGAGTCCTAGATGTGTGCCTATATCAGTCAGTCCTCAAATGATCCTGGGAACTAGTTGCTATTCTCCCCGCTTTGCAGAAGAGAGGTGAAGGACCTTGTCTGAGGTCAGACGGTAAGCTGCTGGTGGAGCTGGGATTCAGCGTTGCTGAATGTGTATGGCGCCCCCTGGAACACCCCACGTGCGTTGTGCCCTTCAGAGTTCCCCATTGCTGTGGTTCAGGTTGGCCTAACTCCAAATTGCCTGCAGTCTTCAGAACATTTCACACACACCAAAGTTGTGGGAATAGTGTAGTGAACCCCCATCACCCAGATTCAAGAATGATCAATTCATGGCCAATCTTATTTCACTCACGCACCTCACTTCTGCCTCCCCAGTTACAGAGATGGAAGTTCCGCCTCCTCACAGTTAAACTATTATATTGTCCCCCTCCCATAGTCGATATATTGGTTTATCTGCTCAGTAGCCATATCTGAACTAGAACCATCCCACTCAACCCATTTCCCAGAGGCATCATGCGGGATTCTGACTTCCGAATGCCAGGGCCCCAGGCATCATGTGTCCCTTCCAGTGTTGCTTATCTGATCCTCCGGCCCTTCCAGCTTGCGGTTCATGCCGTACTCCCAGAGCACGTGGAGCTAGGCTCAAGCATTCCCAGATCTGTGTCTGGAAATTTGATTTCTGAGGATGGTGTCTGTCTGTTTTGCCTAAACCACTTCAAACCTATGGACCCTGGGTTTGAATCAGGATCCTACCAGTGTAATTAAGAAAGTCCCCTGAAAATGGATTTCGAGGATTCAGCTTAAGAGACTGGACTTGAAATGCAATAGAATTGAAGTCTTTAAAATCATAGAGAGGAAGGATTCTGGTCTTGTGAGAGGGGCCTGGGCCCCAGGTCCGCCCACGTGAGCATCCCCCGCTCTCTGGGGCTTCTCTGGGATCTGTGCTCAGCTTCCAGGCTGCCTGTCACTGCCGCTGTAGAGGTTTCTGTCTTGAGGTAGTACTGGATGAGGAGATTTTTTTTTTTTTAAGATTTTATCTATATTTTTGAAAGAGAGCGAGCGGGAGAGTGAGCATGAGCGGGGTGAGAGGCAGAGGGAGAAGCAGGCTCTCTCTCTGCTGAGCTGGGAGCCCAATGAGGGGCTCAGTCCTGGGACTCCAGGATCATGACCTGAGGCGAAGGCAGATGCTTAACCGACTGAGCCACCCAGGTGCCCCAGGCAATGTTATTTCAAGAGGAGGGGTTAGCCACAGCTCCTAATTTGGGGAGCCTCCCAGTTCCCCCAAAGAGTGCAGAGTGCCTACAGCCCTGTTTGGTAGGAACCAAAGAGACCCTACACAGGATGAACAGGAAGGGAGATTGGGTGCAGTTGACTGAGTGGGGCTCACATTAGCCCGTTTCCTTCAAAAGAGAAAAAAAATATGGTTCTAAGTCACAGAAAGCCTGGGAGACTGCAGAGGGGCCAACAGCTTTCCTGTTCCCAATGCCGGGTTTGGGCGTACGTGCTTTATTTGACCTCATCCTTAAAACAACTTTAGGAGGCAGATGTGCCATAGTAGATGGAACAGAAACCCAGAGAGTCCCGTAGCTTGTTCAAGGTCTCCCAGCCTGTAAGGGGCCAAGCCGGGAATGGCTCTAGCTCTGCCTAGGGCAACCCACGGCCTCCCCCATTACAAGGAAGGGTAGTTGAATAATAGCCAACATCTGCGCAGCACTTCAAGGTTCACAGAGTGCCTTAACTCCCATTATCTCCACTGTGCCTCGGGAAGCCCCGGGCGGGCGAGGCATTCCACGCCCCTTCGGGACAGCTGCCTATCAGGGGTCCAGCTTCTGCTCATTTCCCCGGTAAGGATTGGAGATTCTTTGGCATTGGCTCTGACAAGCCAGGGGAGAAGGCCTAGGGAGAGGCTGAGGTGGAGAGACTTGGCCAGTTGCTATGGTAACCCAGATGGCTGAGTAACCATTTTGAGGGTTGCTATGGTGACGGGCTGCCTGTGGCAGGGATCTTGTCTTCCTGGGTGGCTGGCACCATCCAGACCTCTTAAACTAGTGACGTTGCACTTTCTGAACAGAAGAGGGCAGCATGATGGTGGGCAAAGGCTTCCTACCCCAGAGCGGATCTGGGGAACTGGAGGCAAAGCTTAGTTACATGTTTCCAGGGGCTGGGCGGAAAGGGAGTTTTGGCTGGTAATGGAAAGGCTGATGGGGCTGAGCCTTGAGGCAGGTGTCCTGAGACTAGAACTGGATGATTTTCTTCCAAGATCTAGCTGAAGGACAGGGCTTGGGGCAGTCCCCTCAATGTCGGGCTCCAGCTACTACTGGGGAATGTAAAAGGCACAGGAGACAGCGTACCCCTGCAAGGAGGAACAGAGCGCGTGCGCACACACACGTGCACGCGCACTTGCACGCACACGCACTACTAGCAAAGAATTTATTTATAAAGCATCCATTAACACATGTAAAATAATGCAGTAGGAGCTAAGCTGAAGAAGTGCTGGGAGTAAACCTTCTAGAGGTTGGAGGAGGAGCACTAGCAGGAGAAATAATTTTTCACTTTCTTCTTTCTTCTCTGCACCTGAAGCCCTTGGCCACTGAGTGGACGCTGAATTGGCTGCTCAGCTGTCTTGACTCACAGATCCAGCCCACATCGCCCACCCCCAAATGTCCTCAGTTGAGACATCTATGCCTTCAGCAAATATTTCTTGAACATCTACTAGGTGCAAAGCATTGTGTCAGGTCCTATGATGAGGGAAGATGAAAGAGATGTGTCTGCCTCAAAGAACTTCTGAACCAGGATATTAAGGAGGCAGTGATGTAGACACCCACAATACATGCGGCTGGAGCCCCAGGAATGAGAGAAAGAAATTGCGGCTGGGATTTTGAGAAGAGCCTCTTCTACCTGGGTTGATTAAAAATAACTTCATGTCATTTTTGGGTGAGCTTTCAAGGTGGGTAGGATTTCATTAGGTGAAATTGGGGAGTGGAGGACATTCCAGGCAAAGGCTCGGAGTTTCATTGTAGGGGAAGACGCCGCACATGAGGGTATCATGGGAGACCAGCTTGTAAAGTAAAGCAGATGTCAAAATATGGAGGGCTTTGACTGCCAGGCACAGGTAGGGGATACTGTGAGAGACAAGCATATTCTCTTCTTAAGTACTCTAGCTTTCTAGCTAGTCAGAAGCCACAGGCAGCCGAGTATTTTAGGATCATCTGGTTCACTCATTCATCCACTGAATCAAAATTTTAAACAAATATTTGACGAGTGCTCTGCCCGTGCCAGGTCATTTGCTAGATGCAGGTCCTGTGGTGAACAAGGCAGACAACAGCCCCAGTCCTCAGGGAGCTAATGGTTTCGTGAGGATGAAAGACATGGAACTGATAGCTTCAAGTGTGATGGATATTACCAAAGGGGAGTAGAGGGGGAGGGAGGATCTACTAATCCGGTGGATCAAGGCAGGCTTCTCTGCGGGAGTTTCAACAGAGGTGTGAGTAGGAATGAGCCAGGCCAAAAGAGGAGAACAGTGAAGACTTACAGCCTGGGAAAAAGAGCAGGTGGGAAGGCCCTGAGTTGAGAAAGCACCTGTTTGAGAAGCTGAAAGCAGTTGAAAGAGGCTGGACCTTAGAGAGAGGGGCCCTTGATGAGGCTTAAGTAGGGGAGGACGCAAAGGAAAAATAAGGCTTTATTTACTTGCATTATGCTTTTCTCCCACTAGATGTCCTTCTGAGTACATCCTGCCTCCTTCGGCTTCCCCATTGCAGCCTCCTTAGAAATGCAACAGCAGTCTCGCCATCAGGAGCAAAGGAAAATCATAGACCAAAAGCAGAAAGCCTCAGAGCTGTCCTGATTGTGTGGTCTGGCTATAAATTTAGACTGTTGCTTGGAAAAAAACAGAAAACCTCCCCTTCATAGTCTTCCTTCTTCCCATCCCCCCACTCTCCAGCAGCTGCTTTGTTCCTCTATCCTTATAAAATTTTCTCTGTATAAAACAGAAACATCAGCCAAACATGTGGACTTCCCCTTTTCCATTCATTAGAAGAATTCATTACTTCAAAATCTCATGGGAGCATTTAAATGCAAATCTTGTCAAGAAAGCTACTTGAGTCTGAGAAGCCCTCCAGCCACAACCCAAACCAGAACTTTCTTCCTTGATTACTATGTTTCTTAAGAGGAATCTCAACCTCTGGCCCTCTCCCCCCCAACCCCCCCAAGCCTTCAACAAAGTCTGATTCCCAGAAGAGACTCTCTTTCCCTTCTTGCCTGTCTTTCTTCACTTTTGGCAAGCCTTGGTCACAATTCTTGAGGAAGCTGCTTACAAAGTGGCACACGTAGCAGCCCCAGGAGGGAATGGAGGGACTTTTCTATTTACTGTAATGAAAATGAGGCGGATGTCTGGGGGTGAGGGTGGAGGTGTGTGTATGTGTATTTGTGTCTGGGCCGTCTTAGCCCTACTGGAATAAAATAATATAGGAAATGCAGATGACTCAGCGCGGATACAGTCAAGGTCCCCAGAGTTAGCATTTCTATATTCTTTGCTGTTTACGAAGAATGTGCTTATGCCATCAATCTCCAACTCCTTCACCCTGCATTTTCCACTAAGTCTCTTATTTGAAAAATAATAAACCTCACGCTTATTCTCCTTCTTTTCTTAAACTGAGCTCACTAGCAGCTGACACCAAACTGGGGTCTAGCTTTTTTTAAGCACGAAGGATTAAACTGGAAGGAAACGAGCCTTTGTCCAAATACCCTCCCTGTCTGCCCTCTTTTAGGCCCTTCCCTGTATGATTTCCATGCCTAGAACTTGGGCAGGTCAGCAGAACTTGATGGATGGAGAAAGATATGATTAATGACTTGCTCACCCGATTTTTGATCATGGTATGATGTGGAAACAACCAGTGCGCACCTATTAGCGAAAAGCATCATCTTTTCTTATTAATGTGCTGAGCATCGACCAAGCACTTGGCACTACTCATAGTCTATAAAGAGGCAGGCCTTGCCCCAGGGGGAAGAAGCTCCTCTTTAAAAACCTTGAGAATAGGAACTGAAATGGAAACCTCAGTCCCAATTTTGCCTGCTCAAAGTCCCATGGATTCTTTTTTTCTTGCTAATATGCTGCTATTGTGAGATCAGCCAGCTTAACTTTTTACCCACAACCACCTCCCCACCCCCTGAAAAATCAAGTTAACAGAGTTGATGAGGCCCTGGAGGATAATGGCTGGATGAGGGGAGATGGGTGCAAAAAGATCACCTGCATGTACCTGAGTTGCTCATTCACAGCTATGCTCCCCCCCCCCCCCCCCCCGGGTGGTCTGTGAATATTGGGACTGAAAGACACACGGATGAATGGAGGATCGGATGATATTGGGAACTCCCTTTCTCACAATGGTTCCAAATAAATCCCTACCTGTATTTACCAGTTTCCTTCCTTCACTTTCCTTTCCCCTGACAGAGAATACTGGGCTTCCTTTTTTTTCTTCCCTGACCAGCTAGGCTCCAGGATCCTTTCCTTTGTTCCATAACAGGTCCCCACATTTCTCCCTTCCGATCTAAGGCTTCCTGTTCTGATGGCTGTCACAGCGCCATAATCCTGTTGGGTCTTTCCCCCTGTAGATTTATGTCCTCCTGTCTCTCTTATTCACCCCACCGTGCGGTCAGAGTCCCGTTTTCATTCCTCCCCCCACCATTGTCATTTCTCAGCTTCTGGCTCCTCATCCTTGGCCTGGTTTCCTTCATGGCGCTTGGCGTGCCCTCTCATTTCAAGTTCAGTTTCTTCCGTTTCTGGAAAACCCTTTGTTTCTGGGATTCCGTGTGGCCTCCGTGTGGCCTTCGGCCTCGCACTGCAGCCCTGTCCGGATCCTGCCCCTGTCCTCATTCCGGCCGTGCCTAGCCTTGGATCTATCTAGGTCCTTGGCGCTCTCCCTTCCCCTCAGTTTCTCTAGGCCCGTCTCCAGCGGCGGCACAGGCCCGGCTCGGTTTCCTCCAGCCAGGGGGCTCCCTTCTTTGTCCCAGCGGCGGGTGGAGGTCAGCGCCGAGCGGGGTGCCCGCCCGCCCCGTGGCGTCGGCCCGGGGTCTCCCTGCCGCCGCGGCCGGCCCAGCCCTTCATTCGCACGCGCGTGGTCCCCTCGGCCCCGCGCCCCCCGCCTCCCTCGGCCCGCGCCCCCTGCCCCGCCGGCGGTGGTCCGCGGCCAGCCGGGACCCGCGTGGGCAGTCGGGGGGCCGGGCCGCGCCCGGCGGCCGAGGCGGCGGGAGAGGGGCGGGAACGGGCCGGGCCTGGCCCTCCTGACAGGAGGAGTCGCCGCCGCCGCCGCCGCCGCGCCGGGGCGGGCTGAGGGAGGAGCGGAGCGAGGGGTGGGGAGGCGGAAACGCGAGCCGGGACCGGCGGAGCGCGAGCGGCCGGGTGCGGGCGGGCTGAGGAGCGGAGCGCGACTGCCAGGCCGGGCGAGGCGGGAGAGGAGCGGACAGCGGAAAGCGGACAGCCGGAGCGCCGCCGCCCCCGAGCCGCACAAAGGGCCGAGGCTGGGGCCGCCGCCGCCGCCGCCTCAGCGCGCGGGCCTGGAGCCGGCGCCGGCGGGGGCCCGGGGAGAGCGCGGCGCGGGCGGCCATGGCCGGCTACGTGCCGGGTCAGCAGCCGGCCAACCGCAGCCAGGAGAAGGAGTTCGTGCAGGCGTACGAGGATGTGCTGGAGCGCTACAAAGGTGCGGCGGGCGGCGCGGCGGGGGCCGGGGGCTCGCCGGGGACCCCGCGGGCTGGGCGGGGTGGCGCCCACCCCGGCGTCGGGGCTGGCCCCCGACCTGCTCCTTCTCGGGCCAGCTCATTTGCGGAGTTGAGATAAGCCTGCGGGAGACGGCGCTTGCCCCAGCACTGGTTACATTAGCCGCCCTATTATCTGGAAGGAGGCGAGCCCGGGCGCTGGCTCCGGAGCCCCGGCGTCGTGGGGAGTTGCCGGGGAGGAGGAGGAGTCGGGCGCGAGGAGCCTCCCCGTCCGCCCCGAGTGCCCGGCTCCCCTCGCCGAGGCTCGGGCGGTCCCGAGCCCGCCCGGGGGCCCTCGCCCCCCTTTGTCTCCCTCAGTCTCCGCTCGGTCGCGTGGCGGCCGGGGTCGGTGAGTGTGCACTTTTAGGGGGGAGGCCTCCTCCCCGCCCAGCCCCGGGGGGCTTCGAGCCGGTGGAGGCGGGGGTCTGCCGCTGCTCTCCCTCCCACCGAAGGGCTTGCGGTCAACCCGGGTTGCAGCCCGGAGGCGCTCTGGCTGAGCAGTCCCGCACCCCAGTGGCTCCTGCAAGGCCTGGGTGTCAGCGAGAAAGTTTTGACAGGCGGAGGGTCTGCGGACTGCGGCTCCCCAACGTGTCCCGGGCCGCCCGAGGTGCCCTTCGCGCTCCAGGCCGGGCTGCGCGGCCCCGGGGGCCCCTGCTCAGATCTTGAACATCCAGGGCTGGGCTTTTGCTTTGTGTGGCAGTTGAGCTTTCCAGACGGGGAGATTTCCCCCAGAAACTCCAGAGGCAGCACTTTCTCCTATTTTATATAGCGGCGCCCTTGTGACTGGGCCTCTAGTTTCTTTTCATCAGAAGGAGAGGAAACTTCAGCCCTTATGACTGAGTCCAGCATACTTGTTTACGACACCTACCCAGTGAAGGGAAACTAATGCAGAAGCTGTAAAACGCTCCCTCTTTTTCTTTCCTTGTGGCATTAGAGTTCTGCTTGGAAAAGCAGCAGGAGAGAGAGCAGTGAAATGCTAAAGGGACCTGCTGAGGTCTGCTTGTTCCCTTCTGCATCAGTTCCTGTAAGCTGTCCAGGTTTCCCTGCCTGCAGCAAGTGTTCCGTCAAACCCCTGTGGTCTTTCTTTTAAGAAATGTGGTTCATTTCAGAGCACAAAGAGGTTAGATTGTGCTGCTGAACTTCATTGAAAAGATGCTGCTAAGTGAATGGTTGGTTCCCTTAAGTTTCCTTGCAGGCTTTTGAGCGACACGGCACTCTTCAGAGGGAGGACACTCTGCGCCTGTCTTGGGCTGTGACAGCTTTAACAACTAGAAGAATTATAACACAAATAGGTGAAGAAATCTCAGCACCTCACTGGATCATGTTGCTGGTGGCCTCCAGCTGAAAGGAAGTTGGATTCCTAGCAAATGAAAGGAGGAAAGAAAGGGGAAAGTAAGGCCGGTTCCAGGAGAGAGGCCTCTTGTGCTTGGTTCTTTTAGCTGGCTCACTTAGTTTGGTTTCCTCTGAAAGACTTTGATCAGGTGTATAGGAATTTGATCCTTTCCAGGCACAGATCTCTTTCTTGGGAGGAATGAGTCGAAAATGGTTGGTTAAAATAAATTAACTTGAGCTGTTTGAATTGTTGTGCAGACTGCTCTATGATAGGTGCAGAAGAATTTCTCATCCCCCGCCACTGCACCATTCTCACTGGGAAGTCAGGGTGGATTAGGATCCAGGCCTTTGTTACTTTGCTGTATGGAATTCTTGCATTTTCCAGATTTAGAAATCCCCTTAGTGCCTTTATAGGAGAACTCTTTGCCTAAGCTGGAATCAATCGAGTGACCAGGGGTGTAGTTTGTGAGAACAAAGACAAGAATTAGTTTTGGAGAGACTTGGGGAAATAGATATTGATGATGTTGGGGTGATGGACTCTCATTGGTTGGCCACCAGATTAAGTAATCTGGGTCTCTCTCTCTCTGCTGCTGTTAATTTGTAGTCGCCTCATTCTACAAATGAAACAGGATTTTTGTATTCAGAAGAAGAGCTAAAGTTTTCAGCTACATAAACTGTCCCTGGAAGGGGCAGAGGCCAGAAGGGAAGTGATGCATTTGCATTGTGAAGGGAGTAGAACAGTATGTATTGCAGCTGTATTAGGAATGGTTGTCAGGCATGGATTTTCCATAATTGTGCCTGGCAACCATTTCTCTGTGTGTTGGTAGTGAGCATGGTTTTGGCAGGATTAGATGATTCAGCATGGACATAAACACTCTCTCTCATTTCCTAAATATCCCAAAGGCTCTTTCAGAGCCTGACTGTCCAGCAAACAGGAGGTATTAGCTAATAACTTTCTATCCTAACATTTCAGATAGGTAGCAACCAGCAGAGCCAGGATATGTTCTTCTTCCAGTTCTCCAACTATTATTAAATATCTATTACAAATAACACAGTCTTAGGCGCTGGAAATGCCAGAATAATGAATGAGATCTGGTTCCTGCCCTTGGTTATTCACATCTAGCAAAGGAAAGACCTATGCAAACAAGTAATTATGATACTATCAGTGCCAGAACAGAGGTGTGTATAAAGGACCGTGGAAGCAAGAGGAGGGATGAGTATTTCCACTCGGGGTTCATTGGGAGATTTGACAAAGGAGGTGACCCTTGAATTTAGTCAGATGGAGGAGGGTGGGGAGAAGACGGGAATAAATACCACATGCAAAGGTTTCGAGGTAGAAGTGAATGGAGGGCTTTGAGGAACAGAATGTGAGTAGTTGGGTTTGACTAAAGCGCAAGAGTTTTGGGAGCAGATGATACTGTAAAGGATCAGAGTCCCACTTATAAAGATTTTTTATGGCTTTATTCCATGGGCAGTGGGGGAGTCGTTGAAAGTTAAAAAAACAACAACAACGAGTCTGTCAACTTTATGAATTCATGATAGAGGAGACATACCTGTCCAGTGATTGGAATACTTACATTG
Source organism: Ursus maritimus (assembly GCF_017311325.1). Lineage (NCBI taxonomy): Eukaryota > Metazoa > Chordata > Mammalia > Carnivora > Ursidae > Ursus > Ursus maritimus. The sequence goes on from NW_024425786.1 coordinate 29,749,293, forward strand.
CTGTCTGGGTCACCCTTTTCCTTGTACCATAGTGATTATGAAGCTGGTAATCAGATGGTTGCTTGGTACACATGGAAACAAAAAAAAGAGACATGCATTGTTTTGAGGAATATTTCATCCAGATGATTTGGGCCAGTTGCAAAGTTTTCCTTTGGGTAGATTGAGGTTCTTGTGAACACCGAAGCAAACTAGGAAGAACAGGCAGAGAGGAGGAGAACCAGGATCTAATTCTTTTCCCGGGGGTACGGACAAACTCTGTGCAAGTAGCAGGCCACATACGGGCGTAGTTTTAGGTTTTAGAGAAGTTTAAAAAAGAAATACAATCCTGGTTCCTGGTGGTTGGTTAAGCAGAAGGGTAATATGTAAGTTGGTTTGTGCGGAATTAGATTTTGTGTTTTCACAAAGCCCTAAAGACTAAAGAGCCTTTACATGCCAGGCTCAACGAGGAGTAAAAAACATTCACATTTCAACTTTGGTAACATGGACTGTCCGGTACTTAAAAACTTCATAGTTCTCACTAGATGCCATGGGTTATATGAAGCTAGTTATGACTGATATTCGTTTATTGAACACAAAAAGAACTTACAGAACTTACTGTACAGAGAGGAGTGAAGGATCTGCATATTATTTAACATTCAAAACTAGCAAGGCAATGTAGTATAGTAGAGACGAGGTTTTGAATTTCTTTAGTCTTGTTCTCCAGTCCTGGTTCTGCCATTTAACATCTCCTTTGGGTTTCACATCTGTTAAAATGGGATTGATAATACTAACTCCTTGGGGTTCAGGAGAACCCAAATGAGCTACTGGCACATATGAAGCCATTCATGTTTAGAAAAACTTCCATGTAGATAAGACTTCATTTATTTATTTATTTATTTATTAAGATTTTATTTATTTATTTGACAGAGAGAGAGACAGCCAGTGAGAGGGGGAACACAAGCAGGGGGAGTGGGAGAGGAAGAAGCAGGTTCCCAGCGGAGGAGCCTGATGTGGGGCTCGATCCCAGGACTCTGGGATCACGCCCTGAACCGAAGGCAGACGCTTAACGACTGAGTCACCCAGGCGCCCCGATACTTTATTTTTTACAAGGTAGTTTCATATTTATTATCTTATTCGATCTTTATAATGTTTTGTAAGGAAAATATCATACACATGGATACATTTAGACATGCAAACTTAAATTATTGTCCAAGAGCCAGGATCCCAGATTTCTAGATGAAGGTTTCACATTGTATCACAGAAGGAGTCTTAAAATCAGAGCAGTGACTTGGGTTAAATGAGATAATTGTGAAAATACTTCAATTGTTAATATCATTGTTAGTTTTTAGCCTCTGAACTCTACTCCCATAACCCCTTATGTGGCATACATTTCCAGATGTCTGAACTGTGGAGAATTTCTCTTCCTTTCCTTTTATTATGGGTGAAGTTTCATGGTATGTAAATTACTTCAACATTTAAAAAAAGATAATTTTTTTTATTTTAGTAGGCTCCATGCCTAGCATGGAGCCCACCTCGGTACTTGAACTCACGACCCTGATCAAGACCTGAGTGGAGATCAAGAGTCAGATGTTTAACTGACTGAGTCACCCAGGCACTCCCCTCCCCCGAATTTTTTTTAAGTAATCTCTACACCCAAGGTGGGGCTTGAACTCAGGACCCTGAGATCAAGAGTCACGTGCTCCATGGACCGAGCCAGCCAAACACCCCCACGCTGAAATTTTTATACAAAAGCAATGTAATGCAAAGTGATCAAGTTTTGTTAACACAGTGGTTAGAAAATATAGGCTGAGGCTTTGGTATTGTTTAACTAAGTGACTCTCTGAAGCAACCTCTTGGTTAAATGTAAACTCAGTTTTTAAGTTCCTTTTTAGAACACAGCCCTTGAATTGGAGTGGATGGCTTCTAGACAGAACAATAGAATAATTGCTGCTTCTGGACATGGACACTGTTAATTCAGAAAGTGAGTCAAGTCCGTCTGCTGGGAAATCACAAACTTTGGCCACATTCATGCTGTTGAAATCATAAAATGTGTGCATGTGCTAACAGTGCTTATGGGAGCTACTGCTTTCATCTTGGGCTTGCTTGGCAAGTGACATAATACACACCAGGGAAATGCATCAGCTGAGGACTTATTATCGTGGTATTTTTCAGTGCCAATTTCAGGTTTTGGAGATGATGGTAGAAAGAAAGCTATTCAGAGTGCACATTCCAAGATCAAAGGTCACAAGTAAACAATTATGGGTTGCAAAATTAATTTGTAGCATTTTTCTCAGTGCTCTTGAAACACCCAGGCCTTCCTTTTACTAAATAAGGTTGGCCCTTTAGCTTCTGGTAATTATATGTTGAGCCATGTTGCGATGAGGTTATATGATATGCTGAAGCTCCTGCTTTTGCTCTTCATGGTTTGTTTGTTTTAAGATTTTATTTATCCATTTATTTTAGGGAGAGAGGGAAGGAGAGAGAGAGAGAGAGAGAGAGAAAACTCATGAGTTGGGGAAGGGGCACAGGGCGAGGGAAAGAATCCCAAGCAGACAACATGTAGAGTGTGGAGCCCGACTCGGGGCTGGATCCCACAACCCTGAGGTCATGACCTGAACTGAAGTCAAGAGTCGGCCACTCAACTGACTGAACCACTCAGGCACCCCACTCTTTATGTTTTGATTGGAATTTAAGCCTCTGTTGGCTTGCTTCTACCAAGGGCATTTGCTCATTTCTGTTCTGGGGAAGCCCTTTCAGGCCTGTTGACTTGGCGTGTAGTATTTAAGAGTGTTTATTTCATCTTTCTGGGATTACTTCTTCTTCTTCTTCTTTTTTCTTTGAAAAGATTTACTTATTTTGTTGAGAGAGAGAGAGAGAGCTTGAGTGCGAGGGGGAGAGGGAGAGAGAGAATCTCCAGCAGACTCCACGCTGAGCACAGAGCCCAATGCGGAGCTTGATCTCACCACCCTGAGATCACCACCTGAGCCGAAACCAAGAGTCGGATGCTCAACCAGGTGCCCCATTTTTGGTTACTTCTAATAAAATACTGTTTTTCCTTCCAGAACGTCTCAGTTCCTGGAATAAATTACAATGAATCACTGATTCTTTGTCTCTGGCTTTCAGGGCCTTTTTTGCTTATTCTGCATACCTAACAGTATCAACTGATAATTGTCCAACACAGCTCTCTGCTCCATTTGGGTAGGTCTCAGTATTCCTTCCCCCTAGGTCTTCATATCTGCCCCTGTGCCTTTACGTTCTCTTCCTGGAATGCCCTCTAACTTTCTCTCTGATTATTCAACTCTTATCTTTTTTAAAAAGAATTAAAGCTAAGTGTGAGACCTTGTGCTACATGCAACTTTCTCCCCTTCTCTTTAAGAAATTAATCTCTCCTTCCTTATTCTTTTTTTAAAGATTTTATTTATCTGAGAGTGAGAGAGAGAATGAGCAGGGAGGAGGGACAGGAGAGAGAGAGAGAGAGAGAGAGAAGCAGACTTCTGCTGAGCCGGGAGCTGGACGCGGGACTGGATCCTAGGACCTGGAGATTATGACCTGAGCCCAACGAAGGCAGACGCTTAACCCAATGAGCCACCCAGGCGCCCCTCTCTTTCCTTATTCTTACAATGTCTGCCTCATAGTCTCTTACCTTTATTCTGTTTTGTATTGTTTTTGCATTGCCTCATGTCTGTTAGAATTGTTTTCCTAATGAAGTTTTATGCTCTTACAGCGCAGGGACTTTTTATTACTTCTTTTGTATGTGGTTGATTGGCAGGGAGTTTCTCTCAAGAGAAAAGAGGCAATCATATGAGCACTTTCAAGTCATATTTTAAAATAATTTTCTTTTCAGTTATTAAAGTAATATATGTTTAATGTGGAAAATTGTAAAAAAATACAGGAAAGTATATAGAGTTTAGGTAATGGGTGTGGGTGTGGGTGTGTGTGTGTAGGGGGAGAGTGGAGAGGCAGGCCGACCCACAGATAGATGTGCTCTGTCCCGGGGAGAATGCAGTGCTCAAGGATAGGCCCTTTTTGGCCATCCGGGGATCTGATACCCTTGGCCTGCTGTGGCTCCATACATTTGTGTGACAGTGTTAAGTCTATTCTCATGGGGCACAAGCACTTATTTTTCTTTCTCTGTTCAGAATTTGCTTTCTTCTGCATAACCATGTGTCAGTCATCTGGGATGTGCCAGTGATCAGGGATGATTTGGGTTGTTGCCTAGAACAAGTTAATTAATTGGTCAGTCAGTATCCTCCTTTTGGGCCAGGGCTTTGCCAGCTGTACTACCGGATTCCCTCTTACCATAGCGAATTTCTATTGTGAATTTTGTTCAGAAAGGTAAACACAGTTCCTTTGTGTCAACGAAAAGAATGAACTTGCTTGAAGTGTCTTGGAGCGCAGATGGTTTCAACTCGCAGGAGCATGTTGGATTGAGACATATAGGAAGGGTTTGTGGTTTTTTTTTTGGGCTGTACTTTTTAGTTAGTCAACAACAGTAAATAAGCTCAGATTGTACTGCATTCTGCTAGCCTATAAGCAGATACCGTGTTGTGGAAAGTGGTAGTGGGGAATTGGGGGGGCACTGAGAAACATTAAGAGAATGATATTAGGATTAGAGGTGGAGGGAGAGAAGGTCCTGAATGTTAATAGGAGGAACCATTATAAAATAGCGGCTGTATAAATGATGGATGAGAGTGGAGCTTTATTCTGTAGGAGGCCGTGGTTGTAACTGAGTCATGAGGTTAGATCAAGGGATGTTAAAGGGGTGTATGCTTGAGAGACATGTTGGGCAGGTACAGGTTGAGAGGACTTAAGTTCAGATACTAACATTGATCACTTTTTTAAGGAGATTTTGCCTTGAGAAAAAGAATTAACTACCCCTTATATCAGGGCTATTCCAAAATAAAGTCCTCTTTCTTCTTGTATAAAAATCTTCTTTTGAAGATTTTACTCCTCTCTGAAATTGTTAGATAGGGCTGTGCATTTGGGCCTATGTCTCAAGGTTGTGTTTCTGAGTCTTCTCATTTATTATTATTTTTTAAAGATTTATTTACTTACAGAGTGTGCATGAGTCGGGGAGGGGCAGAGGTAGAGGGAGGGAGAGAGAATCCTTAAGCAGACTCCCCGCTGAGCACAGAGCCATTCTCTGGGCTCAATCTCACGACTCTCAGATTTTGACCTCAGCTGAACTCAAGAGTCCAACCTTAACTGACTGAGCCACCCACGCACCCCTGCGTCTTCTCATTTAAATTAACAATGCTAAATGCCCCAGAATACCTATTCTACCCATTCTCTAGACAGGCTTCATTGTGTTTCCCGGAATACCTGCCAAGAATTGCGTAAGAAATCCTCTTAAATCCCTTTTAAAATCTTCAGTTATATCTTGAACTGCTAATCTCCTAGGGTGTCAGGGGCCTTGTTTGGAGGCTTCATTAATTCATTTAATTAATAAACGTTTATTGAATGTCTTCTCTGAACCAGGCAGTAGGCACAGTGCTGAAGTAGCAAAGATTTTGCCCTTGCATCTCTGTGATCTTACTGTTTAATGAGGAAAACATATTGGTAAACAGTTACCATGCATTGTAGGGAGTGCGTCATAGAGATAGATGCTGGTGCTGTGGAAGTGAAGAGGAGTAGCCATGATGGCCAGGGTGGAAAAGGGTCAAGGAAGGCATCCAAGAGGAAAAGACTGAGCTGTCACCTAAGAGATTTGGGACTTGGGGCCAAAAGTTTAGGTAAAGGGCATTCTGGGCAGCGTGAACCATGAACAGGAGCGAGTGGATGAGAGAGCTTGAGGAGGAAATATGGGGTATTCGTACGGTCAGAGTGTAGGATGTAAGGGAAGGAGAAGTGAGATGAGTGGGAAAAGTGGGTGGGCTTGAAGTGTTGAGTGGCTTTGTATGTCATACTGTATACAGTTTGGACTTGATCCTGTGGTCTTTGGGGAGCCATTGAAGGATTTGGGGCAAGGAAGGCTATGACTGGATTTACCTTTTAGAAATATTTTCCCTCTGGCAGCAGTGTGAAAAAGGCTTGCAGAGGGGCAAGACAAGTGACAGACCAGTGAGGAAGCTGTTATAGTAATTTAGGCAGGGAGTGATTAGAGTTTAAGGTTACGCAAGTAGTAATGTAGCCAAGTGGGCAAATCAAGAAACCTGGTTAAGGGGTAAATCCATGTGTTTTGATGACTAATTGCATGTGGTGTATGAGGGGAAAGGGAAGCACCTAGGATGACTTGCAGGTTTCTGGCTTGGGGTTCTGTGTAGGTGGGTGATATCATTAACCGAAGGAGGGAGTCTAAGAGGAGGAGGGTTATTTGAGGTGGCTTGGTGGCAGTGCTGGTGCAAGGAAAGATATGAGTTAGTTTTGGTTGCCTTGATGTCTTTGGGATGCCGGGCAGAGGTGTGCAGCAGGTAGGTGGCTGTATAGAGTGTGGCGCTCAGGAGAGCTGTAGACGAGGCCGTCATCAGCTTATGGAATCACAGGGGTGGACAAGGAGATTGCTGGCAGCGTGTGTACCGGGAGAAGAGGTTTGAGACAGAAATTCTGGGGACCTCCAAGGGGGGAGGGGTGGCTTGGGAGCAGAGAAGGAGGATCCCCTGAAGGAAACTGTCCAGCAAAAGGAAGTGCCCAGAGATGTAGGAGGAAGAGAGGTGAGTTCAAGAAGGAGGCCGAATCACACAGTGTATGACTGTGAAGAAGTCAAGCAAGATAAGGACTTGGGGCTCTAGAATATGAAGGTCACCTTTCCCGGGGCATTTCTGGGGGAGTTGTGGGAAGCGTGGTTCTGAAAGCAGTGGGTTGGGAAGTGAAGGAGAAGTGCGGACGTGGAGTCCGGGAGTTTTGAAACCTGGACTTGGAAGAAACAGGGAGAAGGCATTTGAAGGAGGGGGGTGTTGGGTGGAGGGTGTTTGTTTGTTTATTTTAACATAGAGACGTAAACATGTTTAAGTGCTCTTTGGAAATAGTAGAGAAGGAGAGATATAATAAAATTCAAAGAAGAGAGAGAATAATCCATGGGAGGTTGGGTTCTGGAGTAAAAAGAGGAATGTGTCTGATGAAAAAGATTAGAAGGGAGGAAGGCAAGAATGCAGGTGGTTGGCTACAGGTGTAGGAACTTGAGGGAATGTTCCCTGATGGCTCCTGCTCTGTCTTTGAAGTGGGCGGTGCAGTTATCTGCCGAGAGTAGGGGCTGTGTGTGTGCGCGCGTGTGTACGCACTTGCATGTATACCCACATTCCTTCCCTCCAGCTGCAGAGGGAAGTGACCTGGGTGTAGATACTGAGAAGGCACACAGGAGGCTTGACCGGGGATCCTTTTTCCAGCATAGGTTTGATGGAAGAATAAGTGGTTCTTGTAGAATAAGGGGTCCTTCCCCCAAAATGTAACATCTGCTTGCTTATTGCTTGTATTGCTCTCTGGCTGGCTTGTGCTTTGTTCCCCAGCAATATTGTAAACTCTTTCAGGGCAGGAACCAAATATGTAACTTTTGCATTCCTTTCTATCATTTCGTAAAGTGCAGGGCAGAAATTGATTCTTACATATATTTTTTAAAATTTCATCTAACTTTTGTTGGTTGGGGCGTCTTGACTCCTGAGGCTTTTCTCACCTGTGGTCTTTAATCCTTATCTTACTATCTGATATGGAGAGCACGGGGCTCACGGGGAGGGAGGCGACTCCATGCTTAGCCTGGGCATCAATCTCACAGGCGAGCTTCACTTACTCTCCCAGAGTAGTCGAGCTTAGAAACATTTGTGCTTTCCACGAAGGCTGCGGGATTAGTATTCCCTAGTCTGTTTGGACCAGGCTTGTGAAGACCCGGGTTCTTTGTAAGACTAGACAGAGTGGCTATTGTCTCCAGGATATGCAGCCTCCTCCTTGTTTATTTTGGCAGGCGGGCAGCGAACGTGATGGATTTGTTCTCATGACTCAGAGTCCTCCCTGCCTTACCTTAACAGGTTCAGGATAATCACTACCTTTCAGATGGCGGTAGTGTCCTACAGCGTTTATCTGACCTTTATATCTGAAAAGAGCATTGGTTCCCCTTTCCTTTGTCCTCTGCTTGCTTGGGATCTTCACCTTCAGTGTAGGCAGGAGGATATTCCCTCCTGTATTAGGTGGGTCCAGAAGTGACGGAGGGCTGCTCCCTTTTGGCACACTGAGCATCCTTCGCTTGTTTACTGGCATGCTCCCCACAGTGAAGCTTGTTTTTTGCTCCTTGTTTTGTAAATCTGGACTCTGTATCGGATAAACTTGACGTGATTCACTCCAGGGAGTGGAAGGTGTGTCTCCACTAATTTGGAGAATCTTTGATCTTGTTTCAGTCCCTGGTTTGGCTTATCAGGTACAATTTCTCTGTGTCTCATGCAAGACGTGTGTGTGTGTATACTTGTGTCTCTTGCCTCTGGTTTCACGTATTGTAGTGAGTATGTGGGATGCCACTTCGCATGTATGGATTCTCTCTACTGTCCTTGTCATCGCTGGCAGCAAAGCCTCTAAGAGCCCTTCTGAATGTAGTAGACTATCTAACACTGAATAAATAGAGTTCATAAACCCCTGTCTGTCCTGTAAGAGCTTACAGTATACAATAAACATTACAAATGACAAAAGACAATAAGGAATGTGTAAGCAATTGAATAATGGAAGGCCAGTCCTCATTTAGCTATCATTTTCACAGAAGATATCCCAAAAAGAGACCTAGTCCTGAGGGAAATGGGACCAACAGAGACAAGGTCATCTTCTGTTCCAACTTGGATGGCAGAGCAACTGCCCTCCATGGTTCCTTGGTACCAGGCAGTTTCTCTGTAATATCCTTTCTTGTCATGCCAGGCTTTATTGCTGTGTTATCTTTCCATGCAGCCGGGACAGGATCCTAACAGGGCCGTCCCCTCTCCAGCGACCCGTGGCTAAAGTGGTAGGCAGGGGGAACATCCAGAAGACTTGGGTCCTCTGATACAATTATCTTTCTAATATGAGGAAGTTCATCCCAGACCTACTGCAAACACTCCCGTGCTCACAAATACCCCAAATGAGCCATGAGCCCTGGGGTCGGGGTTGGGTTAGAAAGAAGCTGGTCTGCCCTGGTATGGGGCACCTCTAGAGGGTAAGAATGTAGGACCTATCCCAGCCTCTGTTGGCTAGTTTCCCAAATGAAAACTGGGACCAGAGTGGTTAGTTGAGGTGCTTTGAGGTTCTAACACCTATCTCTCAGAGGACTGGTTCATTGTTTATTTTCTTATTATTAAGAAGTATAACAGTATTCATATGATACTGCTTTTTTAAAAAAAGTTATTTATTTTAGAGAGAGGGAGAGGGTGCACGTGCACTCGGGGGAGGGGCAGAGAGAGAGGGAGAGAAGCCAACTCCCTGCTGAGCGCCTGGTTGCAAGGCTGGATCCCATGACCCTGAGATCACGACCTGAGCCGAAATCAAGAGTTGGATGCTTAACTGACTGAGCCACCCAGGCGCCCAAAACTTCCTTTTTAAGGAAGAATGGGGAACTGTCAGGGGCTGCAGTTTCCCTCCACCCTCACTGTGGGAGAGAGGGAGCGTTAGATTCTCATCTCTTCGGCCTCCTCTCTGATCATCTTTGGGTGGCTCCTGGGAAGGGGTGCGGCAGCCGAGGCCCTGGCCTGAGAAGGGATCAGAGGTAGTATCTGACATAGCTGTAGCACCGGAGGTCTGCTCGCAAGAGAAGACGGGCGTGGGGCAGGATTCAGGGGGCTGGTATGGCAGAGAATATTTGCTGCCATCATTAGCTGTTTCTCTTTGCCTTTGCCTACATATGTTGTCTCAGAGTAGAGCCAGAACCCCTGCATTCTTTTGCTTTTCCTCCTTCTCCTTTTCTTGATTCTATCTCGTTTTCTGACTTGTAAAGATGTATAATACCTTCAATAAATAGACTTGTGAGAATTTGGAAAGTTAAATAAAAGCTCCAGTAGACTGAAAAGCTAAGTGGTGATTTGATTCTGGTCTTTAAGTATAACAAGTGTTTTTCTTGCAATTCATCGTAAACCAGAACTACCTGGTAGCATTTCTTACTGTACTTTTTGTTACTTAACTTTTTGTGTGTATTTGTCTGGACTTCCCAGCCTCTTTGTGATCTTGTTGAAAGTATAGGTTATGTTGAATGAGATGCACTTTGTGAATTGAACCACTTTGCAAATGGCGGTAGTTGTTCTATTTCTTTGTACTTCTGCCAACTTCAGGCACCCTTCATGATGGGTTTTCCCATGTGGTTGTCCCACAGACATCTTAAACTTGCTGTGTCCAAAAGGGGTGCCATCATCTCCATTCCTGCCTCCAGACCTGCTTTTGTCTTGTGTCTGCATCTCGGTGACTGCCTTTCCCCACCCATCCGGTGGGCTTCATGAATTCTTTCTCTCTCTCCCAGACAGCCAATCTTTTAGCAGGTCCTGTTGATTCCAGCTCCTCTCTCTCTCTCTTCTCTGTCATCTCCTCCAGCCTCATTGCTGAGGCCTGAGCTCAGGGCCTTATTTCTGCTGTGACACCTCCTAACAGCTTAACCCTTTCTTCCCCATCAGTCTTTCTTTCACAGTCTTACCAGAAAACCCCCCCACCAGACTTCAGAAGTACGAAACTGATCATGTCTGATGGTGTGACTAAGAGAAAATAGGTGTGGGGCAGTATTAAGGGGGCTAATAAAGACAGAAAATATTTATTGCTATCATGAGGTGCTTCCCTTTGCCTTTGCCTGCATATATTGTCTAAGATTCCCTGCATTCATTGCTTCTCTTCCTTCTCCTTTTCTTGGGTACATTTCATATTCTGATTTGTATCAGTGGTTTCCACTGCCCATACAATAAAGACCAAGCCTGCAACAAAAAGTTTAATACCTGCCTGCTTTTGTAACCTCATTTTTCTTGCATTTTTCACCTTGTCAGGAAGAAGCTATGTTCAGCTGCCTTAGGCTGCCAGGCTGGAGAGTGTCTCTGTGTGACCACGTTGTTCCCCTTGCCTACAATTCCTCTTTCACCTGTTAACCTCACCTGCCAGCAAATTCCAGTTTACCCTTAAACACAATTCAGACATTGTTACTTTTTTTTTTTTTTTAATGATTTTTTATTATATTATGTTAGTCACCATACAGTACATCCCCGGTTTCCGATGTAAGGCTCGATGATTCATTAGTTGTGTATAACACCCAGTGCACCATGCAATACGTGCCCTCCTTACTACCCATCACCAGCCTATCCCATTCCCCCACCCCCCTCCCCTCTGAAGTCCTCAGTTTGTTTCTCATAGTCCATAGTCTCTCATGTTTCATTCCCCCTTCTGATTATCCCCCCTTTCTTTATCCCTTTCTTCCCCTACCGATCATCCTAGTTCTTATGTTCCATAGATGAGAGAAATCATATGATAGTTGTCTTTCTCTGCTTGACTTATTTCACTTAGCATTATCTCCTCCAGTGCTGTCCATGTTGTAGCAAATGTTGAGAACTCGTTCTTTCTGATAGCTGAGTAATATTCCATTGTATATATGGACCACAACTTCTTAATCCAGTCATCTGTTGAAGGGCATCTCGGCTCCTTCCACAATTTAGCTATTGTGGACATTGCTGCTATGAACATTGGGGTGCATATGGCCCTTCTCTTCACTACGTCTGTATCTTTGGGGTAAATACCCAGTAGTGCAATGGCTGGATCATAGGGTAGCTCAATTTTTAACTTTTTAAGGGACCTCCACACTGTTTTCCAGGGTGGCTGTACCAACTTGCATTCCCACCAACAATGTAGGAGGGATCCCCTTTCTCCACATCCTCTCCAACAATTGTTGTTTCTTGCCTTGTCTATTTTTGCCATTCTAACTGGCGTAAGGTGGTATCTCAGTGCAGACATTGTTACTTTTGGGAAACATTTCCTTACCCTTTCTTCCCACATGGTTAATCTCTCTCCTCCCTGCTATAGTCCTCTGATATGCATATCACAGTGGATTGTGGTTTGGTTGGTCATATGATTGTCTCCTCTACACCCTTGAAGTCCTGTTCCCGAGCCTTAGTACAGCTCCTAGCACCTGTAGGTGCTGGAGAAGTGTTTGGTGAATGAACACCCCGCACAGATTGTTCCAGGTGTTGTCCACTGCATGAAATCAGTCTAAATAATAACTAAGAGGATATAGCACTGGGTACTAGTAGCAAACATTCCAGGAATTCCTGTTATTGGGGTTATAACATTAGATTGTTAGAATGGCATGCCATTTTTGCTCTTGAAGAATTTCGAGAAGGAAATAGAGCACTCTCATGGATGGTTTACTTCTTCATTTGGTAAAGATAGGAAACCGAACCAGTTGTTCTTCTGAGGATCCTTTTAGGTCCCTGGCTGTCTATCTGAACGTGTGGCCAGCTGCCATGTAGGGTCACTATGAGATGCTTCTGTGCTAAGTGCTTTGTGTACACTAAATACATAATCTTTTCAAGAGTTTCCACCGTGCAGAATATAATACAGTTCCCTGATATGATCTTCTAAGTCCCATCTCCCTTAAACTCTATTTCTCAAACTCCCTTTCCCTTTTGGAATGTTATAATTCTGCTTCACCTTACTCCCAGAACTCCTCATTGCCATCTAGCGTATTCTACTTTATTGTCCGAGTCTTCCTCTCTACTAGAACGCAGCCTCCTTGAGAGTAGAGATTTTTATTTATTAACTCTTGTATTCTCAGCACCCAGAAGAGTATCTGGCATACAGTAGATATTCAAGAAATATTTGTTGAGTGAATGAACTGGGAACAATCAGTTCAGCTCACTTTTCTTATTGCTTGTAGGGGAATGAATGAGGCATGGAAAGGGTCAATAACTGGCTCAAGGTTATATAACTAGTTAGTGCTAACGCTGGATCTCACCAGGTGAGTGGTATTTTTTTTTCCCATGAAATCATGCTTAATCATAGTTCCTTTTATGTGATTTTATACTGATGTGTGTTATGGACTTAACTGTATTTCGCTATGAGCAGAGTTTGAGGGAGCAAACTAATATGGATGGAGCCCTTACTAAATGCCAGGTGCTTTATCGCATTTAATCATCACAAATAACATATGACAGTCCAAAGACATTGGTAGATTTTACACATGAGGAAGCTAGGGTTTAAGGAACCTAAATAACTTGCCTGAGGGTCACACACCTATTAAGTGACTGAACTGGGTTTTGAACTCCAGCCTGATAAACTCCACTTGGCAATAGGCCTTTTTACCTTAAGGTGTTATAAAATTTTTTGGATTTGTGGTCTGAGTTTCTTTAAGATTTACAAGTCAGACTGCTCTTGAAAATGATTTGATTTGAATGGCTCAAGTAGAATTGCAGAAATTATTTAAGACAACCCTATGTAACAGTGGGGTTGGGTTGTGGTAAAAGGGCGGAGTCTGTAGGGCTCTTGAGTAAAAAACAAAAACGAAGACAACCAGTAATCCCATGCCGTGGGATATACTGCTACTCAGTTATAGCGTGTATAATTCAAGTTCAGACTTCCTTTTTAACCCAGGCATCCAGGACCACTCTAGGAAGATGATTAGGTCGTACTCCTGTGCGGTGCAGCAGCTTCTGAGCGTGTCTGGTAGTGCTCTTAAGTGCCCAGAGCACAAAGGCAATGCCTAAAATGTAGGACAGGTAGAGCAGGAAAGGAGTGAACCCAATTGAAACTAGCTGTTTCTGTGGTAAGTAGGCAGACCATAATTACCTGCGCTGCTCAGAGACCTGAGCTGAGAGTGGGGGTGGGGAGAGGTCACACACATTCTTTGGAGAAATGATGGGAGTAAATAACTCTTAGTTTCCAGTTTACTCCAGAAGTATTCGCTTACCATTCAGAGTCACAGTAGTGATGTGGACTTTTGAGTTGGCACCTTGTCACCCCAATCATCCAAGCATAAGGTTAACATTTTTTTTTTCCCATTAGAGAGGTCCCCTTGGATACCACAGCCATTCATTTTCATCTCCCTGTTAACTTCCTCTCAGGGAGCTTTGTGTAGCCTGCCTTAGGAAGAAGAGTAGGGACAGAGCCCGAAGGAGAGAGAAAGGGATTGCGAAGGTGGCAGAGAAACAAAGGCTTAATTAGGAGGTTCTGTCATTTGGGACCTGGGTCCTTTTGTGAGCTGATTACTGAGATGGTGGAGACTCAGGAGGAGGAGAGGTTGTAATGGGATGTAAAATAGTGTGGCACTCGGTTGTGGTGGTGGTGGTGGTGGTGTGAGGACCGTCAGCATCTGCAGCCCCTGGGGACTTGTTAGAAATGCAGAATGTTGGGCTCCACCCCAGACTGGCTGAATGTTTTCATTTTAGCAAGATTTCCGGGTGATTCTGTGCACATGGAAGTTTGAGAAGCGTGGAGTTGTTGATTAAGTGGTTCAGTGCAAGGGTCTTTGGAGTCTGATAGACCTGGGATTGGAACCTGATTTGACCATTTTAGTAGCTGCGTGATCTTGCATAAATTGTTTAACTTCTCTGTGCCTTGGTTTCTCATATGCAGAATAGGGGAACTCTTAACTCTGTAGGGCAGTTTGGGAGAATGATGAACTATTGGTGCATTTTGCAATTGATGGTGCCTTAGATTTAATGAAATTTAGTAATGTCTGTAACATACTAGATACTGAGCCTGCACAAAGTAAATAAAAATTGTTATTACTAATAATTAAGTTAGACAAATTTACAGGAATAAAGAACCTCTCTCTTTTCTCTCTCACAGAGTGTATTTGTCTGCAGTTTTATAAAAGTACAGCCATTGTGTGTATATTCTTTGGTGTTTTGCTTAACATTATTTAATAATAATAGTTGCAGCAGCAGTTAACAAATATAGCACTTATTAATGTGCCAGGCACTATTGTAAGTACTTTATATATAAATTCTTTCAACCCTTAGAACAACCATGTGAGACATTTTTTTAGAGGTATAATTACCTCTATTTTCAGATCAGGAAACACAACAGAGAGGTTGACTTGCCCAAGATCACACAGCCAGTAAATTGCAGAACCAAGATTTGAATTGAGGCAGTCTGATTCTAGCATCCATGCTCTCTATTTTAATGTATTGCTATTGTCCTCAAATTTATGTGGTGTAGTGGAAATCAAAAGACGGGTTGCTACCTGACTCTGCCACTAGCTTATTTGTGACCTTGGTCAAGTCACTTTACTTGTCTAGGCTGATTTCTGTACTATAAAAATGAGAGACTTAGAATTCATAAGATCTCTTCATTGATTCATTTGGCACATAGTTATTAAAAAGACAGTTTGGTAGAAAATTATATCTAGGGAATTGGTTCAGAAGTTCTTGTTCAAGCAGGTTGGTGTATTTAAAAACAGGGGGTTTGAATCTTGGCTCAGCCACTTCCTGGCTGTATGCTGTTGGGCAACTTAACCTTTCAGACATTGATTTCTTCATTTAGTAATGGCGAGAATAGTCCATACCTTGCAGGGATGTTGTGAAGTTTGAATAAGATCATGTGGGTCAGCACCTTGCATATGTGAGGCGCACAGTGGATAATCAATGTACATGAGTTCTCTTTCCTTCTGTCTGTTCATTCAGGGATGATTAGGGAGGCAGATATACCAGGTTCAAACAGAGTAAGAGTGTATCTTGGTTCTAATATGTTTTTTCCATAATGATATTCTCACTGTTGGGAGATGAGGAATAGTAGAGAAAGAAGTGTACATGTAGCCAGGTCCTGTCATTTAAAAATAACCCATGCTTTGATTAAAAAAAAAAAAAAATTATTTGAGGGAGAGCGAGAGCCAGAAAGAGAGAGAGAGAGAGCGTGCGCCCGTGAGCAGGGGCAGAGGGAGAGGGAGAAGGAGAGAGGCAGACCCCTGGCTGAGTGTGGAGTCTGACGTGGGGTCGATCTCACGACCCTGAGATCCTGACCTGAGCTGAAATCAAGAGTTGCCTGCTTAACCAACTGAGCCACCCAGGCGCCCCACCCACATGTTGATTTTTAAATTAAGATTCTCTTTAAGAATATATAGTTTATAGGGGCGCCTGGGTGGCACAGCGGTTGAGCGTCTGCCTTCCGCTCAGGGCGTGATCCTGGCGTTCCGGGATCGAGCCCCACATCGGGCTCCTCTGCTGGGAGCCTGCTTCTTCCTCTCCCACTCCCCCTGCTTGTGTTTCCTCTCTCGCTGGCTGTCTCTATCTCTGTCAAATAAATAAATAAAATCTTTAAAAAAAAAAGAATATGTAGTTTATAATAGGATAAATATCAGTTAAAAAACATGGTATCTTACTTTCCTGGGGCTGCATGACGAAGTACCACAAACTGGTGGGGCTTAAACAAAGAAATGTATTGTCTTACAGCTCTGGAGCCCAGCAGTCTGAAATCAAGGTGTCAGCAGGGTTATTTCCTTCTGAGGACTGTGGGGGAGAATCTGTTCAGGCCTCTCTCCTAGCTTCTAATCGCTTTAGAATTCCTTAGCTTGTAGATGGCATCCTCTCTCTTTGCTTTCACATCATTTGTATGTGTCTCTGTGTCCAGATTTTCTCTTTTATAAGAACACCCGTCTGATACTGGGTTGGAGTCCATCCCAATGACCTCATTTGAGCTTGATCATTTGTAAAGGCTCTATTTCCAGATAAAGTCACATTCACAGATACTGGGGGTTAGTACTTCAGCATCTTTTTGGGGACACAATTCAACCAATAACAGAAGGTTTAGCCACTTTCTAACCTAGAGAGAGGAGCATATATGAAATTAGCTTTTGCTGGTCTCTTAAGACTTACTACTAAGATTCTCTCAGTAGGAACACATGAAGAACTCAGGTTTAACCTTGCTCCTGCTAATTCTGCTCTCTGGTTTTTGGCTACATTTAAGAAGGAGCTGAGATGAATCTGGTTTTGTAGCTTCCATGGGTGATGTTTCACTTTTATGGGCTGAATGGATTAATAATAGCAATAGAAATAATAATAGGGGTGCCTGGATGGCTCTGTTGGTTAAGAATCTGCCTTTGACTTGGGTCATGGACATCTCAGGGTCCTGGGATTGAGCCCCATGTCTGGCTCCCTGCTCAGTAGAGAGTCTGCTTTTCCCTCTCCCTCTCCCTCTGCCCCTCACCCTCGTGCTCTCTCTCAAATAAATAAAATCTTAAAAAAAAAAAAAAAAGAAATAATAATAATAGTTCCCATTAGTTGTTTTTACTGTGTGCCAGGGACTATGTTAAGCACTTTATATACATTAGCCCATTTCATTTGCAGACTGGCCGCATGAAGTAGATATTATCATTTTTTTACAGAAGGAAAAAGTGGGGCTCAACCAGTAACATAACCTGCCCAAGGTCACAGCTAGTAAATGGTAGAGCAGGCATTTAAATCTAGCTCAGTGGGACTACAAAGCTCCAGCTCTTAACCATGATCTTATACTTTGCCTTCACTTCCTTGAATAGAACTGTCTGGCCCGGGTCTCCTTCTTTTCTCTAAAAACTTCTGGTCCTGGAAGCATGCCGACTAAAGGGGTCAGGGAAGTGACCTTTACTTGCATTCTTGTGAGCTCTTTTTGTTTGCGAGTGGGAAAGGGAGTGTGACTTCAGCTTGCACTTTTTACCTAGTAGTTTAAGACTTGTCAAGGGGCCCTGGGCAGGTATGGGACATTGTGAGTTCCTTTAGAACACAAATACTGTCCTAGAACCGAAGAGGAAAAAACACAGTTGGACTGTGTGTATCTAATCTCTTTATTATTACTATAGAATTACACATGCTCACTGTAATAAATTTAAGCAGTACAAAGGAAAAGGTAAAAGTTCTCTTTTCTAGTCTTTTTCTCTACTTTGTCCCACTGGTCAGTGTTCAAGGTTTAGTCTGTATTCTTCCAGCTTCTCCCTTGCCAGGCTTATTTTGAAACTGCCCCCTTCCTTCCTTTACTCTTTCGTACCGGCCGCGTCCCCTCTCGTCTCTCAGCCTTACCTCTTCCTTATTTTTATTGCCGTACCTCCCGCTTACTTTTGGGCCTCCATTTGGTCCTTATGATTTATGCCATTGCCGGAACCACCCCCTCTCCTGAAGAGTCTTCCCCTGTCTCTCCCAGTGCCATCTACTTTTTTGTGGAGCTGGCTGCAGTCCTGCCTTTCCCATTAACCCTTCATGAACCATACTAACCTGAGATCGCTAGTTCTGCTTCTGAACTCACAGCATTAGCTTAGACTGCTCGTTTGCCCATTGATGGTGTAATGCTGTATATGGTCATTGGTATTTTATTATTTGCATTTTAACTTCCCACATTTTTGTCCAATTAGATGTGCTCCTGGGGCTCACAGATTATGATTTATTCTTCTTTCTGTTCCTCATTTTGCCTAGCACAGTGCCCTGCATTTAGCAAGTATTCACAAAATGTTTGATGCAATTAGATTTTCTTAATACTTAACACCCTTTTAAAGATTGGGTGCTCAAGGCCAGAAGGCTGAGGGAACACTTAACAAATGACATCATCTTGCCTGCCCGTCAGGATGGGGCGTGTGCCACCAAGAGGAGTGTCGCAGATGAAATACTTGTGCGACAGGTTCTATTTCCTCCTCTAGTGAATGGGATTAAGACTCCACATTGGGGAAAAGAGATAGTAAGTGTAGGAGGAGGGCTGACAAGGGGATGGAAGAGAGATGCTACATCGTTAGGCATAGGATCTGGCTTTATTAAAAATATAAATAAAAGGATGGTGTAATGCTGAGAGAAATTTCTTGGAACCAGTAGGCTGATTAGACAAACCAGCTTCTCTGGTGCAAACCAGTTATTAATTGCTATTTATTTTCTTTGCAATAAAAGTGTACCACCCAGCTGCTTGCTTTCTCATTAGGGTGAGTCTGGAGAAAGGGCTTAGGTTAGGATTAGGAAATCCAAGAGAGATGCAGGGTAGTCAGAGCAGGTTAAGGGATGGGAATATTCCTTTCTTTTGTTTGTCATATCAGCCCTACACTTCAATGGTTGCCAAGATCCCCTTCCATTTGCTTGTAGGGGTTGCTACTGGAGTGGTATAAAACCTCTTATTTCCACCCCTACCACTTCCTTTAGCCCTGTCTTGTCTTTGTCCTTCTTCTGATTCCCTCCTACCACACAGGCTAGATTAGTCCTCTTTTCCATCTGTGAGGCCCAGGTATGCAGTGGACCACCCTGCCGTGAACTGTCCAGATATCAAATGTAATTTGTCTATCTTCCACTCCTCTGCCTTTCCCAAATAGTAGGAAGGTGGAGAAAAGCAAATGGAGTGTGATTGGTTGAAGTCTTCTGTGGTTTATAGGGCAGAGTATTTTGATTGCTGAATTTAGGGGTCTTGGGGTCTCCTAATACGAAGACCTATTCTCTTGTTGATGGAAAGGCATCACTCCATTCTTCATTCTTTTACTCTGAGTATGTGGACCCAGAGACGGATTTGTATTGGGGGGTTGCTACCTGTCCCTGAATCGGAAAAGACTACTCTTTGACTTGATACTTTTTTTGTTTTTTTTCTGTTACAGAGAATACCTCATTATCATAAGATGAGAATTAATGGTGTTTTGAACAGAGTATGACTATAGCCAAGACCCTAATATGTTTATAATGATTGGGCTTTGGCTTTTATACCCTTTTTAAAGTACATTGTTTTAGGTTAGATGCCTCCCTGCTTTCTTTGGGATGGTTTCGCTGCAGACTAATCTGGAGGGAATAACAATGCTAAATGACTTTTTGTAGATCATGAAACATCGTGACGTTACTTGAGACTGTCTTGGTGGGGAGAGTTTTGGTCCACGGGAATAGTGTGGGTTGTGTTGTCTACTTCTTTTTCTCCCTTCAGATGAATCCTCCTACGTGTCCCATTCTCTGGCTCTGGGAGGGATGGACAAGGTGGGGGGTGGGGGAGATTTAGTACACTCACCACATTGTTCAGGTCCTTTCCTGGGTGCGGTTCTGCAGAGCTTCCTCCAAGAGCTGACTCAAGAGTTCTCTTCCATTGTGGTGGTGTTCTTGTTTTTACATGTTGTACCAATTTACAGCCTTGGCATTTTGGGTAGCATCATTTGGAGGTGTTAAGTTGGGAATGAGGAAAGTAGAAATGTTTTCAGAAGTTTCTTGAGAGAAAGGTTCGTTTCACTGGCACTCCGAGTCTCCCTGGATGCTATGGCTGGAGGGCTAAAGAATTATAAGCATATACTCTTCCTTTTTGTTGTCACCAATTCCTCTGAATAACAGTTATTTGTTTGTCTTTCTGTCCTCCATGAAACTGAGCACCTTGAAAGCTGGGATGGAGTCTTATTCATCTTTGTGTCCCTAATGTTTAACACAGTGCTCAACTCAAAGTGCTTATAAATGTATGTTGAGTTGAATAGTGGAGGGAAGCTTTAATTGCATTGACTGCAGGCAGATGCATGCCTGGCATATTGAGTTGGGAGACATTGGTAGAGAGTGGAGATGGATAAAGGAAAGAATTTTTGTGGATAGGACACAGAATTTTTATTGCCTAAGAATTTCTCGAGAAGTACTTGTTTTGCAGTTTTCCTTTATGTGGGAAAGCATTAGAAGTTGTGTTAGTTTCATCTGACCAGCTAATGACCTTAGGCAAGGCTTCTAGTCACTGACCTTTGTAGCAGGGACTAAAGATACCTACCTACCTGCCTTTGCCTCCCCAGTGGAGGGATTCAGCAAAGGGAGGGGCCCAGGATGAGACTGGGAGTGGGGAAAGAAAGCTTTGGGCCGCTCCTGGCCAGGCACTGTAGAAATACAAAGCTGTTATTATGTTGATTGCTGTTGGCAAACAAGAAGGTCTCAGCCTCTTGTCTAGTGTGTATCCCACACCCACCCAACAACCTCAGATTGGGTGGATACAGATTTGAATGTTGGGGTCACCTGTGGCTGTTGGCAAATGCCCCTTGTGGTTTCTCGGAGTCCTCTGCAGACGTTACTTTTTGGCTGCTTTCCTTCGGTCCAACAGCAAAAAATAGGAAGTTTGTGGAGGTGTGCTTTTGGTTAGCATGTGAGCATGAGATGCCTCATTTTCCACATTTGATTAGTAAATATCTAAACTGGTAAAGATCTATAACAAGATAGGCCGGGTTTGGACATTCTTACCTGGGGAGTGACTGAAGCCTGAAGGAAACTAGGCTTTGCACACCCCCCTGCCTTGAGAAGGGAGCAGTTGCTTCCCGAGAGAGGCTTGGATCCTCATCAGCTGATTTCCTGTCTCTACAGGGATATGATTCCTCCCCCTTCCTTCTGGAAGAAGTGGATATTTTCTCATTTCCTGTTTGATAGCATATTTTCTGAGCACCAGGAGACACTTGCTGACTATAAATCAGTTGGCGGTGTGGGGTGGGAGAGAGGCTGCTTTTGCTTTCCCGCAGAGTGGCTTTTGTTTGAGGAATTCAAAGCATAGACATGAAACCAAGCTTCCTTGTCCCCCTGGTAGAGACACAGGACCTACAGGGTTTGTTTTGAATCCCTTTCCTACCTGACCTGTGGTGGAGCGCCACCTCCCACTTGGCTCAGAAAAGCTTCTCCCTCATGGCGACCTAGCTGTGATTCCACATCCACATCCTCTGCTCAGCCCTTTTGGTGCCTGGATCTACGGGGAGCCACGTTAGTCCCTGGTGGAAGTGACCCCACCTTGGAATGGAACCTGGCAGGATGCCCCTTTGAGTCCTGACTGACACGGGCTGGACCGGCATGTGGCTCTGCCGATTTCCTGTCATCTGCCCTTAGGAGCAGACCCTCCAGCTTCCTCTCTAGCTTCCTCTCTAGCCGGGTGGGAGCTGGTTGTTAAGAAGCAGCGCCACCTGTGGACCGACACAGCCGCTTCTGTGTTCCTCACCGAGAGCTGCCCGCCGCCCGGCCTGGCCTGTTCCTGATCCATCTGGAGTGAGAGCAGAGCCCCAGAAGAGAGGACTGGGGAGGAAGGCATCGCGATCCACTTTGCTTGTAGCAGAGCTCTGCTTAGTGTTTGGGGAGCTGGAGTTTAATTTGCAACATACTACTTCATAGATTTTTGGGGGCACCTTGGAGAAGTCCTTAGAAATTCTTACAAAATAAGACATTGCTTGGTAGGTTATGAGAAATGTCATTTTTAGGTTCTGTGGTAACACAAACAGCTTCTTCTAGTTTGCCAGGGTTTTACGTGGCTGGGTAATTGGTACGTTTAAAGTTCTTGGAGATCATTAGAGGAAGAACAGCCTTATAAATAGAATCAGAGAGCATGTGCCTAACTTTTAACAGTAAATTCTTCCTTTTGTTGCGGGCCCTGTGCCCTTTCTCCTTGCTCCAGGGACCTTCTGGTTTGGGGCTATTTTACAGTATCAGATTAATTTCTCCTGTAGGGTGGGAAGCAGCATCTTGCAGTGGAAAGCATGTAGTGTTAGAATTGTGGTTCTGCTACATACTAGCTCCATGACCTTGGACAGTCACTTAACCTATCTGAGCCGTGTGTGCTTTTTGTATTTTATTAGCAGAAGTTGGTGATAATAGCTATCTTGCAGGGCTTTTGTAAAGGTTAAATGAATGAATGCATGTAAAGCTCATTGGTTGGTACATAGGGGGTATATCATTGGAATTTTTAGTAGAAAGAGTCATAATAACAATATGATTTTAAAAATTGTGGTAAAGTATACATAACATAAAATTTACCTTTTTAAAGATTTATCTATGAGAGAGAGAGAAAGAGCACTCACAGGAGCGTGCAGGGGTGAGGGGCAGAGGGAGAGGGAGAGAGAGTCCCAAGGGGATTCCGTGCTAAGTGTAGAGCCGGATTTGGGGCTCGATCCCATGATCGCTGAGATCACGACCTGAGCCGAAACCAGGAGTCAGTCACCTGAGTAAGCCACCCAGGTGCCCCCGCTTTAACCATTCTTAAGTGTACAGTTCAGTGGTGTTAAGTACATTCACACTGTTGTGCAACCATTACCACCATCCGTCTCCAGAACTTTGTCTTCAAAACTTAAAATCCGTACCCATTAAACAGTAACTCCTCATCCCCCCACCCCCACCAGCCCCTGGCAACTATCATTCTGCTTTCTGTCTCTATGAATTTGACTGCTCTAGGTACTTCATGTAAGTGGAATTCCTTATCCTCTTGTGACTGACTTATTTCACTTAGCATAATGGCTTCAAGGTTCATCCGTATTGTAGTGTCAGAATTTTATTCCTTTTTTAAGGCTGAATAATCCTTTGTATGCATATACCACATTTTGTTTATTCATTCATTCATTGATGGACATTTGGGTTGCTAACAATATGATTATTTTTAATATTAATATTGTTAGATTGAGTCCCTACAGTTAGAGATTCAAAGCTGGGGGGAAGAGGATGAGGTGAAGGAAGATAATCGTGTTTTTTGTTGATTTCATCTCTCTGGGTTTTGGTTACGGGACCTATTTTGGTAGGAGTCTGATGGATGATGGAGCCCATTTTGTTAGGAGCCTGACATATGATGGACCCACTGGAGCCCATACGGAGGGTCCAGGCATGGCAGAACTCTAGGGGAGAAAAATTTCTTCCTGGTCTAATTTTCCCAAGGGTAGAGTGCTTTACAGTGCCTGTGGCTTACCCGCCTTGCCTGCCTCCCTCTCTCCTCTGCTGTTATTATGAACGGGATTCTTGCTGTTGGAACACATCTAAACTCTTAGTTTGTTGTTGTTGTTTTTAAAGATTTTATTTTTAAGTAATCTCTACACCCAACTTGGGGCTTGAACTTAACAGCCCTGAGATCCAGAGTCACATGTTCTACCCACTGAGCCAGCCAGGTGCCCCTAGACTCTTAGTTTGTGTTACACAGGTCAGGGGCTGAGGAGCAATTGCTGTACCATGGGGTGGTGAGCACAATGAACGATTAGCACAATGAACGATTAACAGCCTGGCTTCCTAGGGTATAGGCTGCAGGATATATATACGCATGTGTGTGGGTGTGCGTGTTTACATGCACATGTGTATCCACACACATATCCTGTCATCGACAGTTGGCACAACATAGAAGCTACATGTTCTCCTCTGGCTTCCCCTCAACCAACATTGGCAACAGGGGGGTCCCAGGATGATGGGAGAGATTTTTTAGGGGATTGAAGCATAAAGAACCTTAGCAGGAGGGTCTTGATAGTTCAGATAGGCTCTTGCAGTTTCTAACAAAATTCTGAAGAGAGTATGACTTCTTCGCCCCACACCAGGCCTGGGTTAGACCTCTAAAAGTCCAAGAGCCCGGGCTTCTGTGTCCTGTGCTTATTGTGGACGAAGGGGCTGGAGGTTGGGATTGAGAAGGAGAGGCAGCCCCTCCAAACTCCCGGATACCTATAATGTGCACTCTCCTGTTTGCTTATAGGGCTAATGCATGATTTGTACTGATTTGTCTCCAGTCTTCTCTCTCTATGCTTAAGAGGACTGCAGTGTCATTGAGGTTTTCTGCCCCATTGTATCACAGATACAGGGATACATCCCCTCAGTGTGCTCCCCCACCCAAATTGGCCTGTTTCATATTTCCTGCTTTATACCTCCAATGCCTAGATACCAGTCATCTTTCAAAAGCTCTTCGGGATGATTTTATGTTGTCAACGTAATGAATATATTAATTCTATAGTAAGTTAATAAAAATTACATTTAGTATTACTCAGTTATGGTTGTATAAATATACATGACTAAAGAATTATGTTTGTGCTTTGTGAAGGATCTAAAAATGAATGTAAAAAAAATAATCTATTTTAGAGAAACAGGTTAAATACAGAGGACAGTAGGGGGCACTTGTATGACAGTGGAGTTATAAAGACATGCACAAGATTGTTCAGTTTGATTTTTGAGCTTTAACGTGTTTCTTGGAGAGTTAATATTTTTTCCTTATGTAGTTTTCTTTTTTCCCCCCTTATGCAGTTTTCTTTATGCAAAACTGACAGTTGGATTTTAAACATAAAAATATTTGGCATATTCAACAAGTTATATTTACTCTGTCAACTAAAAATGGACTTTGTTCAGATTTGTTAAATTTCTTACTTTCAGATACTCTTTGGCAAGCAAAAATTACTAGATTAAACATTATTTCATTTAACAATATCAACATACAAAGCTTTAAAAATTTGTCTGAAACAATCTATTGGAAGCCTCAATTTCTGTATGGGCGAATTCTTACTACTCTAGGTCGTGTGCGAGCTGTCACTCAGGGATCTTGTTGAAATAATTTCTTGTACAAAAACAATGAGTGAAAACAAACAAAAACCAAAACAAAACGAATGTACTTCATATTGTGTGTGACTAGAGGTACCAGCAAACACTTGAAAAATGGCTAAGAGGTTTGAACCCTTTCCACTTCATTTTATAGCCGGTGTTAGATGGACATAGCTTTCTCTTACTTGAATAACGTCGTCAAAAGGTCCTAAAGGCCAAAACAGTTAGTTGTGAGCGATCCCTCTCCTGAATTCCCTATGAGCAGCTTTGATGAGGAATAACAGTATCACTTTCAAATTGGCCCAAGCACAAAGTACATAATTACAGGTATTCCATTTTCCATACATACGATATAGTTGGCTCTGAATCAACCCATGAAAATGGATGGAGCAGAGGGCGTGCTGAATACTTCAGACTCACAAATAAATCCTAAAACTGATTTTAACCAACTGTTCTATCATTACTCCTGCTTGAATTACCAAAGATGTTTATAAGGGGAACAAATGAACATATTTTCCCCCCTTTGTTATCCTTTACCTCCCTTTTAAATGTTCTCACCCATTATTCTTTACATTCCAGCAGAACGAACTCGGGCCCTTCCTATATGTGCCCTGTGTTTTCCTGCTTCTGTGCCTTTGCTCAGGCTGTTTCCTCTGCCTGGATTTTCCTTTCATTTCTGCATCTTTTTTGTCCTTCCACATCCATCTCAGACGTCTCTGTTTTTGGTGCAACATTTTCCTCATCCCTTCAGGTAGAAGCCCTATCATCTTTCTGAACCTACATAGTATTATTGAAAGAAATTCACTTAAAAGCAGTAGTAATAACAACTGACAGCTAATGTCCATACAGTCTTTTACAAAATGCTCTTCATGTATATTAGCTCTTTGGAGCTTCATGTACAGTTTATGTCTTCTGCTTTACAGCTGAGGAAACTGAGGCTCAGGGAGGTTAAGTGACTTGCCTGAGGTCACACGCAGCTGAAATTGAATATAAATCTTATGACCTCAAACCCCATGTTCTTTCTACCAAACAATGCTATCTTATGATTCTTATCTCTTGCTACTGTGTGTTATAGTTACTTGTGAAAACGTCTTATCTGGTGCGTTACTTTGTGCTGTCCTTGTTCTCTGTGACCCTTAGATCCCATAGCACAGAGTATTGCGTATAATAAGCCATCAGTAAATGTTTGAAAGGCTGATGATGAATCAGGGAGATGTTGGTGAATGCATTTGCCTAGCACAGTGCCTGGCACATAGATGCCTGACACCTATTTGTTGGATTTAATTGTAACATGGATCAAAGACCGTAGTTAATAAGCACTTACGTAGCATTTACCAAGTGCCAGACACTTTTATAAATGCTTTGCATGATATTAAGTCATTCAGTCCTCTCAACAACTAAATGAGGTAGGTACTGTTTTTTTTTTTACATTTTACTCTCCGATGAAACTGAGGAACAGGAAGGCTAAGTGACGTGCCCAAGGCCACACAGGTGGGAAGCAGCAGAGCTGGGTTTCACACTGACAGGCGGTTGGCCCTAGAATCCGCGTGCACTCCTAATCATTATTTCAGAAGCAGTTGTTTAGAATATTTTTACATTGTGAAGTTCCTCTGGACTCCTTTCTGTGTTGGGTGTGGCGCACGTAGAGAAAAGCAGAAACAGCGAGCTTGTGACTGTAGCGTAGAGCAGTGGTTCCTGGGAGAATCACCTGGAGGGCTTGGGCCCCACCCCCAGGTTATGATTTCAGTAAGTCTGGGGTGGGGCTTGAGAGTTTCTAATTTCTTTCTTTTTTCTTTTCTTTCTTTCTTTCTTTTTTTTTTTTTTAGATTTTATTTATTTATTAGAGAGAGAGCATGAGAGGGGGGAGGGTCAGAGGGAGAAGCAGACTCCCTGCTAAGCAGGGAGCCTGATGTGTCTCAGTCCTGGGACTCCGGGATCATGACCCGAGCCAAAGGCAGATGCTTAACAACTGAGCCACCCAGGTGCCCGAGAATTTCTAATTTCTAACATGTTCTCAGGAGATGCTGCTGTTGCTGGCCTGGGAATACTTGTGTAGAGTATAAGGGTTAAGAGCATGGACTCTGGAGCTAAGCTCCCAGGGTTTGAATCTCAGCTCTGCCATTTACTGTGAGCCTGGGCAAGTTCTTAAGCCTCTCTGTGCTTCAGCCCTCATCTGTGAAGTGACCATGTTGATAGTATCTACATCCTAGGATTCTTACGGATTGAATGAAATAACACATGTGAAGTGTTTAGAATGGTTATTGGCTCACAGTAAATGTGCAGTGTTAACCTTGGTAATGGTGGTAAGACATGGTTCCTTCCTTTGTAGATTTTACAGTTTAGTTACAAAGACTAGGCTTAAGTTGAATAAATAATAAAAAATATTGTGAGATCAGATTATTAGTTCATGTGGTTCTGACCCTAAAGTCCCTTAGAGGTGAAGTGTGTGTATGTTGTGGGGCAGGAGAAGCAGTGGGGGGTGAGGAGGAGGAGAGGTACATGGGGCTAGCAGATAATGGAAAGTTCTATAATCAGAATTTGGAAAGATTGGGGCTGTCAGTGGTTTTGGTTTTGCAACCAGAGAATTGAAGCGATTGAGAGAGAAAGGAAGCAGGAAAGAGGAAAAAAAAGAGAGAGAGAGAGAAACAGAGAAGAGAAGGGGTGGGGGAAAGAGAGAGAGATGCCTGCACTGTGTTTGCCAAAGAGATAACCCACTCCTTTTCTCATTCCTCTTTCATAGAGCTGGCAGCTGGTCGATGGTGAAGTTCCTGGCAGTTTGCTCTTTGTGGGGAACAATGGCTAAGGAAGTGGTTTGCCACTGGCTTCTGAAGCTGGGCTCTGCAGCCTTGATCCTCCACAGCTGATTCACATACTTTTGATTCTTGCTGAGAAAGGCAGTTGTTAGGTTTGGGAGTTTTCAGATTCCAGAGCCAGCTGGACAGCTGACCCTCTGGTAGCTGTTTCCCAAACTACCAGCCCTCTGTCGCCTCATTTCCCTGGGCCCCTGCTTTTTGACTCTGAAGCAATATCCTATATTTAGTAAACTAGCCAGCTAGAGGTTGGGGGAGGTTTCAGGGGGATGTCTCTCCCACCTTAGAATTCTGGGTGGATGGAGTATTTGGACCCAGGAGCATGATGTGTCCTGTTAAAAAAACTTTAACCCCTTCTGCATCATCAGCCATGTTCAGAGGTGAGCTTACAGTGCTAAGAACGTACCTCTAGCTCATGGGCCAGGAACGGTGTTTATTTTTGGGTGTCCTGAAGAAAATATTTGGGAAAGGAGTGGGGAGAAGTTCAGACAGCTCCATTTATGGTTGAGCAATGCTTGGTATTCTACAGAAGGGACCATATGGACGGTGGGGAAGAGTTTAGCATTCTGATTGTTCACCTCTTGCTCCCTCCATTCAGGGATGATTGGGGACACCTCATTAACCATCAGAGCGGGACAAGTATTTCTTGGACTCACATGAACCTCAGCCCCACATCCTGGGCATCTTCTGCCGTCCCCGCCTGCTGAATCACCACCTAGGAATGGCAGGAGCCAGGTTGCTGCCCGGAGCACCTGGAGCGCTCTGGGCATGATGCACTGTTGACTGGTCTTGGTCTCCTAGACACGGCTTGGGCCTCTCCGGGCCTGTTGGAGTGATAGGCTGGGCCTTAGCACCCCCTCCAGCTTGTTCCACAAGGCGCTGACCTACTTTTCAGAGACAATTAAGTGTTTGTGAGCAAAAGAAGGCGGTGACCCAAGTGAAGGTGAACGAGAGCTGCATTAAACAAACATTTGCAGTTACTTTTTTTTGGTCTCACACAGCAGGGTCCATCTCCGTGCAAAAGGAACGAACCACCAACCAGGCTGATACGGGGGCCACATTCCAGATTCTTATCCAGATAGCCACCCTCAAAATCTCAATCCGTCTGTCAGTGTACTTTAATATAAGAAATCACCTTTTGTGATCATTGACCTCTTTGTTTTTGGGTGAAAGGAGAAGGCTTGGAAGGAAGCTGGGGCTCTCAGAGTGAATCAGCATTGTAAGCCAGCAGTCCTTTCTGGTGGCAGTGTCCTGACTCACCCTCTGAGAGGATTCGAGTCTCTTTGTTTTTGTATAGGGTGGGCTACGAGGCTGCATGGGAGCCTAGACATTTAGGAAACGAGTGAGTAGCTTGTTTAGGTTTTCCTGTCCTGTGAGACGAGAGTAGATTCAGGCTTCACAGTGAAAGGGTACGAACTCATTTTCCCACCCCAGTCCTGGATGTCGCTTACCTTGTTAGCAAACCCCACTCCTGCCTCCCTATGGAATACGATTACTCTTGATTTGTTATCCTTACCATTGTCCTTTAGCGCTGGGGGAAGGATCCAGGGCCCCCAGAAGGGCTGTGACTCCTGTCCTACATCAGCTGGCTCCAGGACCCTGAGGGAATTGCTAAACCAGCAATTAGGCAGTTTCTTAAACTTTTTATTTTTAGCAACTCCACACACATGACAACTCCTGTAATCTCCCAGTCAATAAAAAGAAGTTACTGATAATGCACCCAGAGATCCAGATCAAATCTTAAAGTTCAGGAAGGAAGAAGTTTAGGAGGCCTCAGTCCTGCCACTCTCTCATTGGAATGAAAGCCCATCTGAAGATCTAGGTTACATATCAGAGCATGGCTTGGAAGTCGGCATGGCATCAATTTGGGTTGTGTGAATGGCTAAGTTTCTAGGGGAAGAGTATTTGAGGTGACCTGAAATTGCTCCCCTCCTCCTAGAAATCCCAGAGTCTGGTCACAAGCGTCTTTCTTCCGCTTCTATTCCTTTCTGCTTATGAAGCCTGGTCTCTGCCTCTTTTCCAGTCTCTCAGCCTCTGAATGGTGTCATTGCCTTCCCCACCTCTATCCTATACGACAACACCTGTCCTGGCATTTCCAAGTCTCTTGCTGCCAAACCTTACTTTCCTTTCCCCAGAGTTGGACCCATGTTCATTTTCTCCACCGAGCTACCGAGTTCTGCTGCATAGCATTATGCTGACTGATTCCTTTACAAATGTACAAGCTCCAGCCACAGCTTGACTCTGAACCCTGCCCTTGCTTCTCTTCTCTTCTGGTTGACTCCTGCTCCTTGTCCCTATAGCAGCTCTCCCAGACTTTCCCCTCTCCTGAGACTTGCTGCTCCACCCCACCTGGTAACTCTCAGCAGGTTATGTCTCCTTGCACTTCCCATGGCTCTGCCTCTCAGTACACCTGTGATCTTCCAGTCCTTCCCACATTCCTCCTGGGTCAGAGGGAGGCAGGCCTCTGGGCACGCACATGGTTTGTATTCTCAGTCTCTCCCCACCTAGACACTCTTTATAAATATGTTTACATTTCCTCCATCCTAGGGCAAAAATTCTTTTAAGCTGGTCTCTTCTTCTTTCTCTTTCTGCCTTTTTTTTTTTTTTTTTTAAGCCACTCGTCATATTAACCCCCTGTAGCCTGGCTGCTGTGACCACCATCCCAACTGAAACTGCCATCACCTTTGCTGACCTACTTGCAGAGTTCCTGAGTCTCCTTCACTTCTCGTGCTCTTTGACCTTGTCACAGCATTTGACCCTCTTTTGACCTCTTTCCCTCTCACTCTGTGTGCTCTCCCTGGATGAGTTTACCTACTCTGGCGATTTCATTTATCAACGTTGTCTATGTGTATGGTGATGAATTCTCAAATCAGAATCTCCAAGGACTTTTCCCTGGGGTCCAAACTTGTATTTCCAAATAACTACTGTCCTTTTCCACCTCAGAGCTTGCAGAAATTCTCTTTAATATATCCCAAACCAAAGCTCATCATCATCCCCCTTCTTTCCCCTGCCCAACCAAACCCACTTCTCTTCTTGTGTACCCTCTCTCTGATACCAGTATCATTCTCCACCTATTTGCCCGAGCTAGGGATTTGGGGTTCGTCTGTTTTTTTGTCTTCTTCATTCTCCATATCTGATTGGACACTAGTTCTGTTTGTTCATCTCAGCACCCACCCTTTCTCATCCGTCCATCCTGGCTGGATCCACGGCCCTGTTTGAGATCTTCATCATCTTTGGCTTACTGCCAGTGACTTTTGCAGGGTCCAAGTCATTGTACTCTTAAAAATTTTTTAAGATACATTTTGCAAAAGTAGTCTTCACGGAAATTATACCATGTGCTTGAGTTTTACACTTTATCCCTTGTTGAAAACTCCAGTGCTCACTGCTTTCTGTTCCTTCAGGGTGAAGTTCAGACTTCTTAGAATGGGCCTGATTCTCAGTTTCATCCCTTGTTTATGCACTTTCCTGTGCTTTGGGTGTTCTTTCTACTCCGTCTGTTCCCAGACTCCTGTTCATACTGTAAAGCAGTCTTCATGCTAGCTCAAAACTAACTAGCTTTTTATGATGTTCCGGCTTCTTTCCCCCTGCCCCAACCAGAAAAGATAGAACTTATCTCCTCATCTGAGTTCTCATGGTGCTTTATACATCCCCTTGTAATAGTACTTATCTTATTTTACAGTTATCTGTTTAATCGTCTGGCTCCTTTACACGAAGAGTTTAATGAGGGCACATCAGACCTTCTTCATCCTTGTTTCTCTGGTGCCGTACACTTGGTTGAGTTGTTGGGTTGTCTATACAGATTCTGCTGTCTCTGCATTTGGGAAGTCTCAAAGAGCTATGCTACTGTTGGATATTAGTTGTGGTAGAATCTCCCCTCCTCTTTTTATTTCACAAAGTATCTGGGTGTACTGTATGAAAATTATAAAATAACGAAAACTATAAAATTAAAGTCTCCCAAGGGTGCCTGGCTGGCTCAGTCGGTAGAGCATGGGGTTCTTGCTCTTGGGGTTTTCAGTTCGAGCCCCATGTTGGGTATAGAGATTACTTAAAAGTGAAATCTTAAAAAAAAAATTAAAGTCACCTGAAATCCCATCACTTGGATAACCACTGTAAACATTTTGCTATATTTTCTTTCAGATATTTCTTCTGTGATACATACATGTAAATATATATTTTGCAAAAATATACTGTTTGTAACTTGTTTTCTTTATGGTGAAAGTGTCAAGAAATACATACCCATATAATAATTTATATTGCTGTCAATATTCCCTCGGATGGGTGTACTGCACCTAAGCCAGTCCCCCTGTTGTTGGACTTTAAGGTAATTCTGCATTTGATGTTTTAAACAATGAGATGAATATTCTTGTATGTATGTCTGTATTTTTTTCTTTGTGCACGTGACCACATTTCTTTTGTATAAATTCCTAAGTGAGATTACAGGGTCAAAAGTCACTGCACACTTTAAAAAATTTTAGATACATTTTGTTAAATTGCCCTCCACAGACATTGTACCATGTAGTTGAGTTTTTACACTTCCGTGAGATTTTTTTCCTCTGGTAGGTTTTGTGTTGCTGTTGGAGGTTTTATGTATTGGGATGATTTTTTTTAATTTTAATTTTTATTTTTTTAAAGATTTATTTATTTAACAGAGATAGAGACAGCCAGCGAGAGAGGGAACACAAGCAAGGGGAGTGGGAGAGGAAGAAGCAGGCTCCCAGTGGAGGAGCCTGATGTGGGGAATCAGTCCCAGAACGCCGGGATCACGCCTTGAGCCGAAGGCAGACGCTCAATTACTGAGCCACCCAGGCGCCCCTGTATTGGGATGATTTAATTGAGGCTGTGTTTTAGGAAGACTGACGTTGTACCGCGTGTAACATGGATTGGGTGAGAAGGAGAGAAATCCATTCTGTGGAGGCCCTTTTAGCAATTCGGGTGTGAGTTAACAAGGATTAGACGGGAGAGGCCGGCTGTTGAGTAAAGGAGATGATGATGAGAGGCAGTGGGAAGAACTGAAAAGAACTCAACAGTGGGCTAGGTAAAGGATGCCATTACTCGAAGTGGGAAATTAAAAGGAGGTATCAATTTGGGGAGGGAAACTGTGGCTTCACTTTTAATAACTTGAGTGCTGGCTGTCATGGCATGCTCAGGTGGAAATGGCCCACAGGCAGTTGGCACGCCACAGCGACAGTCAGAAGAGAGGCAGGGCTCCGTCATCTCATCCTGAAACTTAACACCCTCCATTAATAACCTTTCCAGCACCCTCTCCTGCTGCCGGCTCGGGTTTGAGCCAGACAAGACTGTCTTCCTGGAGGGCCTTCACTCACTGTGTCTGCCATGTGGAATCCTACTCATTGTTCACAACCCACCTCAGAGTCCTTCAGGAAACCTTTGATCAACCCCACTGGAAGTTAGTTCCTAATTTCTTAAATGCTGAGGGTCATTTTTTTTCTGTATCTTTTATATTGTACTTTAATATCCCATTCGTACATGTGCAAGATTGGAAGCTCCTCAAGGTTGAGGACTGTATCATAAACTCCATTGTATCTCCCACATTATTGCCAGCACATAAGTGTCCAAAAGTAGTTGGTAATTTATGGAGTAAATGGAACCAGTTTTAATGTATTATTAATATATTGGATTATTATTCTGTACCTAACACTTAATAAAGTGCTAGCACTATTTTATGCGCATTTTCCTACTTATTTTTCTTAAATACACAGATATATTATGGGATGTGAAGTGGAGAACAAGAGATGTTAGGTGTTTCCCCTTTCACAGCCATGTTCTTTGTTTCCTCCAAGATTCTTAAGTGTGGTATATGTCCCTGCCCTTTAGCTTCCAATCCCCTCTGCTCTCCTGAAATTGCTGTTGCCAAGGTCATTAATCACCTCCTAATTGCCAGATCCAATGGGGGTTTTTCAGTCCTGATCTTACATGACCTTCCTGTGTACTTGACTCTGTGAAACGCTCCATGGTCCTTGAAAGTTTCTCCTTCCCTAACTTATTGTGACCTTATCCTCTCCTGATTTTCTTCCTTCCTTCACAGGTTTGTTTTCCTTTTGATAAAGGTGCTTTCTAGGGGTGCCTGGGTGGCATGGTCGTTAAGCATCCGCCTTCGGCTCAGGGCGTGATCCCAGAGTCCTGGGATCGAGCCCCACATCAGGCTCCTCTGCTGGGGGCCTGCTTCTTCCTCTCTCACTCCCCCTGCCTGTGTTCCCTCTCTCGCTGGCTGTC
Organism: Ursus maritimus; assembly: GCF_017311325.1. Taxonomy (NCBI): domain Eukaryota; kingdom Metazoa; phylum Chordata; class Mammalia; order Carnivora; family Ursidae; genus Ursus; species Ursus maritimus. Next base: position 29,783,398 of record NW_024425786.1, read on the forward strand.
TCTATCTCTGTCAAATAAATAAATAAAATCTTAAAAAAATAAAAATAAAAAAAAAAACAGGTGCTTCTAAGATTTTGTCTTTGGCCCTCTACAGAGTTTTCTGGAATGATCTTATTCAGACACATAGATTCAACTGCTGGGTCAGAGCTCTCTCCTGAGCTCCATGCACTTATCTCTGGGCTTTGGAGGACTTCTTTCACGTACCTTGTAGGTGTCTTTTACTCCACATGTTCCACACTGAACCCTTCATCTCCACCCCGGCAAGCCTGCTTTTCTCTTTCCTGTACCTTACTTTAAGGCACTGTCTTCCACCTAGTCACACGAGTGAGGTATTTGGGAATCATTTGAGAATCTTACCTCACATGGTCCATCCACCCACCCCCAGTCTAGCTCAAATAAAATAGTGATCAAATGCCATGTAAATAATTCTACCTCAGATTGCACACCCCTTCCTTTCTTCGCATTCCCAGTGCTGCTTTCTTTGTTATGATTCTGTTATTTCTCAGCATTTAACTGTGATAGTGTCCTAACTGGTTCCCCTCTCTTCTGTCTTGCTCCCCTTCCTTTCACAGCTGCTAGAATGCACTTCTGAAATTAATACCTAATTATAAAAAAATAGTCACTCCCAAGCATAAATGCTTTCGATGACTTTCCATTGTCTTTAGGGTGAAATACGGTTTCTTTAGCATGGCATGCAAAGCTTTCATGTCCCGTCATCATTCTTCCAGGGTAGAGAGTACCCTACACTCTAGCCATGTCAAACTATTTTAAGTTCCTTAAATGCATTGTGCTCTCTCATGTTTCTACTTTCCTTTTTCTGTCTCCAGCACTCCTGCCCCCGTCAATCTAGTTCTGTCTGGCCCCGAAGTTCCAGTTGCAGCACCATCTCCTTTGGGAAGCCTTCCCTAGGCTTCCATGTGCTTCTTTGCTTCCGTGCACCTTTACCAGCATCAGCTGCGCTGTACTGCATGTTGGTACACGTGCTCGTCTCACTCCTAGAGCATACACTGCTTGAGAGAAGAGGCTCTGAGCTCTTCACCTCTCTCCTCCGTGCTGTACAAATGGCACAGGGCAGGCTTGTTGAATGTATGAATGATTGAGTGAGGAGGTATGTGGTCCGTGGCAGTGCTGGGGTCAGGATTTAGAATCTCCAGTTCTCGGCTTTTAAGCTTTCGTTTATGTTTTGACTAGGTAATACGTTCCCGTAATTGACTATTCAAAAGGTACAAAAAGATGTTCAGCGAAAAATCTTCCTTTCACTCCAGCCAGCCTTTCCCCCTCCCTGAAGACAATCATTATTATTAGTTTTTTGTGCCGTCCAGAGATGATTCGTGCACTTATTTATTTAACAAATATTTGTTGAGCACCTCCTATGTTCCAGGTACTAAGCTAGGCTCTGGGGATAAACAGTGAAGAAAACAGATAAAAGTCCCTGACTTTCTGGAACCTAAATTCTATATATTTTTCTTCCCTCCTTTGTAAAAAAAAAAAATAAACAAAAAACATAGAGGATAACATATACTCTGACCTTTCTTTGTTTTACTTACATCTTGAAGATGAATCTGTTTTAGCTCATAAAGACCTTCTCTCCCCCCACCCCCGCCCCGCTTATTATTCCGTTATGTAGATGTACTATCATTTGTTTAGCCAGTTCCCTACTGATGGATGATCTTTTGTTATTACAAAATGCTGCAGTGAAAAGCCTGTTGCACACTTGTCATTTTGCATATGTATATCTATAGGAAAAATTCTTAGGTGTGCATTTACTGAGCCAAACAGTATATCTATTTGTAAGTTTGATGGATAGTCTGATCTATGACTTTAATTTTTTATTATGACTATTTCAAGCATGTAGACAAGTATAGATAACACTATAGCAGATACGTATGTACAAATACTCATTAAACAGCTGCTGGCACCTTACTGAGGTTCTGCCTGTTAGGTACTTTTAGCCCCTCCTTAACATTGTGATGTTTCCCCACTGAATATTATCTTAGACTCAAGATACTAGTTTCTTAGAACTCAAACGCTGCCATCCTGGAGTCATCACTGTACAATCTTTCTTGCCTTTTTTTTTTTTCCCCTAATATAACCTCATTTTTAGGAAAAGCCAGCTTCAGAGGAAAATTCCATTATGCTATTTTTAGTGTCTAGAATCTGAGTTTCAAAAATGTTTATTTTGCCTCCTTCCTCTGCTCAAAAGCAACATAGGAATGCTACAGGAAGTTGGTGGCCTGTCGTCTTGGAGACTTGTTTTATTTGCTGGTGGAGGAGCTCAGGTGAATTGAGCCAGCAAGCACTTTTCTCCCCCCCGGGTTTGTCAGAATAACTAAATGTGGTTCTCCTTAGCGGGCACCTTTATCTGACATGGAGTGCAGCTGTGTCCTCTGGGTCCTGATGGATTTAATGAGAGAAGCTTTCCTGGAGGAGGGGGAAACTGTTGATCTCCATTAAACCTGGATGCCTGTAGCTCTGTCAGGATGCTTTTGTTGAAATAAATGTCCTTCCCTCCCATCTCTCTGTTGGAGGTCCATAACCTTGTTCCAGTAGTAGGTGATTCTTGTCTCTGACCTTTTTCTTATGTCCCCAGAATGCCTTGTGAGGCTATTAGGTTACTTTATGATGTTATAAACCTAGAGGGGATCTTAAGTCTTAGGTAGAGCTAGAATCAGAGGTCATGGCAGATACAGATTGACCTTAAGAGCAGGTGTTTTTGCCTTTCCTCCCAATTGGTCAGTCCTTTTCACCTTGTTTGGTCTTGTAGTATTACATAACCATTGTAGGGAGGAGAGGACTCCTAGGATTCATCTGTTTTTCCATGGACCGCACAGCCAGAAAGAAAAGGATCAAGGAGAGGGAACGGATTTGAGAGCATGTGGCCTAAAAGCACAAGGCCTTTTTATGTATTTTTAATTATTTTATTTTATTTATTTTTTTATAATAATTTTTTGTTATATTATGTTAGTCACCATACAGTACATCCCTAGTTTTTGATGTGAAGTTCCATGATTCATTACTTGCGTGTAACACCCAGTGCACCATGCAATACGTGCCCTCCTTAATACCCATCACTGGCTTGTCCCATTCCCCCACCACCCTCCCCTCTGAAGCCCTCAGTTTGTTTCCCAGAGTCCACAGTCTCTCATAGCTCATTCCCCCTTCTGTTTACCCCCCCTTTCTTCCCTTTCTTCTCCTACCAATCTTTCTACTTCCTATGTTCCTTAGATGAGTGAAACCATATGATAATTGTCTTTCTCTGCTTGACTTATTTCACTTAGCATTATCTCTTCCAGTCCCATCCGTGTTGCTGCAAGTGTTGTGAAATCGTTCTTTTTGATGGCTGAGTAATATTCCATTGTTTATATGGACCACATCTTCTTAATCCAGTCATCTGTTGAAGGGCATCTCAGCTCCTTCCACAACTTAGCTATTTTGGACAATGCTGCTGTGAACATTGGGGTGCATATGGCCCTTCTCTTCACTACATCTGCATCTTTGGGGTAAATACCCAATAGTGTGATTGCTGGATCATAGGGTAGCTCAATTTTTAACTTTTTAAGGGACCTCCACACTGTTTTCCAAAGTGGCTGTACCAACTTGCATTCCCAGCCACAGTGTGAGAGGAATCCCCTTTCTCCATATCCTCTCCAACTTTTGTTGTTTCCTGCCGTGTCAATTTTTGCCATTCTGACTGGCGTAAGGTGGTATCTCAATGTGGTTTTGATTTGAATTTCCCTGATGGCTAATGATTTTGAACACTTTTTCATGTGTCTGTTAGCACAAGGCCTTTTTAAACTTGTTGCCAGACCCCAGAGTCTAAGTCTGGTCTGTACAAAGTAGCTCTCCAAGCCTGGGTTGAGCACAGAGTGGGCAGATCTCCTTGGACCTTAGCTGTCATTTCCTCTGTGTGTTTCACCACTGGAATTGTTTAAAAACACTTGGTTCCCTGAAAGCCTCCCTTGGTTTTGCCATTTCGGTTCTCTCCTTCTAAGCATGAGGTCTGACTTCTTTTGTCTTCTGTTCCTCAGCCCTGCAGAGGCAGCTCCGGCCCTGGGGACAGCTCTTTCTTCAGATGGCAAACTCATTTTCTCTCTAGCAGACCAGAGGGACAAGGTGTAATTCAACCCCTTTTTCCATCAGACACTGCTGCCATTGGGAGACAATGAAGAAAGTGATCTTTTTTGCTCCCTGAATAGGACCATGAACCCGGCACCTGCTTTTGTTACTGGCTTCTTAAGTCACTGGAGACATTTTTGCTGTCTTCCTGGGTCAGCAGCTGCTTTGGAGTAACAGTACCAACTGGCCTCAAAAAAAAGGGGGGGTGTATTTATATGAGGAGAGTTACCTTTCATATCCCTAAACCTCTTGTCTTTAGGGCTGGTCTAGAGAGTGAGCAGTTGGAAGTCAGCTGTGCCTTCAGTTGGACCACCTATGACCCTCATCTTCCCTGAATCTGAGCAGACAGGTGATTCCTTTTTTATCCTGCTCTCTATCCCATTAGACTCTGAGTTCTGTGTTCCCAGCACCTAGGTTGGTGCCTGGTGTGTGGTGAGTACGCAACAAATGTATGTAGAATGAATGGCTGGGCGAATTCCTTGAACTGGCTGTCCAGGTTTAGCTTCCCTCGTCCTGATGTGGGGGTGCCTGTGGGAGAAGGACCTTTGTTTTTAGAAGAAAGATTGCTTTGAAAGAATTATGGAAGTAACTGATTCGTAGAGTGATTTTGGGGGACTGTGTAAACTCCAGGGTAGGGCTTTTTTTCTCTTCATCAGCCTAGAACTTTCTCCTCAGTTCTGACTCTCTACTGGCAGACTTGTCCTCCTGTTTCAGGATTTATGTCCTGAACCTGACTCGGGCCTTCACTCCACCTAGGTTCTGGTGTTCCTGAGCCCACTCAAGGGCAGGGCAGGTATTCCTTTTTAGCTGTCATCCTGTCCCTGTAGAACAGGCAGCCCTAAGGACTGCATCTCACCCACTGCCCTCTGCACTCCCCCATCTGCCTGCATTCAGTCAAGTTCCACTTCGTTCTGAGGTGTCTGTGCCTTTGTCAGGGCTGTTGGAGACAGCAGGGCTTTTTTCCCCCTCTGTCAGCAGCTGGCCAGAGAGTGCCTGTTAGACTGCCAGATTCTGAGCCTCTCACATTGTTCATCTTTGTCTGGAACTCAGGGAGCATCCCTCCTGCCACCTGAGGTTTCACCTCACTCTTCACTGTGTGGAACCACGAGGATGAAAGATGAACAGCCACAAAGAGCATGTAGTGGTATTGGACTATGGTGCTTTGAAATGCCCTGATTTTGAGGAAAGGTCCGTGGTCTGCAAGAATACAACTGGAGTCAAGGTTGCTGCCCCCCCCACCTTTCCCAGAAGCCTTGAGTTGGAACCGTCCCTCACTTCATAATGCCAAACATCCTTGTTTTTGTTTAATTTTTATCTGATAAAATGTTATTAAACAATTCCAGTGGTGAAACACACAGAGGAAATGACAAACTAGCATGTGTTGTCTTTTAAAATGCACTTAGTTCAAGTGGCTGTTTTAAAAGTCAGTTTTTCCTGCTGTTAGATTCCTGTTGTCTGGGCTGCTTTGCTCCTTCAGGTGGGAGGAGTCTCTGAATAGGATTTTATAGTGGCGTTAAAGCAAGAGCACCCAGTTCCTCCCTGGCTAATTGATTGTTCTTTTACATTCTTAGATTCACATTGCACTATGTTGCTTTCAGATCATGACACAGGATGGATCATGCAGATCAGTTTAGAGGTTCTCTACCTGTGGTTCATTGACCTCTCTCCACTGCTAAACAACAGTTTGTATGTAGGTCAATATGTGCCCTTTTGTAGTGAGAGTGTCTTAGTTTTCATCAGATTTTCATTAGAGTTTGTGACCTAAAAAGAAAAGAATAACTAGTGTTTTTTTTTTTTTAAAGATTTTTATGTATTTATTTATTTATTCGACAGAGATGGAGACAGCCAGCGAGAGAGGGAACACAAGCAGGGGGAGTGGGAGAGGTAGAAGCAGGCTCATAGCGGAGGAGCCTGATGTGGGGCTCGATCCCAGAACTCCGGGATCACGCCCTGAGCCGAAGGCAGACGTTTTAACCGCTGTGCCACCCAGGCGCCCCGAATAACTAGTGTTTTATAGGAATTTGGGCCTTCTGCTCACATAGCTAGTTTGTGGCAAAGTTGGATCTTGAGGTAGACTCTGGAATCCAGGTATTTTGACTCTACAACTCAAATTCTTTGCACTGTCCTCTATTATCCACTCTCTTCCAGGAGAAATAAGTGGAATATGCAGGAAACAGACACACGGTCTGAACTGATGTTTAATGTCTGCCTTTCTCTGTCTGCAGCCTTACTTCACAGATAAGGAATCCAAGGATCTGGTCTTTGGGACTCGGTGACTTCAAAGATATAGTGATTCTCACAGTAATTAATACATCATAGACTCTTGTTTTTTTTTTTTTTTTTTACTGTTTCCCATTGTCTAACTTACGCTCTGTAAACATTAAGGTCCCTTTTAACCATTGAATCTTGCCCATGAAATTGTTCTTTTGAAAAGAGGAAACATATATTGTGTCCCCCTTGACTCCTAATAAATATTCAGATCTGCGCACAGTGGTTGGCTGCCTTGTTGGTACTGTTGACTGGCTGGTAGCATCGGAAGGCACAAAAGCTTGGGTTGGATACTTTTATTATTTAAAAATGTTCCCCTCCCTGCTATCTTAGCAGCTGTTAATCTTATTTAGCCTGATCTTTTCACGTGGGCACACTCCTTTTTCTTTGTTTTCACAGTGCCGCTTATACAGTTTCTTCACCTGCATCCAACCTGCATAATTGGGAGTTTTATGGAACATTATGTTTGACATTCCCCGTATTTGTTCTACCCCAAGTCACCGAATGGCGGCCTGCATGGCAGGTTGCTTGGAAAACCTTCAGGACTGGGGAGAAGGGTGTCTCTCTTGGGAGGCGTTCTTCCATGGAGTCTAACTCCGTTCGTTGCCATGGGTTTCTAGGATGCTGAGGCTTTTATGGTAAGATGAGCCAGAGTACTAGAGTGTGACTTTTAGGCAGATTGCTTAACTTATTTTCTCATATGTAAATTAAAATTTACGTTTTTTTAAATAAAGACATTTTAAAAGATGAGTATAATGATGCAGATAAACCACTTTTTAAAAAAGATTTATTTATATGAGAGAGAGAGCATGGGCACATGTGCACGAGTTGAGGGAGGGGCAAGAGGTAAAGAGAGAATCTCAAGCAGACTCACCACTGAGCACGGAGCCCATGTGGGGCTTGATCTCCCGACCCTGAGATTATGACCTGAGCTGAAATTAAGAGCAACCCAGGCACCCTGCAGATGAAGCACTTTGAATTTCTTACAATGAGATGCTATAGAAATCTCAGGGTTCCCCCCCTTATTATATAATCTGTGTAGTTTATCCTACAAGCCTGTGATTATTGGGCGGTGCGGGGGGCGGGTCATCTTTTTGAGGCTAATGGAGTAGAAGGAAATTTACATGAGCTACTGACATCATTAAAGCAAACCAAAAACAAGTCAGCTGAGCAGAATAGTGCCCTGGAGTGGGGAGCATGGTGGGGGGGTGGCTGAACTGCCTTTTCTCCTGAGTTGTCTATGGAGAACGTCCCGCCTTCCCAAGTTGTGCATTTAGCACTTAGGAAGTGGGCTTCACAGTCTCTGCTTCTGTCTCCCGGACGGACTGTGTTGATCAGCAGTGTCTCGCCTGTGTGTGGCTGTGTTCCATGCTGTAAACAGGACTGCTGCAGGCAGAGTGCAGTGTCCATTGTTTATTTTGTAAAACCTGCCCCGTTGCCATGTGATATTTGCCCAAGAGCTCCTGTAGTGACATTCTTGTGTGGCACTTTAAAGGTTTCATTCTCCAATGTTAGATGAGCCCCTAATTGGTGTCTTGAGAAGCATTAAAGCCTCTTTCCCTAGAGTTTAAACCAGAGGAGTGGTAATCCCAGTGGAGCCTGGGCTGGAGTCGAGAGAGAAGGTGGCAGATGAGGTGGCAGATGATAGGCAGGGGCCTGTTGTGGTCTCCCGCCTCATTTTTGCACAAAGGAGGGGCTGTCCCCTCCTGGGGAGGTATTTCCGCTCGCTGCAACAAATGAGGGAGCACAAAGGGCTGTAATGTAATAAGCCTTCTGTGGTGACGTCACTTGTAAATGTGGTCAAAGTCCAGTTCTTGGGGGCTCGGAGGTGCGGTGGTAGAGACAGTCGGTTCTAACGCTTTCACTTCTCAGCTGTCACCGTGCCATGCTGCCTGCTTCTAGCCACTGAACCAACACAGCTGGGCAGGGGCATGAATGCCTACAAGTACCAAAAGTTCCTGGAGGGACTCAACAACCTTAGAGGTATGATGGGGCTTCTGGCTCCCTGCCTTTATCCTTGCTGAGTTTGTGAACACTTGCTGTGTTGTGTGTTATGTGGGGTCTTTACTTTCCATCAGTTGCTCGGGGGCTTGGAAAGCCCTCTTACTCTGAGCTGGCCATAATTTTTGGTGTGTCTAGGGCTGGCATTGTAAATGCGATAGTGGGTGAGTGGGAGGGGATCCTCTTAGCTGCTTCAACAGCCGACTGTTCTCTTGCCTGAATGGGCAATGAAGAAATGTCCCCTGCTCTCTTGAGTCGAGCAGAGCTCAGGGCACTCCCGGGGCAGTGAGGGTGGAGGGCTCTTGCCATCAGGCACTGCAGCCTCACCTAGGTGTAGCTGTTTCTTGGGCCAGGTTTTCCAAGGCCTGTGTCTACAGTGAGTCAGAGTCCCACCTGGAGAGAACGGGGAATAGGGAGTGGTTGGGGGGAGGAGGAATGCAGGTTGACAGGCCTGGAAAGCCATGTAAAGGGATAAATCAGTGACTTTAAAGGAGGTAACTTTTTGATCGAATAATATTTAAAAGGAATAGTGTCTGCTTTACATGGTTGGCAGACTCTTCACTGACCACAGATGAAAAAAATGCAGGCCTCTTTGGCTCTTGAGAGGAAGATGAAGGAAATCTTTTTGCTGCTGCTTCTCTAATTAATTGGTTTTATTTCCATGTGCTTAGGAAGGTGCTCAACCCCTCCCTCTTTCATCAGCAGTCTGGATTCTGGATCCAGAGCAACCATGGGGTGGGTGCAGAGAGAGTAGGGGAGGTAGAGAGAGGAACAGGGTAAGTGGGTTTCTTTAGGGAGGAGGGAGTGGGAGACTCCCATCCTGCCAGCGTCTTTGGGTATTTTCCTTCCTTCCGTTATCTGTTGAAGAACTGTTTCTAAGAGAGCATATACATGGAAAGCTTTGTATGCTATCAAGGGATATGCAGCTGTAAAGCACTGTTCTACTAATTTCTGCTTTCTCTTTCCTTTTGTCTCCCTCTGCACCGCATAAATATTTTTTTTCCCCAGGACTCCTGACTCCTGTTTAGGTTTGGGTCTCTGCAAGCTCATCAGGCATCAGGCAGGTCTTAGCAAGAACGAGCCACATTAACTGTTGTTTCCCTGTCAAAGGAAGTTTCGAGCGGGCAGAAAGAGTCGGGACTTCTTCACCCAGACTCATGGGGAAGAGGTGTGAGACGCAGCACGGAACCAGTGGAGCTTCTCAGACACTCGTCCAGTTCTTGGGCTTTGTTGGGCTCTGGGTGAAGGGAGGGACAAGGATATACCCTTGTGCCATAGAAGAGCCCCCTTTTCTTGCCCTATTTCCTGTCTTAGAGGGATCCTTCTATATTCCTGGGCATCATGCCCACCCAGCAGAAGGAGCCCTTTCCCTCCTCTGTTTGCAAATCTCATGGAAGGATTATCAAACTTAATAACTTGAGTGTTCCTTCAGTAGAAGAAAAGGTTTGGAGTAGGAACCCAAGGCCTCTCCTTGGATGCTGAGCTCCTTAGTGTAGTTTTATTCCCTATTACCCTTGGCACCAGTCTTGTGATAAAAGGCCAGAGCTTCCTGAAGATGGATAGGTGGTGGATGGAAACTACAGGAGATTGACTTACCTACAGAATTGGAGAGTAGGACTTTTCTTTTTGGTTCTTCTTTGTGTCAGGTTTAGATGAGCGGTTAAATCACATGAGGGTGGCCGTGGCCGTGGCCTAAGTGAATCAAGTTTAGAAGTGACCTACGTAGATTCCTGAGGTTCTCAGGAGACCACCCCACACATAACCCTGTCCTCTTCTGCTGCAGGTGCTTCAGGAACAAAGTGCAGACATGACCGGTAGGGGCACTTCTTGTTTTCTTCCCACGAAACATGCATGGAGGAAAGAGTCCTTCTTCACTCCCTAAATAGGGGTTGCTTTGGTCTCCAGTTTCCTGTAACTCTTCTGACTTCCTCAGTGGAGCTAATGGTACAAATAGGTCTTGATTTGATCCTTTCAGGGGTGTAGAGTTTAGAAATTCCACCCTAGCAAAGGTTATTTCTGCTTTTGAAAGAGGTTATATTAAAACCAGCTTGGCAATCATTTATTTTCTTAACCCACCTATAAAGTTTTTCACCCCCTCCCTCCTTTGCCTCTTTCTTTTCTGGGAAGGAGTGAGTAACAGTGCTAGGAATGAACAAGTAACAGACGAGATACACCTATCCTGGGGTGTGTCCTGCGTGGGGCTGAAATCAGAGCATAGCAAAGACCACAGTTGCAGTGGCAGCTCACACTCTGCTCTTCCCGCCCCAGATCCGAGGGTTATTTTGGTTCTGCCTCTCCAAGATGAACTCAGAAGCACTTACTGCTGTGGGCATTAAACAAGAGGATATATATACAGTTGAGTGTCTGGAATGTTACCAGAGTTCACCAGATGTTGGTTCTATCTCTTCTTTCCCCGGTCCCTCCCGGAGACTTAGAATCATGATGAGTCCTTGTGCCTGCTTTAGTCCAGGATGAGCTCGGTCAAGTCACAGTCTGGCTGGGGAGTTGTAGCCCTGGTCATCCATCCACATGGTTGGCTCCTGGTCTTATTGATCTCACTGTAGGACGGTTATGATGGTTGAGACAGGAAGACAATAGCACTACTGATAATAGAAATAAAAGCAAGCATTCAGCAAATGTTAGTTATGGACAAGGCCCTGTTCTAAGGACTTTACATGTATTAATCCACGTAGCTGTTTAAATACTCCCATGGCATAGGTCATTTACATTGGAAAACCCAAGGCTTGGCTCATCTGAGAACATCGGTCCTGCTAAGGACTTCCTGGGAATATACCAGCCAAGATGGCTGTATTTGCTCTATTGGAAATAGCCACAACTGCCCAAGTGTATGTGTAACACACATTGGGGCACCTTATTTTCTGCGGGAGAGCAGAGTATGGTGGTTTGAGGTGAGGACAATAGATCTTTTTTTCCCCACACTGGCCTCCTTGAGCTGTGTCCTGTTTTCTAATCCTAACTTCATTTATATACACTGCATAATAGTCTTTATAGCGTAAAATGTATAAGATACAGCAGTCGTCTTGTTCATTAACCCAGAGAAAGCATCTGATTTAACCTTCCTTCTTTCCCAGAACTTGAATCTTTTTCGGGTGGAGAGGTGCCTGAAAGAGGGCATGTAGTTGTTGTGGTTTGGTATTTATAATCATTTCTGGAATGTTGTCGAAGCTGTTAGACAATTATTTCCTCAACTCTGGGCGTCCAGGCAGATGGTTAGATACAAACCACTGCTTTTGTCAAACTGTCTTATGGGCGGAGTATCACCCACTGTGCTTCCAGATTATGGTGAATAACTACTTCCCTTTTCCTTTTCACCTGTATCTTTGTGTATTGCAGAGGGGCTGATACAAAGAGGTCCTGCGCTTCCCTTTTTGTTTAGTTACTCACTTTGCTTTTCTTGACATGGTTCAGTTTACAGCCATTCTTCCATCTAGTGTTGAAGGGAGCTCAGTGGGAGAATAGACACATTGTAGAAGTCTTTTGAAGTACTCATCCCCAATTTCCTGTGAATCTTTGGTGCTCTGACACCAGTATTGGGGTGCAGTGTATCCCATTGTTGTGGCGGCTTCTGGGCTTTAATTTCAACTTTTCAGGCCTGCCAAAAACCATAGTCATTGAGTGATTTCTGCCCAGATGGACCTCTCCTGTGGGTACAAGAGGTTTAACTATTGGCCCAAGTCCTTCTCTTTGGCAGAGTCCAGGCCTCTGCTGTGGCTTGGTAATTGGGGATTAACTAGGGAGGCAGAGACGGTAGTTGAAGTTGAATGATGAGAAAGTGGTTCTCTAGTCTTTTCTAAAAAAAAGTTGTGATAGGTCCATTAGGTAATGACTGATTTTTAAAAACCAGTATAGTCCAGGGGCACCTGGGTGGCTCAGTCGTTAAGCATCTGCCTTTGGCTCGGGTCATAATCCCAGGGTCCTGGGATCCAGCCCCACGTCTGGCTCCCTGCTCAGTGGGGAGTCTGCTTCTCCCTCTCCCTCTGCTGTTCTCCACTGCTTGTACTCTCTCTCTCTCTCTCTGTCAAATAAATAAAATCTTAAAAAAAAAAACAAACCCAGTATACTCCAGCATACCCACACACTTTCACCTTTCTCTTCCTTGGCATACACTGTCCTGTTGCCTTTGCCTGGAATAACCATTGTCCTCTCTCTCTCTCTGTTTTTTTTTTTCTTCAGACTTATTTATTTATTTATTTGAGAGAGAGAGAGAGAGAGAGAGAATGAGCAGGGGGAGGAGCAGAGGGGGAAGGACAAGCAGACTCTGCCCTGAGCATGGAGCCTGGGTTCCATCCCAGGACCCCAAGATCATGATCTGAGCTGAAACCAAGAGCCGGATGCTTAACTGACTGAGCCACCCACGCGCGCGGTCCTTCTCTTTATATACCAAACTTCCACCCACATTTCAGTGCCTAGCCCAACCTCATTTACCCCATTGTTTCCTTCCTTTCCTTTCCTTGCTCCCTCTCTTTCTTTCTTCTTCCTTTGCATTTTGAGATAGAATTCTCTTCCTCAGCACTTTAAACGTACTTATTTTAGAGCATGCCTATAGTTACCGCTATTAACTAGTTGTAGTTATTCAACTTGTTATAGTTATATTTTAGTTATAGTTCTTAAACATTTGATTTTCCTCCTACTCTTTACTTCTTGGGTAAGTTTCCTGTAACTTCTGTAAGCCTCAGTATTCTCACTTATAAAATGGGGATGATAATAAAATTTACCTCACAAAAGGTTAAGATTAGATGCAGTAGTAAGTGTAGCATCTGGCACAGAGTTAGAGCCCAGGAGATGTTCGTCATACTGTTGCTAAAGGTGGGCACCCTGACTCCTTTCTTCTTGCATCTGTTTCATTGCCTGCCCGGCATGTGTGAAGCATAAAAAGACATTTGAAGAATTGAACTAACCTCCTGTATCCAAATGTCCTTCAGTAGTCACCATAGGGGGTTAAAAAAAAAGCCTCTGACATCGGTGCCTATGCTGTATACATTTATACAACCTTTTGTGTGGTTTTTCTCTTCACTGCAGATTTATGACTCCCGTGAGAAACTACAGTCATTTTATAGTTCTACTTAATTTTTGGTCAGAAAATGATACTATGTAAGACTCAGGCTGTTTTGAAACATTAAAACCAATCTCAAAGAATGGAAATGGACTGCTCTTGGAAGCATTGGGAAGATGGTGTTCCCAGTCCGTAGGCAGTCCCAGATGAGGAGCTCCCAGGATACCTTGGGCAGCGGCCACGCTGAGCAAGTGAGCACGGTGACCACTGACGAGCTGCGGGCTCAGTTTTAGTTCTTGGTTCTGAAGTGTCAGGTCATCGTTCTCATTATCTGATCGCTTTTCTTTGGACATCCACTTCGTTGGCCAGCCGGGAAGACTGTCCCTTAGCGCCGTGTCTGGGCAGGCAGGAGAAGTCCTCACACCCTGACACCACCCTTCAGAGATTGGCTTTTTTGGGGGGAGTTTTTTTTTTTCCCCTCTTTAATGTGGCTGGCTAATAAAGAATATTAGGGGGAAAACGAAACAAAACAAAACTTAGGTTTTTTTCCTCTGCCATTAAAATAGAGGCACAATTTTAGCCATATAAGAAGCACAGAAAAATATGGGTAGCGCAGTTGTTAGGCTTCTGCCTTCGGCTCAGGGCGCGATCCCGGTGTTCCGGGATCGAATCCCACATCGGGCTTCTCTGCTGGGAGCCTGCTCCTTCCTCTCCCACTCCTCCCTGCTTGTGTTCCCTCTCTTGCTGGCTGTCTATCTCTGTCAAATTAAAAAAAAAAAAAAAAAAAAAAAAAAAAAAAAGAAGCACAGAAAAATAAAAACCCCAAATCATGAAGATCCTACAATTCACAGATTATGTTCACACTTGCTGGGTTTCCATTTAATCTTTTTGTGTCCATATGTATAACATTGTTTTTATATATTTCGTTTTATTGTAATGTTAATTCTCTATCTTGCTGTTTATTATTTTGTGAGCATTTTTTATGCCTTTACCTGTCTGTCTACAACATTTCTTTTTCTTTCTTTCTTTCTTTCTTTCTTTCTTTCTTTCTTTCTTTCTTTCTTTCTTTCTTTCTTTCTTTCTTTCTTTCGCAGAATGGTGGTTTTATTAAAGCACGGGGACAGGACCCGTGGACAGAAAGAGCTGCTGCCTGTCTACAACATTTCTTAACGGCTATATGGAATTTATATGGATCATTATTTAACATTTCCCAGTTTTGTGGCATGCATATTTCTAATTTTTTCTGCTATGATACGATAATCAACATCCTCATAAATAAAATTTTCTATGCATTTCTGATGATCTTTTTAGGATAGATCTCTAGAAGTGGAATTACTGATCTTAATACATAGATTCAAAGCTCTGGGTGTTGGTTTTTAACTTTATTGCACTTTTAAAAGCTACCGAAGTTACCTGTAACACTTTGAATACCCCTTGGTATTCAAGCTCTTGGCCCCTTGCCCTCTAGGGATAGCTCTGTCTTCAGGCTTAATGGCCAGCTGGTTCAGATATTTTACTATGCAGTTAATTTCATCATGGGACAGGTGCCAAGTGTCTCTTTCACTTAGTCAGCAGCTCCCACATGTCATCATCTCATCACTGCACTGTTTTATTCTGAAACTTTTGTGCTAGCAACTCCAGGCATTTAAATGGCTTCATTGATCCTCCCAACCCTAGTACCTTTTCCGCTTGTACTATGAGATCCATCAGTGTTGATCAGGAAATTGCAGTACCAAAAATGACCTAATCATTGCTGTATAGAGATTCTGGATTGGAACCCCAGATTGGTCCGAGGTTGAGATTCTCTTTTTCTTTTCTTGCTGTTACTGAGCTAGAACCTAGCTAGTAGATTGGGCCAGTTTAACCTGATATAATTGGTTGACAGACTACTATGTCATCACCCTTGCTTGTGGTAGGTGACTGCCTCTGAAAGAAATCAACATATTGCAGTTAAGTGCAAATTGGCTTCTGTTACTTGGGACTGACAGCCTTAGGGTAGAATTACAGACTTGATAAGTGTACAGTCTTGTTTCTGACTTGGAGTTGACATCCTGGAGCAGACCATGTGGTTTTTCTAGCTGATGATACACTGGGGTGTTTGGAAATTAGCTTGAGGACTGACAGAAAGAAGACACGTGTATGGGACTTTGTGTGCAGGGGGTGGGGGTCAATAGAAATGCCTGTCTTTACAGCAGCCAGGATAGTGGAAAATGGCTTGAGTCACCCACAGGATTGCATCCTTCACAGTGAGAATTGTCTGCCCCTCCCATTCCCAGGGCCCTTAAGCAAACCAATCACAATGGGGTGATTCTCTCCAGTGCAAGGAATCTGGGAATCTGCATGTTTCTGGGGTGAGGCCTGTCAACATCTTTTACAGCGCTAGGCACCTATTTAGACCTTCAGTAAAAGTCCCGTAGTTTTTAGATGCATGACAGTTTTGTACTATTAAAATTTATCCCCTCCTTAATTGTGTGCTTGTGTGTGTGTATTTAGCTCTTTTTAAAAAAATATTTAATTTTTTTTAAGTAATCTCTATACCCAGTTTGCGGCTCGAACTCACAACCTCAAGATCAAGAGTTAGATGCTCCACTGACTGAGCCAGCCAGGTGCCCCTTATATTTAGCTTTTAAAAACAATTTTTGTTTTTTCTTTTTATTTGAATAAGGTTGACACACAATGTCACATTAGTTTCAGGTGTACAACCTGGTGATTTGACAAGTTTATGCATTATGCTATGTTCACCACAAGTACAGCTACCATCAAAAATATGGAATGCTTCATGAATTCGCGTGTCATCCTTACGCAGGGGCCATGCTAATCTTCTCTGTATTGTTCCGATTTTAGTATATGTGCTGCCCAAGTGAGCACCTTAACTGTATATATTTTAGGCTTACTGCATGTCACTGGCCTGGAGAGGGTTATCAGTCAATCCAAGTTCACACTGGGGTTGGCTTCTATTGC
The DNA here is from genome assembly GCF_017311325.1 of Ursus maritimus. Taxonomy (NCBI): domain Eukaryota; kingdom Metazoa; phylum Chordata; class Mammalia; order Carnivora; family Ursidae; genus Ursus; species Ursus maritimus. The sequence continues at coordinate 29,799,758 of NW_024425786.1, forward strand.
CACTGGTGTGAAATGCATGGAGAATATGGGGTTCCATGGCATAGCGATTAGTACTCTGGACTTTCAGATGTGTGGGGATAGTTCTGTGTTTTTTATTACAATAGGTGATGAGTGTTCACTATGCTTCTCTCTTCAGAGTGAGCCTATATGCTAACAAAATATAAATTATTTTTTCTCTCCCATCCTTGGTCTTGTGTTTTTTTTTTAAATTAGATTATCAGTATTGAAAGGGTAAGGCTCTTGCCTGCACCATTCTGCCACAGTTTCTTTTGGCTCTTTTCCTGGAGAAACGCCATGCTAGTCACCCTAATCATATATATTATTCGTTACAACAACTGTGGGGATGGTCCCTCTGAATGAATGCCAGTGGCTAAACAGCATCCTTTGCTCATTGTGGAGTGGGAGGAACCTTTTTAGACTTCCTGGTATGATATATATTGAAATCCTTTGATTTGGAAGATCGTTTTTTACAATTTGTTACCAACTAACTGGTTTACTCCCTGATAATGTTCCGTGCTTCTTCTCTCTTTTCTGGAAGTCCCCATATTTAAGTAATCTCTACACCCAACTTGGGGCTTGAACTCACAACCCCAAGATGAAGAGTTGCACACTCCCGCGACTGAGCCAGCCAGGTGTCTCCCCCACTTCCTTGCTTTCATTGAAAACCTGTACAAGGCATTGAGGGATTGTCAGTCCTGTGCACAGTCGGGGGGGGGAGTATAGTTGTCTGTTTATCTCCATATCAGGTGCTATTTATAGAGATATCAACAGAGTGCTGTGAGAGCAGAGGTGGAGTGATTACTAGGGGCAGCATGGTGGGTGACGGGGAAGACTTGACAGCGAAAATGGTGCTGGAGCTGAATCTTGAAGTTGGGTGGCAGTTTGGCGGTTAAGAAGGGAGGAAAGGTACTTTGGAAAGACAACAGGTGTGCAAAGGAACAGACTCATGGAAGTCTCCGTTTCCTCTGGGGAAGAATGGGAAGTGTTACAAAGTAGGAAGCGGGGGAGAATGGGCAGTTGTTGAGGGTGAGAGATGAGGCTGGAATGGAAAGTTGAGTCTCCGTTCATAAAGGGCTAAGGAATAACGTAGGCAGAAGAAGGCGCTAGATATTTTCAAGGCAGAGAAATGATATAAACAGTGTGGGGCTTTTTAAGAGAAGCCTGACTCTGGCAGCAGCATGACAGGTCATTTCCAGGGAGGCTGGGCCGCAGCAGAAGTGGGGCCATACGTAGCTGATTTTAGTTTGTCTAGGATGACAGAAGGAAGGAGAGCAGGCGAAAGCCTTCTCAAAAGCAAGTTTGGTTCTGGAAACAAACACCGGATATTGCATGAAAGTTGGAGTGGTGATCCACTTCTCCCGCAGCTCAAGTCAAACCTGACCCCATGTTGTGCAACAGTTTGTGTTTGGCTGGGTATTTCCTGGGACTGGTCAGGCACTGCAGCAGGAGGCCCGTGGAGTGGCCAGGAGTCCAGCAGCCTCAGGTGCCTGTCAGTGATAAGAGGGAGAGAAAAAGCCCGTTTAGCTGGGGGTTGGGCCTCTTTGAAATTCTGTGGGCTGCCGTACCTGGCCCATCTTTACATGACTCTTTTTTTTTTATTTTAAAGATTTTATTTATTTATTCAACAGAGATAGAGACAGCCAGCGAGAGAGGGAACACAAGCAGGGGGAGTGGGAGAGGAAGAAGCAGGCTCATAGCGGAGGAGCCTGATGTGGGCTCGATCCCATAACGCCAGGATCACGCCCTGAGCGGAAGGCAGACGCTTAACCGCTGTGCCACCCAGGCGCCCCTTTACATGACTCTTTACAGACACACTTGGAGTGTGGACCTCCGTCTGTGTTGGAGTGTTGGCATTTGACACTGTTGATGACTTCGCCTGCCTTTTTAAAAGGTTCTCCTCTGTTAGCTTCCGTGAGGGCATTTCTCGGTTTTCCTATACCCGATTGCTGTTTGTGTGCCTTTTGCTGGGTCTTTTCTTTTTTCTGACTCTACCACTGGCAGTTTCCTAAGGGGGAGGCAATGTAGTGATGTGGGAGGAACGTGGGCTTTGGATCCAGGCGGGTTTGGGTTAAAATCCAAGTTCCTTCATTTACCAGCTGAGTGACTTGGAGCAGGTTACTTACTTTCTCTGAGCTTCCATTTTCTCACCTGTAGAATGGGGACAGTACTATCTCCCACATAAAATTACGAGGATTAAATGGAGTGGCGGATGTAAAACTCCTAACAGTGCAGGCACATAAACCCACAATACAGATGTAGCTGGCGCTATGACACTGCTCCTGACCGTTTTTTCTTTTTTTCCCCCTCTAGCCGGTTCTTTGATGCCCGTCTTTCTTTGAAATTGCAAACTCCCACATCTGCCTTCTACTCCTTAAGAATCTCTCAATGTTTTCAGGTGTTATTTTTTTATTGTGATAAAGAACATAAAATACCAAATCTACCCTCTTAGCAAATTTTTACATGTACAGCAGAATATTAACTGTGTGCACATTTGTTGTACAGCACATCTCTAGAACTTTCTCATCTTGCGTGACTGAAACTCTATACCGGTTGAACAGCAACTCCCCCCCCACCCGCATTGGCAACCACCACTTTACTCTCTGCTTCCGTGAATGTAATTGCTTTACATACCTCATGTAAGTGGAATCATGCAGTATTTGCCCTTCTGTGTCCAGCTGACTTCCCTGCACCTAATGTCCTCAAGGTTCATCTATGTTGTAGCATGTGACAGGATTTCCTTCCTTTTTTTTTTAAGGCTGAATAATATTCCACTGTATGTATTTAAAAAAAATCTCAATTTTTTGGTCTATTTTTCAACTGCCTGCAGGACTTCTGTACTTGGATATCGCCTCAAACTCAGTACTTTCAAAACCAAGCTTAGATTTGGCTTTCCTCCTTGATTCCCCATTTTTGACAGTGGTGCTCACATTCTTCTAGTCTCCTACATCAGAAACCCTGGAGACATCTCTGGCTTCTCTCTCTGCCTCAACCCGCATTTTCAGTCTGTCATCGATGGTCCTTTGTTTCTTCAGAATTTCTCTTAAATTTGCGCTTTCCTCTGTGCTCCCTTTGCCATGACTCTGGTCCAGTCACTTATCTCCTCATGCCTGAACCACTGCAGCTGCCTCATATTTTGTTTCCTGTGCTTCCTATTACCAAAAAGTAGGACAGACCTTTTATTTTTTTTATTTTTTTTATTTTTTAAGATTTTATTTATTTATTTGACAGAGATAGAGACAGCCAGCGAGAGAGGGAACACAAGCAGGGGGAGTGGGAGAGGAAGAAGCAGGCTCATAGCGGAGGAGCCTGACGTGGGGCTCGATCCCAGAACGCTGGGATCACGCCCTGAGCCGAAGGCAGACGCTTAACCGCTGTGCCACCCAGGCGCCCCTGACCTTTTATTTTTTAAAAAAAATTTTAAGTTTATTTATTTTAAGTAATCTCTACACCCAACATGGAGCTCAAACCTATGGCCCCGAGATCAAGAGTCGCACACCCCTCTGACTGAGCCAGTCAGGTGCCCCATGACAGACTTTTGTGTTCTGCCCACCCACCCGTCCCCCGACTCTTCCAGGCTCATCTCACATAATTTCCTAGAACACACTTCCAGCTGCAGACAGACCCATCTCCTCATGGTATCTCGAAGCACCTCATTCAGTCTCTCCTGCTGCCATGTGTTCAGCAGTTCTCTTTACCTGGAACACCCTTGTTCTGTATACTTGACTGGAACCTATCCATCCCTTCCAGCCTCACTTTAGGCTTTCTTCTTCATGAAGACTTCTTGGATTATCATTGTCCAAAGCTGCTGTATCACTTTCCTACATGGTAGTTTTGTCTTCCCGTCGAAATTATATGCTTTTTGAGGGGACCACTCTGTAGACGTTCCATTTCCATAACTCCCACAGTACTTAGCCCAGACCTAGCCAGGTTGAAGTGCTCATCGCAGAGCACTTACAAGGTATGGTGACCGAAGTGAGTCATTCTTTCATTTGACAGGTAGAGTTGAGCACCCACCGTGTGTGCTGTGCTGGCCACTGGGATCTGGGGATAAACCGCACAGTGAGGAGACCAGTTATCTTATACACAAGCACACACAATATTGGTTGGTGGAGTGAATTTGAGGAAGCCAGGTCAGACTCTGAGAACAAATGACAAAAAGAGGGAGACTTTAGAAAATAGGCATAAATGAAGCAATAATTTATTGAGTATCCCCTGATGTTGATTTATTCTGGGTATTAGGGATACACCAGAGAATGGGGCCAAGTCTCTTCCCTTGTGAAGAGCTTATGTTCTAACATTTAAAGGCGTTTTAAAAATGAACACTTACTGTTGAGTGAAGCCCATCTGCAGGAGGTCAGCAGTGAAGGAGTTAATACACTTGTGGGGCTCTAGGCTTGGTTGAAGCAGATGGTTTCTCTACCCTAGGGAGTGTTTTTAAGGGGGATTAGAGGACAGGGCTGAGGAGGGCCTGAGACCTCTCTCTCTCACCCCATAGCACGCACACCTGCTGTTCTGGCGCCTGGTGAGCAATGTAACTTGTCCCCCACTTGGTCGGCACTTATTTGCACGCTTGCAAGTGTGGCTTTAGGGCTGGCTGTATGCTTCTGGCCTTCTTTTCCTTTCACGATTTTTATTTATTGTCCTACGTCGGTGAAGTCCCATTTTAATTTAACAGATGTTCGGACTTGTCTGTGTTCCTCTGGTTCACGTCTATTTTTACATAATTGTAATCCTGGCGTGTGTGTGTGTGTGTGTGTGTGTGTGTTTTCTAATCTAGGTTTTGTGTGTGTGTGTGATAAAATACACATAACATAAAATTTACCATTGTAATTGTTTTAAAGATTTTTTAAAATTTATTCATTTGAGAGAGACCAGGAGCAGGAGCAGAGGGGTGGGTCAGAGGGAGAGGGAGAAGCAGACTCCCTGCTGAGCAGGGAGCCCCATGCATCTCCACCCCAGGACTCTGGGATCAGGACCTGAGTTGAAGGAGACGTCTCACTGACCAAGCCAGCCAGGTGCCCCTCATTGTAACTGTTTTGAAGTGTACAGTTCAGGGGCACCTGGGTGGCTCAGTTGGTTAAGCGTCTGACTCTTGATCTCAGCTCAGGCCTCCATCTCATGGTCGTGGGTTCGAGCCCTGAGTTGAGCTCCACACTGGGCGTGGAGCCTACTAAATAAATGAAGAAAGTTAGTTCATGGACATTACATACATCTGCAGCGTTGTGCAACCATCACGACTGTCTAACTCCAGAACCTTTTCATGACTCCAGCTGGAAACCCTGTACCCATTAAGCAGTCACTCCCCACTCCCTCCCCTCCCTCAGCCCCTGGCAGCCACTGATCTGCTTTCTGACTTGCCTATTCTCAATCTTTCATATAAATGGAATCCTATAACGTGGCCTTTTGTGTCTGGCTTTTTTCACTTAACATATACCTATATGTTTGCATGCCTTTTTCATGTAACATTGTAAAGATTTTTTTTTTAACTGTTTCCCTACAGTCATTATAAGTCAAGTTATAATGTTGATAGTGGCTTCAGTTAGCCATTTTCTTAATTGTTGAATGCTTGAATTGACTCCAAGTTGTTGTTGTCTAAAAACTGCTGCAAGGGACATCTCCCTGACTATGGCCTGCCATCTTTCAGAGGACTCTGTGTTGCATACCAGCTGCAGAGGAACCATTGTCCTTGATTAGGATAGTGTGGCCTGTTACCCAACTCTGGGGGAGAACAGTCAAGTAATGAATTTTATATTGAAGGGAGCATTATACTTTGCAACAGAAGAGCTTGATCACCAGGGAATGGCAGGGAAAAGAAAGGTTTTTTTTCTTCCTACTGTCTAGAATTCTCTGACACTGCCTCCACCCTCTTGGGTGTAGGAAGGAACTGATTATAGCAGTTGAAGATGAAATGTTTTATTCATTTATTCATTCAACAAAAATTTGTGTGCCTACTATATGCCAGACGTTTGAAACTTTCCAGTGGGTTGAGCCTGGCTGAGCAGGACCTTTTACTCCACCTGCCTTTGATACTGCATGGGGGCAAGATGAGGACCTGCTTCCTGGGTAATCAAGACGATTTAGAGTCCTAAACCGTATGGAACCTTATTACCTCATGGTCTAACGCCTCAAGATTTGGTACCATAGATAGCAATCACACCTTAATTTGGGCTGTTCACTCCAGGGGATTTCAAAGCCAGGCTGAGACTCCTCATACCCGGCTACTCTTGTTTCCCACTGTGACAGAGACCTGGCTGCTAGGAGTTATGCCACCGGGCGTGTGTCCTCATAGTGGTTTTGTTGATAATATCATGGGTAAGGTAGCAAGGGGAGGGTGCTGTTGACTGGGTATAAAGGCTTTAGGCACTTTATTATCGTAATGCTACTGTTCTCATGCTCTGGGTGGGGGTTGGAGTATCACAGACTCAGAGTTTAGCCCAGATATATCTGGGGTCAGTGCTGCTAGGGCCTTCCTGTCTTCTGGCAGACTGTCTCCCTTCCTTTTTCTCCTTATTGACCTATTTTTAAAAATAGTCTTAATTTCTCTCTCCCCTGCTGGGCAAATAATGACCACTTAAGGCCATTCAGGGCCACACTATGCCTCTAAAACCCAGTGCTGAGTGGAGAAAACACTTGAGACAATTGCCAGATCTTCACAGTTTACTTAGGAAAGTGCTAAAACTCTGCATTGTTGATTTGGGGTGAGAAGCACAGAGGCTAGTGAGAGCCCCCGGAGTTAGGCCTCCTCTCTGCCTGCTTCCGCTACTGCCTGTTGGTTTTCTTACACTGTCAGAATTTGATCTGTTATGCGTCTGTATCTTCAGATGTGTTTTCCTGCCTAGTGTACTTGAAAACCTGTCGAGCACTCCCCTCTCAGGAAGGGGGCAGGGGAGAGAGGTCTTAGACCATCAGGAGTAGTAAGGATTTCGCTCTTTCTCTCTCCCTAGACCCTGGAGTTAACTGAATCGGCCTTGAGTTACTGACCGGCCGTGTGTTTGTGTTTCAGTGGGCTGGCTTTACTGACTGAGACACAAAAGCCCAAAGCACAAGCCATTCCCACAAGCCTAACATTTTCATATTTCTTTCTCTGCCAAAGAATCTTTGGTTAGGGTTGAGAATAACTAGTCTGTCTGTGGAAATACCAAAGCCTTTTGTTTGCCAGAAGAAAAGGGCTTTTGATTAAGGCCTCCTTCTCATTTTTTTCTTTTCCTTAAGCTGCTGTGGGAAGACCTCAGAGCCTGTGAAGGTACTGTGTTTGAGGGGTTTAGGGGAAGGAGAGATAGCTAAATAGAACCAGGAGAGACTTAGTCAGGTTTTACCACCCGTTTTGCAGAGGTGGAAAAAAGGAAACAACAAAATTTGTCCCATTTTTGGTGAGTGCTTTTGCTAGACTTACTTTCTTCCTGTCTTTTCTGAACTGCATCCAAAATAGTAGTTCCCCAAGGACCTGCACTGCTGATGACCTTAAAGCCCACATTGTCACTTAGTTTGACTATAGGCACGTTACTTACCCTTCCTCTTTAAGCCAGAATTTCTCAGCTTATAACACGAGGATTATAATTGTGCTATTTCCATAGAGTGGTAATGTGAATCAAGTGAGGTAATTATGTAAAAAGGACTCAGAACAGTGCCTGGCACAAAGTGCGTGCTCAGGAAATACTGACTAGTTCTGTAAATATTACTACTACTGTCTGTCTACTACAAATGCTGAGTGTAGCTTTATTTTCCTGATTTCCAATGTTGCTTCCAAAGACTGTCAGGCCTTTGTCTTTTTAGAATAAAAAGGAGGCAAACATTCCCATCAGGAATGATCTTTTTATCAGTCAACTGAGGCAAAGATTTATTCTCTATGTGGACACATCTTGGAGGTTTAGTGTCTCCATAGTTGGATATCAGCAAGGATTCCTTTTCATTACGGGGAACTTTTATTAGTACTGTTTGGCAAAAACAGTCCTTATTTGTGGAGTGGGCATGGGTCATGACTACAAGAGGTCATCTGGTTTCTTGGTCTTTGTCTGAGGGTAGCGAGGTTTCTTGTGCTCCAGGAGAGCCTGAACTGAGCTACAGAGCAGAGGCCCTGGTCTTCCAAATATATGGTAGTGAGAGAAGGGAGCATCCTCAGGGCTGGTCTGGCCCCAGTGACAGTAGTACCAGGGCTGGGGAGTGTCATTAATGGTGCCCCTGAGCAAGTGTCCGGCCACTGCATCTCCCCGCCATCGATAAGAGACCTGCTGAGCCACCCGCCCCAAGCAAGCCTCTGGGCTATTTTATAAGCTTGCTACCTCCTTTCCCAAGTCTGGGGGTGGCTCAGGAGTAACACAGAAATGTAAGTCAGTTGTCTCTTTCTTGGCCTTTTCTGTTTTGTCTTTAGCTTTTAGGAAGGGTTTCCATGTCTGCCCTGTCTTCCCCACAGGGCCAAGTCTCATCTTACCTCTTGCAAGAGGTTAGATCCTAAAGTCAGCATATAAAGTGAAAATCCCAAATAATCAAAATCATCTTGGAAAAATACCTTAAATGACCCACAAATCAAAGTATATAAACACGGCTTTGTGTGTATGCCGGGACAGAGTTAGAACACCATATGAAGTAGTTGGCTTGTAAGTAGGGGACATTTCATATGAAAAAATAAGTATTCTCAAACACTAGAATCATACTGAGTATTCAAGGTGCCCACAGTGTAAGAGGCACATGGGAACCAAGACTTGCTCACGTCTCAGATCCCCGCACTCTCTCTCACGTTCACCCTGGTGCATAACCTTGTCTTAGTGCACAACCTCGCTGAGTGGATGCTTGAGCAGACCTCTGTGTGTATTTAAATTTTTGCTCTCTCTGGTCAGATTTGTGCAGTTAAACGCAAGTGTGTTGTGATTCTCCTGTATCTTTTTTTGCTTTCTGTTTTTATTTCTTCTGTTTTTTAAATCCTTATTTTCTTCTCCTGTTTTATAGCTCTCAGTAATTTTTTCTCTTGTTCAGAATGCTGATTTGTATGTTTGCCTTTTGCATTTCTTAATTTTCAGTGTTCAGGATTCTTTAAAGGAGGCTGGGAGAGAGCGAGTGGCTGGGGGTGGGGGACACCCTTAAGAGTCTTCATTTAAGTTCTGTAGTCCCAGCTTCCACTTTCTTCCTCTTGGGTCCTCCACTAAGTTGTGATTATTATCCCTTGCATAGGAGGCCTTTTCTTTCCTTTATTTTCTTCCTGTTTTAGGCCATCTTTTTCTGTAGGAAATTACTGCTTAGGTTAGGCCAGTTAGAACTGCATTGACATTTTACCCACTAAGCATCAGTGGTTTAGCTCTAGAGGTTTAGTGCGTTCTGGGATCAACCCCAAATTCATAGTATCATAAAGAGGTAGATGAGGAAGAGCCCACCCAGAGAGGTTAAAGGACACTTTCCTCAAGTGACACAGCTGCTTAATGACAAGATGAAACCATGACCCAGGTTTCTCTGAATCACGTTGCTTGCCTTTGAAGCCTTGGAGGGGAACAGTCCTTTGAAAGACCCTTTAACTGTTTTTACACCCTGCTTTTTGGGGGAATTGTGACTTCTTTTGTTTAATTTTATTTCAGTTCCTTTCCTTAACAAAAACGCCAGCCAATATGAACTACAAGAGGGTTAAAATGAGTTCTGTTTCAAAGACGTATTTGAGAATTATCTGGCATCTTTTGGGATAGTCTGGAAACTTGGAGCTGTGTTTTGATTTCCAAGACTGGGAGTCACTGTCATTGGCCTAGAGATTTGAGAGAAGGGAGATTGGTGACCATAGTTACAGGAGGACGAGGGTTTGTATCACTTGGAATCCAAAAGGATAGTTAAGGTCAACAAACATTTGTTGAATTCCATTCTTTGCAAGGTGCAGAACTAGGTGTTGAAAATACAAGCATAGTCACAGCTTTCAAGGGGCTCACACGGTCCCCTGGTTCAACTTGAGAAAAGATGGTAGTGTGTGTACTTGGGGAGATACCTCAGCAAGGCTGTAGTTTTCTCTTATCCTGATTTGGTCATAGAACTGGAAGAGATGGAGTTTCTGTTCATTTGGAGCTTGGAAAAATCTTAAAACACAAGGCACTGAATGCTAGTTTGGTCTCAAATAGGTTGAGGTGGGGTTTTCCTAGGTATCAAGGATCAGTGGTATTTACTCAGTGAAAAGGGCAGTTGGGGAAGAATGGAGCTCCTTATACCGTTTTCTTTTCTTCCTAATGTTCTTCCTTCTGGGAACTACTGGTAAGCAGTAAAGCTAGGTAATTTCTCATCCTTAAAACATTTTTTTAAACTATTTTTTTTTTTGAGCATTGGGGGCGCTATCAGAAATAAGTAGCTAATAAGAAAAATGGTTTGTGAAAGATAGCCCTTGCTGCATGTAAATCAGCCGCAGTGAGGGGGGCCAGTCTATGCAGTCAGTGTTTCTTAGATACAGAGGCAGAAGGAGCTTCGGAATGGGAGGGCCTGCAGCTGTTCTGGTCTTTGTAACCCTGCCCCATTCTACCTGTTGTCAGGCTCTTGCAGCTTTTGTTGGTTCAAAATATCACATTGTCACAAAGGTCAAAGCTGCTTTCTCAATCCTAAGAAAGGAAAATGGGTTATTTTCAGCCACATATGCTGCTGCTTCACCCCAGAAAAAAAACCTAAAACAAAAAACCACCACCACCACCACCACCAAAACCCAAAAAAACCCAATAAAACAAAAACTTCAACAACCATGATTGACCTGTAGAGCCTCAGGTGTTGGGCCACCTAACAGGGTTTGTTTGTTTGTTTCTTTCTCTTTTTTAAAAATATTTTATTTATTTATTTGAGAGAGAGCCAGCACAAGCAGGGGGGAAGGGCAGAGGGAAAGGGAGAAGCAGACTCCCCACCCAGCAGGGAGCCTGACGGGGGCTCCATCCCAGGACCTTAGGATCATGACCTGAGCCGAAGGCAGACGCTTAACCGACTGAGCCACCTAGACGCCCCTCACAGGGTGTCTTATCTAGGACTTTTCTAGATTTTCATCATTTTGCTGTGCAAGGAGGGGACATCAGAGAACGGTTCAGGAACCACTCCATGTGCCATTTATAACGTTTTTATTGCTGAGAGGGGGATGGTGGTGGTGGTAGGAGCATTTGTGTGAGTAGAGCAAGGTAGGGCTGCAAGCCCCATGCCCAGTTTCTAATTGGCATTGGTAATACAACCTTTCAGAGAGTCAGCTCCATTAGGTGACTTTGTGGAAACGTCTCCGTTCTGCTCTATGCACTGTTTACTTTGCTATCTTCACCAGCAGCTGTGGTAAATGGGACAGCCTTGGCCTTCTCAAGTGCCCTTAGGCTGTTCCCAGTGACCCTCAAGTCTTAAGAATCAGTTGGGTGAGAATAATGCTGAAATCCTGTAGCTATTTGGCTCAAAAGAAAAGCTGCACTGCCATGGTGACAAAGCTCCCAGTTGAATAAGGAAAATGCCAATTTCCAAGAATCTGGGTGGTAGTTATTTTAATCAAGTTGAGAAACGGGGATCACCGAGAAGGGGATTTCCGCTGTATCTAGGCTGTCAGGGAAACAGTTATTCCCCCACTGCCTTCTATTTACAAATTCCAGGAGAGGAGCATGAAGCCTTGAGGCTGTGTCCCTGTCGTCAGTATGACGGGCAGTCCACAGAGGCCTGCTAGCAAACTGCTTTATAGTTACAGTTTTGCCTTTTAAAAATACATTATATACGAACATAATCGTAGTGCCTCATAGGTGCTACACATGCATGAACATCCTTCCCGAAATCTGCAAATACAAGAAGTTTAGAAATACGTACTTTATAAGCCTTGGCTTTTGGGGAAGCCAACTTGGGATTTCCCTTGTTACTTTGTCCAGTCAGACTCCTTGAGAGGGATGGTAAGAACGTATCTTTTTTCCCCTCCCTCTGGTTCACCCAAATGGGGGAAATTGTTGTTGGATTCGACAACATTCTTTCCCAAATGATTCTTAAGGCATGAGGGTCACTGAGATTTATTTTTAAATTCGTAGTCTTGGGCGGAGGGAAAGCAGTTGTCCTTACTGAATCCCCTTGTGGAGGCTCTCAGCTGCCCAGACACCACCCCCACGTCTTTACTAGGCACATTCCAGCAGTCTTAAAGCCCTGGCCCTCGGGAGTGAAATTCTGGCCTGGCGTCTCACTCATGGAATCCCATGAGCTGTAGCCATGCGTGGATTAGGTGTCAGATCGAAACGCTAAAGGAACAGGTGGCCTGTGAGCTTAATATAAAACTTCCGGCTTGGTAAGGTGGTTTGGGGGCCTTACGCTTACTGAAAGTTTCTTTCTGCTTTCTTGTTAGCTTTAGCCATCTTTTGATGGTCTCCTTAGCTCCCCCCAGAGTTTTCTAGGAGCATGCTGGAAGCTGTCAGAATATAAGTAGTTAACAACAGCCCCCCCCCCCGACCTTGGAGAATGATTAAACAGTGATTAAGTGATATTTTAACTTCTATTTACAGAGGAGAAATGGAAATCATCAGTAAAAGAAAAAAAAGTTAGTAGTTTTGACTGAAGTCGTCTTATCTTTCTTGGCCAGGGCTGCCTGCCCTTTTTCAGTTTCATTTTTAGCTACAAGGTGAACTCCCTCACACACTTCTTCACTGATGTCCATCTTTGTCTTTGGTCATATTTCTCTCTTTGTCCCTGCCCCCAACCTCCTTTCTTCCCCCCTTCACCTCTGCCTCTTTCCCTCCCTCTCCCATGCTGCTTTCTTGGTCAAGGAAAGCCAGTTGCACTCAGAACAGTGTTGGAGTGGGCCTCGGCTGCTCTTCTCTGTGTTCTGTTCCTTGAAAGCCTTGGGATGAAGCATGATAAGAGGTTTGGGATATTTGGAAAGCCCAAATATCTGGACTAGTGGAAGAATCACCAGATAAAGAATTGAAGATGCCTGGGTTTGAATCCCGGCTCTGCCGCTTATTAGCTGTATGATCTTGGACAAGTTACTTAATCTCTGTCAGTCTCAGTTTCCTCTTCTGTAAAATGGGGGTGATAATTCCTACTTGAAAGAGTAGGATTTAGAGAGGATTAGAGTTATGCATGGAAATATCATTGCCTGGCACACCCAAGAGGCATTTAATTATGTTTGAAAGTGGGAGCTTTGCTGAGTGATTGAAGAGGTCAGGGTTGATGGTTGCTAGTGGACTGCCTTTGGTTAGCTTTTTGCTTATTTAACTACATAATTTTAATTATATAATTCATATATTACATAAAGTTGTACTATTGTTTGCCTTTATTCTGGTTTAGTAAATATAGTGGCAACCCAAAGGAGGGCTAGGTGGGCCTTTAGTGTCCCCACTGCTGCCATCCCTCCGACCCCTGTCAGACCAGCACCCCTTACCCCAGCCACTCTAAATAAACAAATTTTAGTGCAAATTGTTTGTTATATAAATACAGCATTAAGAGTTACTAAGTTTGTGTCCACTCTTCCAACCCAATTGGTACACACAAGTCCATTTTATTAAAAATGTCTGGTTCCCTACTGTGGTACTGATACAAAGACATATTTCTCTCAGAAATGATTTGTGGCCAATTTATATAAAAGAAGATACAAAACGATTTCTGAACATTTTATTTTGTCTTATTTAAGGCATTTGTAGTGGAGAAATGGGTCGTGGTTATTCTACTCTTTGTCCTTCACTAAAGTGGAATGAGCCAAGGCCAGCGGGGCCTGGCAGATCACAGGGCTTTTGCTATTCCTTTCAGTAAGCTTGGCTGAGTCTCTAGGTCTTAGAGTACTCAGCTGTTTTGGAAACTTGTTAAAAAGCATAATGTGTTGTAATACGAAAGATACTTTGAGGCTGTTTAATTAGTATCTTTTAGTATATTACTTCTTTGGGGGGAAGGCCTTAAAATCAAGTTATCTCCAGTGTGCTATTTTCTAAAAAAATATTTTATTTATTTATTTATTTATTTATTTATTTATTTATTTGCGAGAGAGACAGAGGGTGGGGAAAGGAGCAGAGGGAGAGGGACAAGCAGACTCTGAGCTGAGCACAGAGCTTAATGTGGGGCCTGATCTCACAACCCTAAGATCAGGACCTGAGCCAAAATCTAGAGCCAGATGCTCAACCAACTGAGCCACTCAGACCGCCCCAGTGTGCTAAGTATTTGACAGAGCATAAGGAAATTTAAATATTTATGTCTCAATGTCTCAGAAGACAGTGGCTCAGATTGCTTCTTACCTTAGATGTTCATGAGCTGGAAGAATTAATATTGTTAGGATGGCAGTGTCCCCCAGTTGATCTACAGACGCAGTGCAGTTCCCACCAAAATCCCTGCTGGCTTTTTTGCAGAAATTGACAGGTTGACCCTAAAATTCATACAGAAATGCAAGGGGTCTGTAATAGCCAAAATAATCTGGAAGTAGAAGAACAAAATTGGAGGACTCATGTTCCCAATTATCAGAAAGCTACAGCAATCAAGACAGTGTAGTCCTGGCATGAGAATAGACATATAGATCGATGGAATAGAATTGAGAGCCCAAAATTAACCCCCTACATTTATGATCAATTGATTTTTGAGAAAGGTGCCAAGACAATTCAATGTGGAAGGGATCGTCTTTTCAACAGATTACATTGGGACAACCAGATATCTGTATGCAAAGGAATGAAGGTGGACTCCTGCCTGATACTATATGCAAAAGCTCAAAATGGTTCATGGACCTATGTGTAAGAGCTAAAACTATAGAACTATTAGGAGAAAACTTAGGACTAAGTCTTGGCGACCTTGGATTAAGCAACAATTTCTTGAATATGACACCAAAAGCACAAGCAACAAAAGGAAAAACAGGTAAATTGGACTTGATCAAAATTAAAAATTTTATTGCTTCAAAGGACACTATTTAAAAAGTGAAGAGACACAGCACAGAATGGGAGAGAATACTTGCAAATCATATGTTTACTAAGGGCCTTAAATTCTATCAGTCTATATATTTTATTTTATTTTTAGGGTTTATTTATTTGAGAGAGAAAGAGAACAAGAGAATGAGGGCAGGGGTAGAAGCAGGCTGTCCGCCGAGCAGGGAGCCCAATGTGGGGCTTGATCCTAGGACTCTGGGACCATGGCCTGAGCTGAAGGCAGACGCCCAACCGACTGAGCCACTCAGGTACCCCTAGTCTTTATACATTTTAAATATAAGAGTAAAAAGGCAACTCAATCAAAAATGGGCAAAATATTTGAACAGACATTTCTCCAAAGAAGATAAGTAACCAATAAGCACATGAAAAGATGCTCAACATCAGTAGTTATTAAGGAAATGCAAATCAGAACCATGATGAGAATACCACTTCTTACCAACTAGAATGACTACTAATCAGAAAGACATAGTGAGGATGTGGGGAAATTGGAACCCTCACGTGTTGCTGGTGGGAATTGAAAATGGTGCAGCTGTTTCAGAAAATAATTTAGTGGTTCCTTAAAAAGTTAAAGATAAACCCAGTAATTCCACTAAGCAAGAGAAACAGATCTGTATGTCCACATAAGACTTGTATACAATTGCTTACAGGAGCATTATTCGCAATAGCTCAAAAGTGGAGACAACCCAAATATCCATCAATGATGGATCCATCAATATCCAGATGAATCGGTAAACAAAATGTGTCATATCCATACATTGGAATATTATTCAGCAATCAAAAGGAATGAAGTACTAATTGATGCTAACATGGATCAAACTTAAAAACATGCTAAGTGGAAGAAGCCTGTTACAGAAGACCACATACTATTTGATTCCATTATACATAATAGGCAAGTCCACAGAGACAATAAGTAGGTTAGTGGTTGCCAAGGCTAGGAGAGGGTGGAATGGGACATGACTGCTGATGGATATGGGGTTTCTTTGGGGGGTAGTAGTGACATGTTCTAAAATTACATAGTGGTGATGGTTGTACAACTCTCTGAATATATTAAGATCTATTGAATTGTACACTTTAAAGGGTGAATTGTATGGTGTGTGAATTAAATTCAATAAAGCTGTTATCAAAAAAATTTAGGATGATTTGTATGTGTGAATAGTATTTTGTCAGTTTGTGCTTGTCCCCTTATTCCCGCCACTTTGAATCTTTTTTTTTTTTTTTTAAGATTTTATTTATTTATTTGACAGAGATAGAGGCAGCCAGCGAGAGAGGGAACACAAGCAGGGGGAGTGGGAGAGGAAGAAGCACGCCCATAGCGGAGGAGCCTGATGTGGGGCTCGAACCCAGAACGCCGGGATCACGCCCTGAGCTGAAGGCAGACGCTTAACCGCTGTGCCACCCAGGCGCCCCCCGCCACTTTGAATCTTGAACTTAAGCACCACTGTCTTGAGCACTGGGCAGGTTACTGTTTCCCTAAAGCCTAAAGACGAGGAATTTAGGTATGTGGTAACTTCATGCAGAAGAATACTTGATGGCACCCTGTATGAGGAACAAAACCTTTTAAGGGGAATGCCCTGAGGTTGAAGGCTTTCCAAGTTTTAAGTGTGTCTCTCTGTGCCCTACTCTAGTTCTTATTTATCTTCTCAACTTCATCCATACACACCACATAGATAGTTTATGTTTTGGGTCACAGGCCCCATTCCAGCTCCACTGAGAACCTCACTTTCATTTCTTAAATTTTTTCCTCCAGGCTGTTGATCTTGCTCTCAGACAGTCTTTCCTAGGAGGTGTAGAGACAGCAGCTGGAGGAACCGCTGGGGGGCGCCCTGCCCTCAGAGGATTGACAAAAAAGAATGACTCCAGGAAGAGGCTTAGGCTTGTGTCGGCAGGAAGAGATGACTCATTTTTCATCAAAGGCATTTCAAAGAAAATATAATGACAGGATGATGTCAGAGGAGCAGGTGGAGACAGGAACCTTGATTGAGGCTGGAGGGAGGTGTTGAATAGAACGGTTGCCTGGGCAGTCAGAATGATTGACTGGCATAGATTACAAGAAACGTCACCTGTTTTTTAGTTCCTTTCCCATGAGCGCTGGTGTGGGCACTGCTGTTCATGTGCCTTTAAAGCATGTGGTCAAGTCTCTGCCTGTCCTGGGTGTACTGTGTTCATATCTGGGTGAGACATCTCATGACACGCAGTGTGCTGTGCTCCTACACTCTCTGCATTAACTCTCTGGCTAGCAGGATCTGTGTCTTGGAATTGAACCTCACAGGCTCATGGTGGCTGCAAGTATGGCATTTCCCTTGGTATATTAGATACAGGAACTTGCCTAGATATCAGAAGGTCAAATCTCAGGGACTTCATTGCCAAAAGTACTCTGGTTCCCTCCAGTGTTTTTATTTTTTTGTTTTGTTTTTTTCAGTTTCCTCCAGTGTTTTGGCAAGAGCTGGATCTTTGCTCTAACCTCAGTTAAATTTCTTTTTTTTCCCCCCTCTTTGAATTGGTGTGTATAGATGAAGCTGAGAAGTGGGGGAACCTTACAATCAGGAGAAAGGATAGTAAATTTTGGTATCTCTTCATATTGCAGATCACTAAAGTTGGTTAGGTATTTGGGCTTCCATTTGTTTTATTTTATTAATTAATTAACTTATTTTTAGTAATCTTTCCACCCAGCATGGAACTTGAACTCACGACCCCAAGATCAAGAGTCACATGCTCCTCCCACCCCCGTACCCCCATTCTGAGTCAACCAGGCACCCCCAGGCTCCCATTTATATTAAGATTGTAAGACAGTGCTCCTGGTCACTACTGTTCTTTAATACTTACCAGAGTCTATAATTATGAGGTTGGAGGCTAAATCAGCAGTTTTCAAAATAAGAGAGGGGGTATTTATTGCTTGTATTCTGTTGTCAGGATTCAGGTCTCAAATATCTGGGGAGAGATGGCTTAGCAATATCAGTTGCTGCTTTTGTGCTTTATGGATCATTTATCCGAAAGTGGCATGGAGGACTTTTTGGTAGCATAAGACAGAAGATATTGCCTCTCTTTAAGAAATATCATAAGCAAGGGCACCTGGGTGGCTCAGTCAGTTAAGTGTCTGCCCTTAGCTCAGGTCATGATCCTAGGGTCTGTGATCAAGTTCCATATCAAGCTCCTTGCTGGGCAGGAGAAACAAGGAGCCTGCGTCTCCCTCTTCCTTGCCTGCCTCTCCCCCTGTTTGTGCTCTCTCTCTCTCTGACAAGTAAATAAATAAAATCTTAAAAACAAACAAACAAACAGTGAGAAAAGTAAAAAAAAACCAAACAAACCCAAAAAACCCCAAATATATAAACCTCAGAATTGGAAAGGGAGGGAGGAAAGCTTACTATTTGGTACTGTATTTATGTTTGTTTGTTTGTTTGTTTGTTTGTTTATTAATTAAAGGGGCAGAAGGAGAGGGAGAAGCAGACTCCCGCTGAGCGTGGAGCCTGTTGTGGGGCTCAATCCCAGGACCCTGAGATTATGACCTGAGCTGAAGGCAGACGCTTAACCAACTGAGCCACCAAGGTGCCCCTGGTGCTGTCTTTAATTGTTCATCCTTCTGGCTGATCATGGGCTGTTTTGGGCTAATACTACTAGGTAGATCTGTTGTGGGACTAAAACTGACCTTTGGGTAAGAAGGACATGAATCAGAAGGGACCGAATCAGATAACGTGTCTTAGAGAAGATACTGGACTTGCCTGGGCTCTGCTTGGCAATATTCGTCCTCCCTGTTAGTTGTGCTTCTCCCTATATCTCTCCATGAAATGACACATCATTAGAAGAGACTTTGAGCCTGAAGTGCCAAAAGACCCAGGGAAAACTGTTCTCCAGCACGGATTGGATTTGGGAGCCCCCTGAGGGTAATCTGTGGTCAGGCTGTTTCAGAAGTCACCACCTGACTCACTGACTCCGATGAGTCTGAGCAGAAGCCGCGGTCTTGACCTGGACATGTTTTGTGTACCTGCCCATGGTGTGTACAGATCTTCTCTCCCTTTGGTTATGAGCTAAAGTCCTTTAATCATAAGGTTGAGCAGTGGTAAGGGAGACATATTCTGACATACCAATTAATGAGAATGTTAAGGGAATCCATGTTGGGGCTGGGATTCCAAACATCTTTTTAGTTTTTGTTTGTTTGTTTTTTAAGTAGGAGTGGACTCTTAGGGGCTCATTGTCATCTATAGGATAAAATCCAAAACTCATCTTGTCATTTAAGACCTTCCATAATTCAGTCTGACTTTCTATACAATTATTTTTATCAAAATTATATTTATTCTTTTTTTAAAAAAAAATTTTATTTGAGAGAGAGTGTGTGCACACGCAAGAGCATGAGCTGGTGGGGGGGGCAGAGGGAGAGGGAGAGGCAGACTCCCCACTGAGCAGGGAGCCCGACTTGGGCTTGATCCCAGGACCCAAGATCATGACCTGAGCTGAAGGCAGATGCTTAACCAACTGAGCCACCCAGGCGCCCCAAAATTATATTTATTCTTGTTTTAAAAGGTTAAATATTACAATGAGGCTTATAACAAAGTAATCTATCCCTCCCCACTTTTGAGAACTGCTTCCAAATCATTTAGCTATTTCTTTTAG
The DNA here is from genome assembly GCF_017311325.1 of Ursus maritimus. NCBI lineage: Eukaryota > Metazoa > Chordata > Mammalia > Carnivora > Ursidae > Ursus > Ursus maritimus. The sequence goes on from NW_024425786.1 coordinate 29,819,209, forward strand.
TGTTTTCCACTACATTTCTTTTTCTTTTCTTTTTAAAGTAGACTCCAGCCCACCGTGGGGCTTGAACTCACAACCCCGAGATCAAGAGTTGCATTGTCTACTGACTGAGCCAGCCAGGTGCCCCTCTACTACATTTCTTAAATACACCCTTGTGCTAGTGCTTCTTGATTTTTCATTTTTAGACATTATCTGTTGATGATCTACCATCGAAGATTAGGATTTAGTTCTTTCATCCCTGCCATTTTCCCCCTTTCCCTATTTCCCATTGTCACACATTATTACTATTGTGTGGTATTCAGTGTTTAGGTTATTATGATTATATAAATATTTGCCTAAAGGTGAGTCACATATATTTTATAATTACATTTTCTTCCTCGATTGACTTATTCCCCCCCTGGAATTAATAATTGCCTTATTTTATCATTTGTTTACTGTTCTGTGGCCCTATCTCTGTGCTCTCCCATGGAAAGCTAAGACAGCTCTCAGTGTGTTGGAAAATATCAAATAATCTTTTTTTTTTAAATCAACCTTTTGGTTCAATATTTTCTTTCGAGACATCCCCCAGGAGCTTTCTTTTCTCCAATTCTGTCCTCCAACTCAAGCCTTTAGTAAAGTTGTCATTCTGGGACTTTCCTACACCATCATACTGGGAAATTCCTTTACTTCTCTTCTGTGTTGGATCCCATGTTTCCTGGATCTCATGCTGCCATTTTTCTTGGTTCACTCTATCCCTTCATTGGAATATATCTTAGAGTAGCCATCAAATTAGCTCAATATGCAACAGAAGTATCAGGGAAAATGGAAGGGAGGAAATTATCAAAGAACTAATTAATGAAAGACGTGTTTTCAAAATGAAAAAGACCCACAGAGAACTCAAATCAGCAAGTTAAAAAAGATCCTCACCAATGCACATCATCATAGTGTTTCAGAACACCAGGGATAAAAATAAAACCCTAACAGCTGTCAAACAACATCAGGTCACAAACAAAAGTCAGAAACCAGAATGGCATTGGACTTCTCAATAGCAAACTGGAAGACAGAAGGAGGAACGCCTTTAAAATTGCAACCTAGAAGTCTATACTCAAACTCTTACCAAAGAGAAATTAAAATATTTTCAGACAAAGATTTTCAGATTAGCAAAGTCTTAAAACTATTTACTGCTTATGTATCTTTCTTTAGGAAGCTACTCTAAGATATTTTTTAAAAGGGGCTCCTGGGTGGCACAGCGGTTAAGTGTCTGCCTTCGGCTCAGGGCGTGATCCTGGCGTTCTGGGATCGAGCCCACATCAGGCTCCTCCGCTATGAGCCTGCTTCTTCCTCTCCCACTCCCCCTGCTTGTGTTCCCTCTCTCGCTGGCTGTCTCTATCTCTGTCGAATAAATAAATAAAATATTTTTTTTTAAAAAAAGATTTTTTTTTTAAAGATTTTATTTATTTGGGGCACCTGCGTGGTTCAGTCGTTAAGCATCTGCCTTCGGCTCAGGTCCTGATCCCGGTGTTCTGGGATCGAGCCCCGCGTCAGGCTCCCTGGTCAGCGGGAAGCCTGCTTCTCCCTCTCCCACTCCCCCTACTTGTGTTCCCTCTCTTGCTGCCTCTCTCTCTCTCTCTCTCTCTCTCTGTTAAATAAATAAATAAATCTTAAAAAAAAAAAAAAGGTGGATCAAAACTTAAAAAAAAAAGCCATGTTAAAAGAAAAAGATTTTATTTATTTGTCAGAGAGAGAGAGAGCACAAGCAGGGGGAGCTGCAGGCTCCCCTCTGAGCAAGGAGCCTCATGTAGGACTCGTCCTGGGATCATAACCTGAGCCGAAGGCAGACGCTTAACCAACTGAGCCACTCAGGCATCCCTGTATTTTTTATTTCTAAGTGTTTAAAAGATTTTCTGAGTGTTCCCTTTTTATACTACTTATTCTTGGTTTATGGCAGTACTGCCTTAGTTCTCTCTGAGGATATTAATTACAGTGCCCCCAATCCCCTCGATGTTTTCCTCTGCTTCCAATATTGTCTCTGTTTCCAGCTCTTTTTGTTTGTTCATTTTGGTCTCTGTCTTTCATGTTGGAGACTCTCTTAAAATGTTCGCTGTTTCTTGGTGTTCTTCTTATTTAAGACTTAGCCCTTAAAAAAGCTGAATGGAAGCCTAAAAAGCTGGTAGGTGGGACTTGCTGATGGGTGTACTCTTAATGAATCACCAGGTAGGGGGAGGTCTTTCCCTCCAGAGAGGAATTGGCCAGTCTGCTACTGGGGCCTCGGAAGCCTGGCAGCCAGAGCTCTGGGGTTGCCAATCAGGACAGTGGGGCAGGGTGGAGAGGCTTGTTCATGATGTCAGATTTCACTTAATACCCCTATTTTTAGTAAGGCACGCTTCTGACCTCGTGTGGGCCTGAAGACTTCCAACTGGTCTTCTTTTCAGCCTCCCCCTGCAGCTTCTTTCTGCTCCCTCAGCCTTCAGAGACCCGTGGTACATCCAGTTCCCCAGGCTTTCCGGAGCCCTGCAGCACAGATCACTGGTTTCTGACTGTTCCCTACTGGTCATGGGCACTTAGCAGAAAGATTAAGGTGAAATGTAAATTAGCGACCGTTGATCTCTCCACTCTGCAGTTTTTCAAACTTTTGTTGATATTTTTTATTCTTCTTTTCCGTGGGTTTGTGCCATTTTTTATTCCTTGACTGTGATTTTCCTGAGGTTTCAGAAAGAATGGAGATAACTATGCATGTTAAGTCTGCCACATACAACCTGAAGGTGGCCCAACTTCTCGCTCACGCTCTCGCTCTCAAATACACAAACCCTGTGCTCTAGCTTCCCTTGTACGTTCTCGTTTTTGTTTTCTTGCTCATGCCATCTTTCCTCCTTGGGATGTCTGTTCTCATTTCAGACCTTTGACATCCTACGCATTCTCTTAGACCCAGTTTATGTGCCTCATACATGGAAACCCTTCCCCCCCCTTTTTTTTTTAATTTCTCCAACTGAAAATGACCGTTTCATTGACTAAACTTCCAAATTTCTTGTTCACCAAATCCTTGTGGTCTTGCCACCCTCGTGACACAGCGTACTGCCTTATGCTATAATTATTTATACACATACGACTTCCCTAGTTAGATTGTAAGGCCTTAAAGGGTATTGCAAGAGTGCTTTGTAATTTGTTATTATTGTTGTTGTTATGGGTAACAACACAGAACCTAGGCAACTAAATATTTCACAGAACCACAGAAGTTTAGGGCTAGGAAAGAATGTAGAGCTCTAGAATGTCAGCTCATTTTATGAATGAGTAAACAGATCCAGTGTGATTAAATGATCCTACAGTCATATGATGAACTAGGAACAGAACTGGAACTGGCACCTCCTCCTCTCGTTCTTGAACTGCTTAATGTAGTGGTAAAATGTGATATGTGCTTAATCAAATATTCTTGTTAATCCAGGGTTACCAAAGGGTACTTTCTGTTTCACTCTTCTTGAACATTTTTATACATATCTTTTTGGTCTTAGTCATTAGGTAATTTTGTCATAGGTAATATCATAGGTAATTTTTTTTCTTTCTTCCTTTCTTCCATTTTCTTTTCCTCTTTCTTTCTTTCTTTCTTTCTTTCTTTCTTTCTTTCTTTCTTTCTTTCTTTCTTTCTTGATAAATTAGGATCTTCAGTAGTATAGGTTTAATAAAAAACTGAGCTGGGTAATAGTTTTATTCCAAGGTATCAGGGACCCATGGATTATAGGTAAGAGAAAAATGTAAGCAACTGTACTGAAAGTGCCCAGATTTCAAGGAAATCTTAAAAAAAATCAGTGATATCATGTATTTGAGGTGATTCTTTTTCACTTAACAGTAGAGTGCAGACCCAATTTAGTTAAGTCCTGGTTAATTGAAGCTATGCTGTTTGATAATTCATCAAGGATTATTGCTTCAAAGTATCTTTTTTGGGGGGTGCCTGGGTGGCTCATTTGGTTGAGTGTCTGTCTTCGGCTCAGGTCATGATCCCAGGGTCCTGGGATCAAGCCCCATGTGGGGCTCCCTGCTCAGTGGAGAGCCTGCTTCTTCCTCTCCCTCTGCCTGCCACTTTGCTTACTTGTGCTCTCTGTCTCTCTGTCAAGTAAATAAAATCTTAAAAAAAACAAAACCAAAGTATCTTTTTTTAAAAAAAGATTTTATTTATTTGAGAGACAGAGATAGTGAGAGAGAGAAACACACAGAGATAGCAAGAGTGAGACAGAGAGAGAGAGAGAGAATGAATGGGGAGGAGAGGGAGAAGCAGACTCCCACTGAGCAGGGAGTCCGATGCCAGGCTCAATCCTAGGACCCTGGGATCATGACCTGAGCCAAAGACAGCTGCTTAACCGACTGAGCCACCCAGGCACCCCTGCTTCAAAGTATCTTTAAAGTAAGTTGTGTCAAAAATTATCTCGCTCTTGACAGTCATTTCCAAAATGTTTGAGATAAGCTTCAGAGATTTAGATATTCCAGGAATATCTATTGGGGAAAGTTGAACTACAACTATTATCTATATAGGGTTTGTTGAATATGGGGTGTGCCAGTCACTAATCAAAAACCCAGTGCATCTTTTTCCTCATTGCCCTCCTTTGGGAACTTGAGGGTAGATGGGCAGGTATTTAAGAGGCTGCTCCCTTTCTTTGAGATTCGGTTTTCATTAGGCTTTTGCCTTAAAAATGAGGCTGAAGATAGTAGGTAGTTCAGTACTGACCTGGCTTGCCGTCTCCACTGGGCAAGCTGTTGCTAGACAAGCAGTCTATGGTGGATGAACCATAACCAACCTCTAGGCTGGGTTGGGCTCTCCCTAATGCCCATGACTTTTGGTTTTATCCGAAATAGAATCTGTTGTCCTCAGATTTGAGAGAGCAAGGATTTATTGTCCTCGCAGGTGTTTCTGCCTTTGGCTGTTTCCGCATTGCCACCTGGCTGCCGTTCGAGGAAATTCACTATAGCTCTGAGTCCCTGCTGAGGGCTGAGAGGAACTATCCCTGTCTCCAGGATGGAGCATGTGTTCTCTTCCCTTAAAACTGTTACCCATATTTCCTTTTATGACTTGTTAAGTCAGAGGCAGCTGGGAGGATGCATCAGGGAAGCATTACTCACTGGGCACACATAGTGGCCCTGACTGCTGGTGGGGAGTCTGGGCTGAGCTGAGAGTGAGTCAGCTTTGGAAATGGAAAAATGTAGGGTAGTGGGGGTGGGGCAGGGATTGTGTGCCAGTGACTGCTGCTTCTCTGCCTGTTCTTTCTTCTATAGAACTCATCACAAAGCTGTGAATACTGGGGATCCAGTTGGGGCAGCCAGTAAGCCAACCAACTTTGAGGTGATAATGTTTTCGTGAAAGGAGTGAGCTGACTGGACCTAGTATTGCTGCCTTTTATGGTGTGTGTGTGGGTTTCGGGGGCAAGCTTGAGCTTGTATAATGAGCGTTCTGTGTGTGCAAATTTCACTAGAATAAAAGCAGTCACAGAATCTCTTTGTCTTAGTTATAAAACTCAGCCTTCTGTATCTCTCTTTGTCCAGTAGGGGTCACTGGGGGTTTAAACTCTGAATGAGAGAGCCTGTCACTAATCTTATGGTAGGCCAATCAGACTCCTTGTCTTTATTGTGGCATCTCTGTATATTAAGCCCCCTTTTTTATATTAGTGCAGAAATAAAAAATGTGAACTTGTATTATGAATGTTGTGGCTCCAATGACTACTGGGTCTAAGAGATTTCCAGGAGTAACCCTAAGCTATAAAGAAAGAAATGGATGTGTACAGGGGCCACCTGGTAGGAGTCGTCTCTGGGAATACTTGTAGTCAGAGAGTGCGGGGTGAAGCAATTTTTTTTTATAAAGCCATAACTGCTTGAAGAGTCCATGATGGAAAGGAGCTGAAAGGGATATGAAATGTTCTTTTAATTTTATTTATGCCAACTCAATCATTTTTTAATCAAGTTTTTAATTTTAATTCCAATACAGTTAACATACAGTATGTTCTGTAAGTTTCAGGTGTACATCAGTCATTTTAAGATGTCTAATTTTGAACATGAAAATAATACAAATTTGTAAAATTAGAAAAATTAAAAAATACAAAAAGAAAAAAAGGATTTTGTGGATCTATTGAGTATTTGAAGAACAGATTATTCAAGATGCTAGGTGAAGCAAGAAAGCAAGGCTGAGGTGGAATTGGTTTATAAATAAGACCAGAAGAGACTTTTTTTTTCTTTTTAAAGATTTTATTTATTTGACAGAGAGAGAGAGCGCGCAAGAGAGGGAACACAAGCAGGGGGAGTGGCGGAGGGAGAAGCAGGCTTCCCGCTGAGCCCGATGTAGGACTCAATCCCAGGACCCTGAGATCGTGACCTGAACCGAAGGCAGACGCTTAAGACTGAGCCACCCAGGCGCCCCTGAGGAGACTTTTTTAAAAAATGAAAGCAGACTGGAAGAAAACTATTTATTAAGCATCTGATATGTAGCTACCTACAACAACCCTGAGAAATAGGTATATTTATACACATTGTACATTTTAGGAAACTGAAGTTCCGAGATACTAAGTGGTGTCCCTAGGGTCACATAATTAGTATTGTAGTGATGCTAGTAGGGGAGATCCTATTAGGCGCATTCATTTGACTTTGGTCCTTGGACCCTGGTGACGGTTCTTGAGAGCAGGTTTTACTAGAAGGTAAGCAGGGCCTGGTGGTAGATTCTCCTGAGAAAGACCAGAATGATTCTTGTGTTGTGAATTCGGGTTCAGAGCAGGCTCCAGGGGTCCACAGGTGTAAAGAAGCTGAAAGTCTGTCTTTGTCTTTGGGTGGCAAGCTTTTCCTCTTTATTGTTTAGGGCTACTGCCAAGATCTAGAAAACAGTCTCACAGAGATCTAAAATTAGTTGTTTGTGTGCAGAGCTTGGTTTCCATGGATACATAGTTTAAGTTGTTCTCTCTTACCTACCTCTTATCTTGGCCTACACTCTTCTTCTGAGTTTTGAATATAACTACCTATTGGCATTCTCAAGCCTGCCTGGTGACCTTATTCTTATTGTTGAGGTCCTGACCCTTCGTCAACCTCATGCCCATCCTGCCCCCTTGTGTTCCAAGGTGTCTCAGAGAAACTAAAGTGGATCACGTTTCTTAGCCAGACCACACTAAAAGATGTTTGCCTTTGAAACCGTTTTTATCTTTAAAAGAAAAAAAGGAAAGAAAGAAAGAAAAGAAAAGGAAAGAAACTGTTTTTATTTGGAAAAGCATTTTAAAAATGTGTTTAAGCTGGATAGGACTCAGATGCTAACTCTCCATCATGAATTCACTTGGAATGAGGGATATTTCTGTACAAAAATAACAATCCTTAGCAAAATTCAGGAGCAATCTCCATGGGCAGGGCTTCTTTTCCTTGAATTGTCTCCGTTTATTTAAGATACTGGCTACCAGGGTTTCCTGGAAAAAACTTAATAGCTAGGTCTCATTATTGCTTTGTGGGGGAAAATGATCAGAATCACAAAGAGAGAGATTATTTACAATAATAATACGGATATTACGGTGGACTAAATATTCTTGTCCTTTCCCTTTGTGAAGCAGTACCATTGAAGCCTAATTTTATTTATTCATTGAGTTGGTGGCTTAGAGCTGTTAAATACCACAGGTTTACCCTGACTTACCTCCTTGCATTGGCCACTGAAGATGACTGATACGCTGCTGAGGCATAAAGGCTGTAAGAGTAACAATAATAACAATAGCTAACATTAATGAGTTCATGTTTAATGTTTTTTTTAGAAAATAGTCAATAGCGAATGCTTGTGGTGTGTCAAATAGTCCATGTGTTTCCGCACTTAATCCCCACTGTACCACCAAGAAGAGGTGATTTTATTATCCCCGTTTTACAGATGAAGAAATTGAGGATTAAAGAGATGAAGTAATTCATTCAAAGACACACCGCTAGAACCTGTGAATCTAGGTTTCGCTAACAGACTGTGTCAAGTTTAGAGCCCTGGGCAGAGAGAGAGGTTGGGTTTTAAGAATGAGTTTTCTAGGGGCGCCTGAGTGGCTCAGTCAGTTAAATGTCTGCCTTCGGCTCAGGTCATGATCCCGGGGTCCTGGGATTGAGCCCCACATCGGGCTCTCCGCTTACTGGGGGAGCCTGCTTCTCCCTCTGCCTGTGCTCTACCTACTTGTTCTCTCTCTCTCTCTCTCTCTCTTTGTCAAATGAGCAAATAAAGTCTTTCAAAAAAAAAAAAAAAGAAAAGAAGAATGAGTTTCTTAGGGGAGCCTGGGTGGCTCAGTCCATTAAGCATTTACCTTTGGCTCAGGTCATATGAGATCATGTCGTCCTGGGACTGAGCCCCATGGCGGGCTCCCTGCTCAGTGGGGAGTCAGCTTCTTCCTCTCCCTCTGCTCCCCCCCACCCCGTCATGCTCTCCTTCCTATCTCTCTCTCTAATAAATAAAAATGAAATCTTAAAAAAAAAAAAAGAATGAGTTTTCTAGGGGTGCCTGGCTGGCTCAGTCAGTAGAGCATGCGCCTCTTGATCTCGGTGGTGTTAAGTTCCAGCCCCATGTTGGCTGTAGAGATTACTTAAAAATAAAATCTTTAAAAATGGTGGGCCACTGCCTTCTGTCCTCCATTTAAGAAAAAAAAGATTTATTTATTTTTAAAGATTTTATTAATTTATTTGAGAGAGAGAGAGCGCACGCACAGAGGGAGAGTGAGAGGGAGAAGCACATTCTCTGCCGAGCAGAGAGCCTGATGTAGGGCTTGATCCCAGGACCCTGAGAGCATGACCTGAGCTGAAGGCAGACACCCAACCAACTGAGCCACCCAGGCGCCCCTAAAAAAGATTGATTGATTGATTGATTGATTAGAGAGAGAGAGAGAGACAATGAGCAGGCAGGGCAGAAGGAGAGAGAATCTCAAGCAGACTCCCTGCTGTGTGCAGAGCCCGATGTAGGGCTCTGTCCCAGGACCCAGAGATCACGACCTCACCCAAACAAGAGTCCGGCGGTCAACCGACCCTGCCACCCAGGTGGCCGGTTCTGTCCTTCGTTTATTTTTTTTATTTTTTATTTTTTTTAAAGATTTTATTTATTTATTTGACAGAGAAAGACAGCCAGCAAGAGAGGGAACACAAGCAGGGGGAGTGCGAGAGGAAGAAGCAGGCTCCTAGAGGAGAAGCCTGATGTGGGGCTCGATCCCAGAATGCTGGGATCACGCCCTGAGCCGAAGGCAGATGCTTAATGACTGCGCCACCCAGGCGCCCCTGTCCTTCGTTTAAAAAATAAAGTAAAATAAAGAATAAGTTTTCTAGGTGCTACCACAGAGCATCACCCATTTTACTGTCCATCTTTCCTTTTTTCCTTTCCTTTCCTTTTTCTTTCTCATTTTTAAGGATAAGTGCCTAAATTGCTAAGCTAGACAAGAAGGCCACCCAGAGTTTGGATATTGAGCAGAATCCATGTCTGGAGAGATTTCTAGAAGTGAAATTTCTGAATCAGTTAATTGATTTCTTGCCAGCTTTAAGAAAAAGCAAAACTTACACTGTGTTCTTGGAGTCACTTTTTTCCTTAAACTCCCAGGTGGATTTGGAATTCCACCCTTAAAAGTGGTTCAGCTCCTTTGTTATTGTGTGTTATCTGCTGGGCCTATCTAGAGGAGCGTATTGGGTTATTCCTGCCGTAAGATGAATAGTTTTCCAGGCATTTGCTCTCTGTTGAATATTTTTGCAGTCAGATAGATGCATTCCCAAGAAATGCTTAAATTTTGTGAATCTCATGGTTTACTGGACCTTGTTTAGCTCTTTCTAGTATGTTCCACCCTTATGCCCCTGGCTCTCACAGTGCTCTTCGGACCCTCTTGTTCATTAATTAATTCATTCAGTTATTACACTAATAGTTGTTTAGTGATGAGATTTCATATAGGAGAGCAGAATTCATCTAGCTTCAGAAACTTTAGTGAGAGAGTAAAAATAAGCACATGTATACAGTATGATATAATCTCAAGAGAGCGAGTAGTTTACTTCGAACTGGGATGGAGGGAGTCACCAGGGAAAATTCTGTGGAAGCATTGGCTTTAAGCTGGTCCATTCAAATGGGATTTTGACTTGTAGAAATGGGAAGGAAATACATTCCAGAGAAGTGAGGAAAATATTGTAAAGCCAGAGAGTTTTGGATTTAATTTGCTGACAGTAGGGAACTGGAAGTTTTAGAATGAAATTACAAATGAACATTCATTGAGCATTAAGATATACTCATTATGCATGTGTCAGGGAGATTATCTCACAGTGAATGTGGACAGGATTGGCAGGTTGAAGACTGGGATTAGGAAAATTAGGTAAATTATCAATTTATTAAGGTTTTGTACAGTCTGAGCAGTATTTAGTCTTTGTGGTCAGATGTGGTTTGTATGCTACTCCTCCAAATAATAATAGTAGCCAATAATTATTGAGCACATACTGTATGCCAGGCACTATATAAGCACCTTAAATGCATTAACATATTTAATCCTCACTACAGCTCTATGAGACAGGTACAATTAGTGTCATCATTTTACAGATGAGGAAATTGAGGCTCTATGAAGTTAATTAAATAATTTGCACAGAGGTGCTAATGACATATATAGTAGAGCCTGGATTTGAACCTAGGCAGTGTGGCTTCAGACTGAGCTTGTAGTTACCGAGCAAGACATTTGGGAGATTTTTCTATCATTATTGTTTTCAGTGACACTTGGGTAGGTAGAATATTTTTTTTCGGTGTTCTGGGCCTTTGCATGTTGATTGTTGTCACAATCCCACATTGCTAAACATTAGAGACAGGAGTCATAGTGTCTCCTAATTAGCTCCTAGGAAGCACACACATCCCCTGCCTATCTGTAGTTGGATGCCTACTGGACTTATGGGGGGAGGTGGATGACTAGAGCTCAGCGCCAGGCTTTGATGGCCTGGATCCTGCCATTCCCAGAAGCCCAAGGTTTCCAATGCTATCAGCCATATGCTAGTCTCTACCACACACACACACAAAAAAATTAAAAAAATTTTTTTTTTTTTTTTTTAGGAGAGAGAGCATGTGTGCCTGCAAGTGGGGAGAGAGTTGGGGGGGGGGGGCGGAAGGAGAGGGAGAGAGAATCTTTTTTTTTTTCTATAAGATTTCATTTGTTTATTTGAGAGAGAGAGAGAGAGAGAGAGAACATGAGCTGGGGGGCCAGGGGCAGAAGGAGAGAGAGAAGGAGACTCCCCACTGAGCAGGGAGCCTGACGAGGGGCTAGATCCTGGGACTCCAGGATCATGACCTGGGCCGAAGGCAGATGCCCAACTGACTGAGCCACCCAGGCGCCCCAGAGAGAGAGAATCTTTTTTTTTTTTTTATTAATGATTTTTTATTATATTATGTTAGTCACCATACAGTACATCCCCGGTTTCCGATGTAAGGCTCGATGATTCATTAGTTGTGTATAACACCCAGTGCACCATGCAATACGTGCCCTCCTTACTACCCATCACCGGTCTATCCCATTCCCCCACCCCCCTCCCCTCTGAAGTAGAGAGAGAGAATCTTAAGCAGGGTCCATGACCCTGAGATCATGACTTGAGCTGAAACCAAGATTCAGACACTTAACTGATTGAGCCACTCAGGCACCCCTATTCTCTACCAAATTTTTAATCTCAGGTGTATTTGTTGTTTGAAAAAAAGTCTCCTCTTTGTAAGCATTATTTTTCCAGATTTTGGCCCTTTAGATGGGTCCTAAATTTTTAGTCTATGTCTGCTCAAGTTAAGAAGCCGTGGATGTCAATTATTTTGAGACCAGGTCTAACTCCACGGCAGTGTAACAGTTACAGTGCCCCTTCTCACGAGCTTGCTTTCATCTCGAGCTTGCTTTCATCTCGTCAAAGACATGAAAGTGATTCTGGGGTGTTGCCTTGTTTTGAGATTTCTTGTGGGTAACGGTTGTGGGTGATCATTCTAAATTCTTGTGAGTGAAGTAATCCTAAAGAGAAGCAGGTCTAAAATCTTTAATGAAGTTTAGAGTCTTGCATTTACAGGGCTGCTTTGGTGGTTTGGGGCCCTGCCCATTGGCTATATGGAAGGGATATTCTGCGGGGTGCTAAATATGACTTTAAGTGGCCCGTTCTTTGTATAATAAATGCTCTCTAAAAAAAACCCCAGTCACTCCGTCCTGCCAGCCACTAACCACTTCCTATAAATGACAGCACACAGATCCATCTTAGTTTTGCTAAGTGAAAAATTTATTTTATTTTCACAAAGGCAGTCCTCCTCTTCTTTCTTCCTTCAGACAAACACACACACACACACACACACACACACACACACACACACAAAGGCTGGAAACGAACTTTTTACCTGTCGTATGTAGACAAATGGTGTATCCAGGGTATAGCGTACCATCTTACGAGGAGTGAATGACTTTGGATACCTTTCATTGTCTTCTCTAATAATAACAGTAGGTTCAAATGTCTTGACGTTTGAGTGCTTTGGATTTTTTTCTTCAGATTTCCTTGGTATTTTTGAATGGCACAAGCATGATATATGATTTTCTAATTAAGACTGTTTTGTAGTGGCTTCTGGTAGTAAGTACTAGAATAAGGCAGAGGCATGGCTTTCACTTTGGGAAATGAAAATATGGTGAAGATACTTATAAGTTACAAAAAGAAAATTGTACAGTGGGCGATAGAGACAGCACTGGCACTGTGATGTTCGTGTCGAAGTTGAGATTCTTCCCTTCTGGGCGGGCAGGGCTGTGTACAGACTGTCTTGTAAAGAGGAAGTATTCCAAACATATAAATATTTGAATTGTTTAACTGCAAGTTAGTGTACTTAGTTTGCCAGAAGGTTTTAGCAAAGGGAGACAGTGTGATAAAATACATTGATTTAAAATCAGACAGATAAAAGTTCAGATGTCAGTTTATCCTCTTACTTTGTGACTTTGGACAAAATAACTTGAATTTTCTGAGCCTCAAGTTCTTTTTAAAAATTATTTTTTATTTATAATAAATTTTTTTTTAAATTTGAGTTACAGGTGACATACAATGTTACAAGCCCCAAGTTCTTTTTTTTTTTTTTTTTTTTAAAGATTTTATTTATTTATTTGACAGAGATAGAGACAGCCAGCGAGAGAGGGAACACAAGCAGGGGGAGTGGGAGAGGAAGAAGCAGGCTCATTAGTGGAAGAGCCTGATGTGGGGCTCGATCCCATAATGCCGGGATCACGCCCTGAGCCGAAGGCAGAGACTTAACCGCTGTGCCACCCAGGCGCCCCTAAGCCCCAAGTTCTTGATTTGTAAAATATCCCCATTTGTAATATTAATTAATAACATATAATAATATTAACTAATCCTAATAATATTACCAGGGTTAAATGAAGTTACAGATGTGAAGGTGCTTTCTAATAGCCACTCAATAAATGTTACTATATTGTAGTATTGGTATAGTATATTATAATAAATGCCCTTCCAAACAAGTTCATCTTCTCTGGCTATCACAGCTCCGGGACTTCTCCACAGTAAGGGGTGTGTCATCATCATCATCTTTGTGGCCACTGTGTCTAGCATGATGCTCTGTGTTTTTAAATTGAATGAATGAATGAAATATTCTGTTTCACAAGAGAGCCCTGCTCCAGAGGGAGCTCTGGCTTAGTCTCCCCTGGATTGCACTATCCATTTTCCTTCTGTTGCATTTATTCCTTTCAGCAAACACTGAAATACATTTCACGTGTCAAGAAAAGTTCTCTTGACTCTACATCCCTCTCTCTGCTTTTGCTTTACAGCAAAATTCCTTATCGTTTTTATTTTGTTGACACTAATTCTTTTCCCATTCTCTCTTTTTTACATTTAACTTTTAAAAGTTTTTTTTTTTTTTAAAGATTTTATTTATTTGTCACAGAGAGAGAGAGCACAAGCAGGGGGAGCGGCAGGCAGAGGGAGAAACAGGCTCCCTGCTGAGCAAGGGGTCTGATGTGGTACTTGATCCCAGGACCCTGGAATCATGACCCCAGCCAAAGGCAGACGTTTAACTGCTGAGCCATCCAGGCGTCCCTAAAAGTTATTTTTTAATTGAGGTATAGATGACACATTATATTAGTTTCAGGCGCACAGCATAATAATTTGATATTTGCATATATTACGAGATGAATACTATAGTAAGTCTGATTAACATCTGTCACCTTATATAGTTACCAAAAGGTTTTTTTTTTTCTTTGTTGTAATGAGCACTTCTAAGATATACTCTCTTAACAACTTTCACGTATGCAGTCCATTTTAAATTTTTAACTCTAGTCGCCATGCTGTTCATCATATCCCTATAAATCCCATTCTCTCTTGATCATTCCAGTCAGGCTTTTTCTGGCATCAAAACTGCCCTTATTAAAGTCACCAGCAACCTCCACATCACTAAATTCAGTGGTCCATTTTCAGTCCTCATCATGACACATTAAGAGCATTGGCATGGTTAATTACTACTTTTTTTTTCCCCAAGATTTTATTTTTAAGTAATCTCTTCATTCTACATGGGGCTTGAACCTACAACCCTGAGCTCAAGAGTCGCATGCTCCAACAACTGAACCAGCCAGCTACCCCTAATTACTACTTCTTAAAACACTTCCTTCCCCTGGCTTCTGGGGCATCATGCTCTTTTTGGTTTTCCTAATCCACTGGCTTCTCTTTTGGTGGTTCTTCCTCTTCCCTATACAATGTTACAGGTTTTCCAGTGCTTAGTCCATGAACTTGGTCTCTTCTCTCTCTCTGTTTACTCCCCAAGTGATCTCACCCAGTTTCCTGGCTTTAAAACTCATCCTGGGTCTCTCCTGGAACTTTAGATTCATATATTCAGTTGCATATTCAGAGTTCCACTGGTATATCTACTAGGCATTTCAAACCTGTATCCAAAAGGGAATTCCTACCCCGCCCCCAAAAGAACAACTACAACCACCAATGAGCCCCAAACCCTCTGCTTCTCTGGCAGTCTTTCCCATCTCAGAAGTAGTGGTTCTGTTCATTCAGTTGCTCAGGCCAAAACTCTTGGAGCCATGACTCTATCCTTTCTGTCCTCACCCCACATCTAGTCTATGAGCAAATCCTGATGACTTTCTAATTTATCCAGAATATGACCACATCCCACCAGCTCTAACAACACTCTGGTTCCAGCTATTGTTTCTCGGCCACCAGTTTTCACTTGGATTATTGGAATGGCATTTTAACTAGTGGCCCTGGTCCCATTCTTGCCTCTCAGTAGTCTGTTCTTAATACAGTAGCAAGGGGATTCTTTTAAGACCCTAAGTTAAATCATGTCACTGTCTCACACAAAACTTTCCAAAGCTTTCCTACTTAGAATAAAAGCCATAGTCTTTACAAATGGCCTACATAGCCACAGGTGATCTGATAATCTCCCTTGCTTCATCTCTTGATACTCTCCCCTTCTCTCTGTCAGCTCCAACCAATATAGTTTTCTCCATGTTCCCTGAACATACCAAACCTACTTCTGCCTCAGGATCTTTGCACTTGCTTCTTAAAAAATTTGGCTCATCTTTTCTCTAGACAGCCATATGATTTATTTGTTCATATTCTTTAGGTGTCTGTTTAAATGCCATCTTGTTAGAGAAGGCTTCCCTGAACATCTTATACATAAAACTGGAAACTTGACCCCACTGGCACTCTCATCTCCTCTTCATCTCTTTTAGTATTCTCCACTGTATTTGTGTGACTCTTGATTTCAGCTTAGGTCATGATCTCAGGTTTGTGAGATCGAGCCCGGCATTGGGCTCTGCGCTAGGCGTTGAGCCCCTGCTTAAGACTCTCTCTGCCCTTTCCCCCCCTCTAAAAAAATAAATAAAATAAATAAAGGTAACTTTACAGGTATTAAGGCAATTTGCATTTTTAAAGCTTATTTGTGAGAGAACATAGTATATTTACATACCATAGTGTAAAAGGCACCATAGGAATAAATAAACAGCTAGTTTGTTAGCAAGAGAAGCTGTAACTATTCCCGGAGTGAACGGTGTTATAGAGGATGTTAGGTGTGCTCCTGACTGTTGGGTCTTCTGTGTTACCTTGTGTGTCCACACTTCATTTTATAAAATATCTCTTCAGAGAAAAGTAGGTGAAAAGAGGAGCAGTGGTACCGTGAGGCCTTTGCATATTCAACTTAGGTTGTGCGAGCTTCTTTCCAGTCTTCCAGTGTGTTAGGTTTATTGCAGTATAATTTACATACAACAAAACTCACCCTTTTGGGTGTACAATCCAGTGAGTTCTAACAAATGTATACAGTATGGAACCATCACCACAAAAGTTCCCTTGTGTTTTTTGTAGTCAGCTCCTTCTCTCACCCCCAGGCCTCGGCGACCAGTTACCTGGTTTCTGTCCCCATAGTTCTGCTTTTCTAGAATGTCATATGGATGGAACCATACGGTATGTAGTCTTCTGTGTTTGGCTTCTTTCATGCAGTGTAATGCTTTTGAGATGGACCCCTGCTGTTGTACCTGTAGTTTGTGGCTTTTTTATCGCTGTGTTGTAGCCCATTGCATGGACGCACCATGGTTGGTTCATTAGCCCACCAGTTGATGGATTTTGGGCCGTTTCCAGATTTTCATTATTTTGAATAAAGCTGCTATTATCTTTCACGTACAGGTCTTTGTGTGGACACATATTTTCACTTTTCTTGGGTAAATCCTGGGAATGGTACTGCTTGGTCGTTTGGTATGTGTATGCTTAACTTCGTAAGAAATTGCCAAACTGTGGGGCGCCTGGGTGGCACAGCGGTTAAGCGTCTGCCTTCGACTCAGGGCGTGATCCTGGCGTTCTGGGATCGAGCCCCACGTCAGGCTCCTCTGCTATGAGCCTGCTTCTTCCTCTCCCACTCCCCCTGTTTGTGTTCCCTCTCTCGCTGGCTGTCTCTATCTCTGTCAAATAAATAAGATCTTTAAAAAAAAAGAAATTGCCAAACTAGAGCCATTGTGCCAGTATATCCCCCCACCAGCAGTGTATGAGCGTTACATCCTTATTATTGCTTCACGTCCTTGCCAAGACTTGATAATATCGATCTTTTAATTTTGGTCATTCTAGTAGATACGTAGTGGTAAAGTGTTTTCAGTTGCTGCTACAGCCTCCGTATCAAGTTTTCATTTGTAAGCAGGTCTTAGTTTTGTGGAAGGCATTGTTTTCTGCTGTCACCGAGCATCCCCATATCCACTCGGGCAGCTAATGGTGGATTTTCCAGCTCTGAAAACACAGTGGTTTTTTGTCCTCCTTCTTCATCTTCATCACACGATGTCAGATCTGTCTCACGGAGCTTGTTGTATATGTGATCCTCTCTGTGATGATGTTCCGGTCCCTCGCCGCCTCCTCCTAGGCCATGCGTGTGGAGGGTTGCCCTCCGACTGGCCGGGGTACTCGTGGATACTTAAAATACATCCTTGTGTACTTCACCTCCTCTCCGCAAGTGATTCCCTAGTAATTCTGTGACTCTTTTCTTTTGGCTTCGTCCTGAAGTCTGGTGTTCCAGCCTGGCTGGGAATGGAAAGTTAAGAGTGTGACGTCCTCTGACACCCTCCCTTCTTGTAGAGGGGTCTGAGGTTTGTTTGTTTAAGCTGAACAGAGGATGCCAAAGATAGAATTTGAGTCAGCTCAGCACTAGCTTAGGCGCTCCTTTTCTCTCTCCTGGTTCCTCCTTGCCTTTCCCCTCCCCCTCTGGCCAGTTGTTTCCTGGGCTTTGTCTGAGATACGCTGTACAGTTTTAGTCCCATCTAGTACTGCCTGCTGAAAGACAGAGGCGAGATGGAGGAGAAGCCGCCAGGAAGTTTCTGACAACAGTGTGCTGCGGCCGCCGCCTCTGTGCTGATGATAGTTCAGGACAGCAGTAACCTCAGGAGAAAGGCATTCAGAGGCCTGCGCTGAGCTGCGGGCTTGTGGCTAAACTCAGGGAAGGAGGAAGGACGGGCCTGGAAATGCCTCTCTTAGATTCATCTTATTTGCCATCAACCATCTTTATTTTGACCCACGTTCTTGGAATTGCCGGCGTTCTGTACTGGAAGAGATGTGCCAGAGGCAGAGCAGGTAACTTTTGCACAGGAGTTATTCTTTAAAGTCAACCGTGGGGCTTCTGAGGGTGGGGTGAATGACGGAGGGCTTCCCAGTGGCTTTCCTTAAAGGGCCAGTACCTCTTTTCAGTCGGGGTGCTGTCAGACCTTAGTGTGTGTGTGGGTCTGCTGAGGACACTGGGCTGCCCTGGGACCAGTGTGACACGCGGACTCGTCCCCATTCTATGGGGCCGTCTGCTAGAGGGTGCTGGTTTGATGAGGCGCTGTCTGGGCTCCAAGCTGAGAGAATCGGCCACTGTGCTGACTTGGGTCCTTCCCCCGAGAACCAAGGTCTTCCTTTCCCTACTTCCTCACAATCTCGAAGTGGCTTCTGGATCTTTGTTTTAAACCAAAAACAGAGTAATTCTATCACCCTCCTCTACGTAGAGATATGAGAAAACTTGTGGGATTAGAGAAGTTTCTGGATTTGGTGTATTTTTGGGTGAGAAAAGGCAGAGGAAGAAAGGCCAGTGAGAGGAAGGGGTGAGTGGTGTCCCTGCCAAGGTGGCCCTGTTCTCTTTGATATGATTAAAATTGTTCCTTTTCCCTCAGGCAGCCATGCAATTTACTTGTTTATCGAAGTCATCCTGTTTAATGCATGGAAGTTAACTGTTCTTTTCCCCAGGGAGTCAGGCCCTGATACTTCAAAAACAATAATAATAAAATAAATGGTAGCAGACCCCTCTTTCTTCTCATATTTGCTATTAGTTACATTATATTCCTTTGATTTCTAAAAGCCCAGTGCAGGAATCAGCCTCACGTTTAGCTGATTCTAAATCTCCATGGCTGAGGATGAATAAAGTCTAACTTTTCCTGGAGTCCACCCTCGGATCTCCATGCCTTCAGGCCTGCCTATTACCTTCAAGCCAAGGTATTAAGATCCTTGTTACTTTGTATCTTAAAAGTTAAGATGCAGATTTGATGACTTACTACTTCGCTTTCTATTAAAAGTTCGTGCATGCTTGACAGAATTAGAATTAGAATCAGTCATTCCCCAGTGTCCTTTCCAGTAAGTCCCAGAAAAACTCTGGACTAAATATTCAGATCCCCGCATGTGTCTGTATCAGCAGAAACAGACATTTAGAAATATGTTTGCTTGTATGGTGGTGTGTTTAAAGAGGTAGCCCAAAGTGACATTCCTGAAATGTAAGCCTATATTGGAACTTAGAAAGAAGGGAGTAGGCAGGCATGAATTATTCGGCGGTATATTCTATTTCATATGCAATGAGAAAGTAAATACCATCAAGGCGGAGGCCGCTCCTTTCCTTCCCTGTGCACTGTGGTAATGACATTTCTAAACCACTAATTGATTAATATTTTAAAAGTTTATCTTCACTATAGGATTTTCTATGATACTTAGGAGTCAGAGCCCTATATTTTAAGTGCTTTTTTTTTTATGTTTTAGAAAATGAATTTCATGAACAGCCATAAACTGCATTGAAATAAAAAGAAAAATAAATTGTAAAATCTTTTTATTTCTATGAAACAATTTTCGTTCTAGTACCTAATAGTTAATTGGCAAGGTGCCGTGTTCACTTTATCTGTACAGTTGAAGCGGGGGTTTTATAATTGGAGATTACGGATACCAAAACTTCTGTAGGAGTGCTTAAGAGATCCTGTACCCATTTATTTTCATTTCAACTTTGAGGTGTATTTTATTTAAGATGTATTTAAAAGTAATGTGTCTGCTGTAATGTACTACTTGCCGATTGGACATCCCCAGAATAACGTTTCTCCGCTATCTCTAAGTATATATTTAAACTGCTTATAAATGTATAGTTTATTAAAGTGAAGTTTGTACCTTTTCATCTGGCCTTTTATTTTTTAATTGGGAGCGTTTCCCTCTTGCAGGACATACTGTAGAACATAGGTCCTGTGCCTGGTAAATTCTAGGCAAGGCTCAGTTGTGTGGGCTCGGGTGCTGAGTCCGTAACAGTGAGTGGGTAACACATTGCCAGGGGATGACACTGTAGTATTGGCTGAGTGTGTACTAAAAGATTTTGCGCTTCTTGTCCCACATTTCTAGTCATATTTACATATTATAAAGAATCTACAGAATTTTAGACATCCAAGGTAGTTGACTTTGAAGCAACTATTTCTGCTATTCTTTCAGCCTCTTGTATCAATTTATTTGAATAATATCCTGAGATTACCAGGCACACTGTGAAACTATTACTGTTTGTTGCTATTTGTATGAACCAGTTTTTAAAAAGGGTTCCCTGTGATAAAGTGGGGCATAGAAATAGACTGGATGCTGAAACTGATACAACTGTAATTAATTTATCTCTACTTTCAATCAAAATTACTTGACTGGTTATGTCATTTGGCTTTAAAATAAGTAACATAAATTTGAACCCATAAAATAGATTTATACTGTTAAACGCTGTCTTCATTTATTTTTTTAAGCACTGTTTTTATATGTTCTATATGTTGAGTTGCATATAAGATTTGTTTGAAAAACTGATTGAGAACATGCAACCTCTGGATTATTCATCGTGTTGGTAACTGGGGAGTTCTTTTTTAAGTTGGAAGTTGCCTCTTTGTAACTTAGGCCCATTAGTCCAAATTCTTTTTTTTTTTTTTAAGATTTTATTTATTTATTCGACAGAGATAGAGACAGCCAGTGAGAGAGGGAACACAAGCAGGGGGAGTGGGAGAGGAAGAAGCAGGCTTCCAGCGGAGGAGCCCGACATGGGGCTCGATCCCAGAACTCTGGGATCACGCCCTGAGCCGAAGGCAGACGCTTAACGACTGCACCACCCAGGCGCCCCATCCATTAGTCCAAATTCTGCCTGGCAAAGGTCAAGTCTGCTTTCTCTTCTAGGTGTCAGTCAGGCTCGCTTAGGTTTGAAGGCTGTCTTTGCCAGTCAGCACTTCCCTTTCCATTGACTATGTACAATTCCCTCACTTCTTAGTATTCTAGTATTCCCTTTGGACAGTTAAATAGGTTGTTTTTGCTTGGAAATTTTGGAGGCCAGGTATACCTGTGGAGAGGTGAAGGGAGTACAGCAGAAACATGGGGAAGCAATCGCCAATCACTATTCCTTCATTTTCCTTATTTTTTTTTTCCTGAATGTTATGTTTCTCAACCATTGGTGAGCTCTGGTTACATAAGTGCGTGGCTTTTACAACCATGTTCCCAAGTCACCATCTCTTCAGCGGATGTAAACAAGATACAGGAAGACACAGAGCGTTTGAAGTCATATAATGCCTGTAAGACAGAACTTTGCATTCAGTTAGTATTTAGATTTTTAAATAGTTTTTGATACACCCTGTCCACACTTACATTCACATATATTATTATTCCAAAAACTTCCTCCTGTTTTAGTTTGCATCCTCATTTTTTTCTCTAGGGCTGTTTGAAATAATCAGTTTCTCCCATACTCCTCCCCACCCCCACCTGTGTTCTAACTGTAGCTGGAGTTACCTTTCTAAAGTGCAGAGCTCTCTGTATCACTCTCCTGCTTAAAATCCATCAGTGCTTCCTCTCTGCTTTTAGAAGAAAATTCAAACTTTTCAGCATGACATGAAAGTGTTTTTATGAGGCTCCTGGCTGACTTGGTGGGTACAGCATGTGACTCTTGATCTCAGGGTCATGAGTTTGAACCCCGTGTTGGGCGTAGAGACTACTTAAAAAAAAAAAAAGTGTTTTTATGATCTCCCCCTGCCTATTTCACTAGTTCCATTTCCTCTCTTGGCCTTACAAGCACCTGGTACTCCAGCCTCATTTAAAAACTTATAGATCTCTACCTCAAATGCTTGTACCCTCTTTTCAACTGGACTACTTGATACTTATCCTTTAAGGTAAGTAGTGAGTGCCTCTGGAAAGCCTTCCTCCACTGAAGTAAGAGTTCCTCTCTGTGCCCCGGTAGCACTGTAGTAGTGCTTCTTATCCAAACCTGTACTGTCATCATGCTCTGCTTGTCTCTCTCTCCTAATTACAGTCTTCTAGACTGTAAGATCTTTAAGAGCAGGGACTCTTACTCATCTCAGTTTCTCCAGTGTCTGAGACAAAATAGCTGTCAGTAAATGCTACTTGAACAAATAAAATGAAAGAATTAAGATAGCATTAGATATAAGCTGTAGCAGGGAACTTGTCTTATTCATTTATATACTTACAGGGCTTGGCTTAGCTTGACATGTGGTCTAAGGTAGGTGCTCAGTATAGGTTAATTGAATGATATAGAGTTGCCCTGTGTTTTAGTTTATTAATATCTCATATTGTGATAACATATGGAAAAAAGCTTTATGGTTCCTTGAGAACATTTGAATTTTTGCGTGTTTGCCAAAGGACAGATGGTCCCTCTCTAGGGTCTTGTTTTCTTAATCTACAAAATAAATGAGTTGGACAGTCCAGTCTCTTAAGGTTCTTTCCATTTCCAACATCCCACTAGGAAGACCAGCTATAATCCCTGGATCTGGACCAGGTGAAGTGCAACCTAAGATTGCATCACCTTTTCCCTCCCCTCCCCTCCCCTCCTCTCCCCTTTCCTTTTTCTCTTCTCTTCTCTTCTCTTCTCTTCTCTTCTCTTCTCTTCAGCAGCTCTGTGACACTGTTAAGCTTAAGAGCAGTTATAAAATGGTCAAACCCGATACATGCATTGCTGTTATCTCCCCCCTAGACACTGCTGTGCCTTCAGTGTTCTTGAACTTCATTCAGTACAAGACATAGGTATTCTAGGGGCGCCTGGGTGGCGCAGTCGTTAAGCGTCTGCCTTCGGCTCATGGCGTGATCCCAGCGTTCTGGGATCGAGTCCCACATCAGGCTCCTCCTCTGGGAGCCTGCTTCTTCCTCTGCCACTCCCCCTGCTTGTGTTCCCTCTCTCGCTGGCTGTCTTTCTCTGTCAAATAAATAAATAAAATCTTAAAAAAAAAAAAAAAAGGCATAGGTATTCTAGTTACATTTTGTCCTGTGAGATTTGGTGTCACTTTTTGAGGTTGTTTGAATGTTGATTCCTCCATTTATGATATTAGCTGTGCATCCTCTATTCATCTTCTCTAAAAATTTGTTGTTAACAGGTACTTGATAAATAAGTAAATGGTCATATATCTAATATATCTTTACTCAAATAACTAAACCATTAACTGTCTTAAGATGGAGCCTTTGCCTTTTTCTTTCCTTAGCTCTTTTTTCTAGAGCTGTGTGGTGTGTAGGAAGACCACTGAACCTGGAGTCAGAAGACCTGGGTTCTAAGTCCTGGCTCTTTTTTTTTTTTTTTTTTTAAGATTCTGTTTATTTATTAGAGAGAGTGTGTGCGGGTGAGAGAGCACAGGAAGAGGGAAAGGGGAAAAGCAGGCTCCCCATTGAGCAGGGAGCCCGATACGGGGCTCGATCCCTGAACCCTGAGATCATGACCTGAGCTGAAGGCAGATGCTTAACCGACTGAGCCACCCACGCACCCCAGTTCTGGTTCTGCTGCTGACTCTATGAGATGTTAGGTCACTTACTTCCTGTGCACTTCAAATTTCCCGTCTCCATGAGAAGAGTAAAGACTAAGGTCTCTAATTTCCTGTGCTTCTGGCAGTGCGATCACCTGACCTTTGCTTGGATGTGACATGGAATTGTGGTTGAGAGGCTGGGTCAGGCCACCTGTGTTCTCGTCCTAGCTCTGCCACTGCTGGTGTATTGCCATCAATCTGTCTGGCTCTGTGCTTCCTCATCTGTAAAGTGGGGTTAATAATACTGCATGGGGGGCGCTTGGGTAGCGCAGTCGTTAAGCGTCTGCCTTCGGCTCAGGGCGTGATCCCAGCGTTCCGGGATCGAGTCCCACATCGGGCTCATCGGCTGGGAGCCTGCTTCTTCCTCTCCCTCTCCCCTGCTGTGTTCCCTCTCTCGCTGGCTGTCTCTCTGTCACATAAATAAAATAAAATCTTTAAAAAAATAATAATAATACTGCATGGTTGTCTTGAGTTAGTTTTTAGAATACATTCTGCACATGGTAAGGACTATGTAATTGTGGGATTTGTTTGTTTATTTATTTATTTATTATTTTTTTTTTAGTAATCTGTACACCCAATATGGGGCTTGAACTCACGACCGAGTTCAAGGGTCGCATGCTCTTCCGACTAAGCCAGCCAGGCACCCCAAGGACTATATAATTGTTTACTATCCTCACGATACTTTTTTCATAAAAGATATCATTGAGGACATAGTAATTTCCTGAAAGCTGCAGGGACAAAATATAAATATTTGTCTTTACAGTTGGGAATGAAAAGTGAAAAAGCCAATGTGGGAGTATACAAAAAGTTAGTGATATATTATGAATCATTGCCTTACACACTAGAAGGAAAGACTTCTGTGTCCGCTTCAATATCCTTAACAGTGGGTGATTCTGGCATTTAAGGAATAAATGTATAGCTTTGATTTTCTGTGCTATTGTAAGAAAGCCCATAGTTGTAAACTCTCCAATAACTTCGAGCGATGTGTAGAAGTACTGGCTTGGATCTCTTCCTTCCACTCAGCATTTTATTTTTTATTTCTATTTTTTTCCCATTCAACATTTTAGATATCTGCAGGTAGCAGTCAGATTCACTTTTTGCTGCCTCTTACATTTCTGGACACCCAGTGACCAATGACATGACTAAAAGTTGGGCAAAAAAGAAGGGGGATAGCCTGGGTAAATCACTGCTCAGGTGCGTCTCCTCTGAATAATTAAGAGCTGACCGTGTTAATCAGATTCTTGCTGTTAGTAGCAGCTTCCCTTTTGAGGCTCAGGACGTCCTAGGAGGGAAGGCCTGTGTTTCCTGGCAGGTAGGCTGACCTTATCCCCAACGCTCTCCCCCAGCTTCCTCAGTCTGCAGTACCTTCACAGGAAATAGATTCTGCTTGGATGCCAGGGGAGTGAGGAGAAGGCAGGCTTTGATTTACCTTTTTTCAAACCTTACCCAGTGATGATTATTTTGACTCTTAGAGACTATGAAATTATTTAGTATTTCTAGAAGTAACCCCGCATATTCATTTGGGATATACCCTAAATCTCAAGTTGGCTGTAGTCAAATATTTTTATTTCCTGATCTTCCCAGGAGTGTTCTGTTGCCTTAAATATACAGCTCCCCCATGGCAGTGTAGTTATTCTGGGTTAGGTCCCTCTCAGAAACAGTAGGGTGTAACAGGAGCTGGAGCTTTGGAGCTGGACAAATGGATACGTAATCTTGGTCAAGTTATGTAGCCTTTAAAAAAAATATTTATTTTGGAGAGAGAGAGTCATAGCGAGCGTGTGTGAGTGCAGGGTGGGGGAGGGGCAGAGGGGCAGGGAGAGAATTTTAAGCAGACTCCCTGCTGAGCTAGGAGCCAGAGGCGGAGCTCCAGTCTCAGGACCCTGAGATCATGACCTAAGCTGAAACCAAGAGTCAGATGCTTAACCGACTGTCCCACTCAGGCGCCTCCAAGTTATTTAGCCTTTTTAAAGTATTTTCATTTCTAAAATGGAAATGATAATACCTGTTTTAGAGAATTGTTGGGGTTAGATGAAATTGTATTTAAAGTTCTTAACACACTACCCGTGAACTGTAGATGCTCAGTTAATTTTAGCTTGGTTATTAATTGCATTCAAAATGTGTTAGAGACCAGAATATGAAGACAGAAGACACAAGACTCTAGAAATTTAAATCAGATAAAGGAAAAGTTTTTTAAAATATGAATCAAGAAACATTGATTCCTTTTTCTTCTCTCTTCCTTATTTCTTGTGCATTTCTCTTCTCAGGACAAGGTAAATTCTAGGAGGACCCTTCCTGTCCAAGGCTGACTAAAAAGAGTCTAATAAGGGGCGCCTGGGTGGCGCAGTCGTTAAGCGTCTGCCTTCCGCTCAGGGCGTGATCCCGGCGTTCTGGGATCGAGCCCCACGTCAGGCTCCTCCGCTGGGAGCCTGCTTCTTCCTCTCCCACTCCCCCTGCTTGTGTTCCCTCTCTCGCTGGCTGGCTCTCTCTGTCAAATAAATAAATAAAATCTTAAAAAAAAAAAAAAGTCTAATAAGAGGAACAGAGTAGAGTTGTCGCGGGTTATCGGGGTGACTGGGAGCTTAGTCGAGGAGGGATAAAGTCAGCTGTGAGTCCCGTTATTAGTAAGTAGTAACAGGATTACTAGCTGTTTGTAGGTGGGAGGGATGCCCAGTAGGGAGTGAAGAAAGCTGTTGGGGGACTGAGGCAGGTCGAAGGGCTTGTTTAAATTGAGTGGCTTGCTAGGCAAGCTCGCGTTTACTCTTTTTCACTTGCAGTCTTTGGGGCTAATCTCTGCAAACTTGCTTTCCTGGGTGTTGCCCCTCCCTCCCTGCCTTTAGGAACAGGATTGGGAGTAGAATTAGCCTGAAGAAGTCATTCTATTTAGGGAAAGGGCAGTGATTAGGCCCTTATCTGTAGTGGGGCCTTTCTGAGTAGTGTGGGGCCCAGATGGGGATCGGAGTGGCTATCCTGCCATCTACAGAGGCTCCGCTTTTCTAACCCCTGGTTGGGTCAGAAGTGTGAAGAAGCAGTAGATGGGCTGGGCCATCTGAATGAAAAAGCCCTTCATTGTGCTCCTTCAGCATTCCAGTGTCTGGTACAATTAGCCGAGACTCAGAAAACAAGTTGGACAAACAAGCGAGCAGCCTTCCATTGATGGATAAAGGGATCTCTGGCTCCGAGGAGTTAAGTGTGCTGACTGCAGACAGAGTGGGAGGTCTGGGAAGAGGAAGGGGACTTTGGGATGACATTCCTGGCTGGATGAGGGGAAAGAATGGAGCAACAAGCAAACAGTATTTTCGAAGTTGATGAAATCTGCCCGGCTAATCTCCCTGAGAGGCTGGCTGGGGCTGGGCTAACCTGTGAAGTAGGTGGAATCATTGCGAAGAGACTGTGACTCTTCCCTTTGGGCAGCTGTAAACGTGGGGAAATGAAGCTCCATTTAGAATCTGGGAATCTGTTGGCAGTGGACAGTGGATGGGATTCACTCTATTATAGTCTCTCGCATTGCGGGACCTTCTCAGTTGGTTAACACTTTACACGTACTTCTGCCCGAGAAGAGGCCAGCCAGAGGAGCAGTTTGTTGGGCAATGGATGTACTGTGCCTGACTTGGCAGTAAGCTGTTCTACCTTACCAGCTCTTCTGCAACTGTCTGAGATTCACCAGGTCACAAGCGTCTGCTCTGCAAATGGAGGGTAACTCAAAGACCAGCCTCTTTCTACCTGCTCAGGCTTACTCAGTAACTTGGCTGGACTTTTTCCTATGAAGCTCCCACCTCTGTATGCTGCTGCTCTTCTGAAAACACTGAGCTGCTGCCTCTTTTGAATAGAATGCTATTTGCCTGAAGACCTGAACCCGGTTTTTGGAAGTGCCCTAGGGAGGAGCTTCCTCTCTGACCTCAAGGGGAGGAGGAGGTCATTAGGAAGTGGAGGGTGGAGCCACGTCTCTGTACTTCTGCTGCCTCTCTCTGCTCATCGAATAGCCTTTTGGCTATCTGTCTCTGTTTACCTCGAAGCCTTTTTTGAGGAGCTGCAGAGGGTGCACAGGCCGCTAGCTGGAGGTTCTTTGGAACACCCTCCTTTTGGGTGGGGTCAGCAGACACAAGAGTGCCATGTGGCCTAGTTACCAAGATGAGCACGAGTTCAACGCCCACCTGGTTGGCCGCATGTGCTGTATGGGTTAGTATGTGAAATTTTTTCCTTGTCTGGGCCTGTGGATCCCAAATAGCCCTTGCTCTCATTGACTCATAGGAATATATGGGCTTTAAAGTCTTGCAGGTGTTACAAGCTTTGGGCTTGTTAAAGTGTGCAGAGGAATAGACGGGTGCCCTACTTCCTGGGGAACTTCTTAAGCTTGTAGTGACTGGCAGTTAAGAGCCTGAGCTTTGGGTGTGGGACTTTTTTATAGAGACTGAATTCATGCTCAGGCTTCTTTTTGCCTGTATCAGGAAACCACTTTTAAGTTATGTTACATAGTTCTGAGAGTCCAGGGTGTATTTTTAGCAGAAGTTGGTTGGTTACGGAGTCCACCTCTGAGCGGACTGGATGGGGCGGGGGGGGGGGGGAGGAGTCATAGTCTGGGTTTCCTCTTTCACTGACTCTCTTCTGCCAGCAATGAGGAGGCAAGAGGGCTCCAAGATGGTCTGGGGACGAGTCGGGGACGGGACCTAAAGAAGAGTTGCAGGCTAGGGGGTGTGTTGTGTAGGCTGTGACTTAGATCGCCCTGGATGAAGGACAAGAGTTCATTTAAATAATGTTCTGTGACCTTGAGCAAGTGGCCCAGGCTTTTGGCCACAGGTTTCTCTGGCTTCCAAACTGCGGGGTGTACAGACTGGTGCTGGAATGAGATATCAATTCATCAGTTCTTGGTAAAATGAAAATGATAAGGAGAAAGTAGTGTGACTTTCATAAAAGGAAACTCATTTAAAGGCCTGTTCTTTACTCTGAGATGCCCTTCCTACTTTCCTGATGTTAAAATGTCCTTTATTTTATGAAAGAATTGTTCTTAGGTAGTAGTTTGGTTTTAGATATCCCTACTTAGCAAAAGAAAAGGTTGACAGCTTTATGTTAGGTTTTCTGATATTTTGGAACATTTACTGGTTTGGGAACTCCTGGATTGATCATCGACTTTGATAATTAAAATACCTTTTGATATTATATTCTTGAGTCTCTGAAGCAGGACAAAATGGTGAGCCAAATAGGCAGGCTTTCACCAAAATTGAAATTGCTGGCTGTTTACGGAGGGGAGAGAGCGGAAGAAATCTCAGAAGGGGTCTAGCAGAGCTACAGCTCTGATTCTGTCTCCTCATGGCTAGGCCAGTACTGCCAGATATTTAAGCGCTTTGTGAGAAACAAAGGTGGTATTATAATAATGTTTGGGGCACACGGAGGGGTTTAGTCTGTTGTTGCCATGCAGTCTAGCCTTTTATCTTTCTGGTATCATTGAGAGTTCCTCCCTGAGATCTAGAGAAAAGAATCTTCTGCATCTGAAAGTGCTTGGAGATAAAAGGGCCACTTTTCTGTAATCAACGAGTAGTTTAAGGAAGTTTAGAATCTTTATTGAAAGTTTCGGGGCAAAAACGTTCTCTCTCATCCTACCCTGTTTAATCCCCCAGAGGCAGTGAGGCAGTGTGGCCTAACGGTTAAGAGAATGGGCTTTGGCATCACCTGTCTGCTTGGGGCTCCTGCTAGACCACTGAGTACCAGCTAGATGAGCTGGGAGAATTGCTTTATCTTTCTATGCCTTGGTTTCCTCATTAAAAAAAAAAAATTTAAATAGACCCTAACTCAGAGTCATTATGAGGAGCACATGATATTCAAGCGCTTAGCCCAGTGTAAGCTCTGCAGGTGATTTTGATACGGCCAGTTCACAGACTGGTAATTGGGAACCATTGACCTAGTCCAAACTCCAAACTCCTCACGTTATAGATGAAACTCAGACTCAAAGAGGGGAGCTGAGTGTTCTATAAGGTAAGCATCGTAGACTACAGGCCAGCAAATCCAAGTTACAGACCTGTCCCTATGACACTTTATCCAAGTTCTTAAATTTCTTAGCGCTTGGATTTCTTCATCTTTCAGATGATATTTTGAGGGTTCTTAAACCTCCGATCTCTTTGTATCTGTGATTTAGTTTTTCTGATAATCTAATGAATAGTCAAGAAACTATTGAGCTTTTCTCCCTCCTCCCTCCTCCTGGTGTGTCTCTCCCTCCGTCTCTGTGGCTCATTTCTCTTGCCACCATGCTAGCTTCTGGCTTATTTCTTTATCTAACTTCTGTTGTTTACTCTCGGATTCCCAATAGAGCAAAGAATTATCATTAATAAAGTTCCAGTTTGCCTGAGAAATAACATAAAACTTTAATTTTGCACTGAAGTTTCTAGAATTATCACCTCTCTAAACTCACAGTTCTCAATCTTCACTGAGACATTCTAAGCCTGGTGATGGATACCTGTCATGAATCCCAGTTACAGTTAACGGTTTGCACCACCTCTTCTTCCTGTCATTACACAGGACGATATTGTGTTGCCTTCTGATAATTTCATGGTGGCAGTAAGTATGGTGGCTAAAAGTCCATGACAGACTTAGATTTGAATCTCAGTTCTGATACTTGCTAATTGTGTGACTTCAGGCAAATTATTAGTAAGCCTTTTTGAGCCTCATTTGATAAAAATGAGGGTAAGTAGTGTGTACTTGATAGAGTTGTGAGGACTGAGTCAAATACTAAATGAGACAGGCCTTGCACAGTGCCTGACACAGAGTAAGCACAATATCTAGGTCAGTCTTACCTCCCAAAGTTGACTTATGTATGTCTGAGGATAGGAATCATTTATAATGCTGGTGCCATTGTATATTTTTGGTAAGCACAGTTAATTGCTTGATCTCCATCTGTCTCTCTTTCTCTCTCTTCCTTCCTTCCTTCCTTCCTTCCTTCCTTCCTTCCTTCCTTCCTTCCTTCTTGAAGTGTAGTCGACACATAATGTAACATTAGGTTCAGGCATATGATTCAGTAAGTTTATACGTTCTGCTATCTTACCATAAGTATATTTACCATGTGTCTCCATATGCTGTTGCAATATTATTGACTGTATTGCCTGTGCTGTACCTTTTATTCCCGTGACTTATTCATTCCATTACTGAAAGCCTGTATTTCCCGCTCCTCTTCGCCCATTTTGCCCATCCCCACACCCCTCTCCCCTCTGGTAGCCATCAGTTTGTCCTCTGTGTTTGTGGGTCTGTTTCTTCACCCCATTTCTTTGAGCTTACATGAAATGGTGCAAAGTCTCCTGGGTCCAGACATGGCAAGAAGAATTTGGGAACGCTGTAACTGTAGGCGGGACATCTGAATGGAAATCCCTGCTCCCTGCTGAAAATCAGCCTTTTTTTTTTTTTTTTTTTAAAGATTTTATTTATTTGACAGAGAGAGAGAGACAGCCAGAGGGAACACAAGCAGGGGGAGTGGGAGAGGAAGAAGCAGGCTCCCAGCAGAGGAGGCCGATGCGGGGCTCGATCTCAGGACCCCGGGATCACGCCCTGAGCCGAAGGCAGACGCTTAATGACTGAGCCACCTAGGCACCTCCTGAAAATCAGCCTTTTAATTATCATTTGGGAATACTTTTTAGTCTGACTTTGAAAATGCCATCATAAAGTATCGTTGTAGTTATAACCTTGGCACATAGTGGGCTTTCAGTATATATTTGTTAAATGAATGAGTATTCTTGAGTACCCGTTATTGTCTTAAATGTTGGATATTTAAGGAAATTTAAACACAGTTCTTGACTCCAGAGCTAAAGTTCAGATTCAGATAAATAGGATTTACATAGAGAGGTATGTAACAATAGGTTTTATATGCTTGGGGCCAAGTAAACTGAATGAACACAGGCACCTGCAGGCACCTAGAAGTGGCTGGCGTAGGCGGAAAGATAGAAAGGGAGAAGTGGGACTTCAGCTGGACCTTGTAAGGAGGCTCTAACTTAGATAACCCAAAAAGAGGGAGACAGATATTCCGGTAGGGACAATAAAGACAAGAATGTGCAAGTTATGTTTGGAAACAATAATATCAAAATGGTTGCATTTGAGTCATGCAGGGGAGAGCCCAGAGATAAAGTTGGAAGAGTAGATTGTAAATTTCTTCAGGTCAGAGGCCACTTATTTATCTCCTCCAGGCACCTAACACACAGGGAATAAAACCCAGAATTGAATTTCAAAGGGTTGTAACAGACTATGGAAATGAAGCACCTGCACTTGGTCTTCTGGGAGCCACTAAAGGATTTTTGAGTAGAGGGATAATACGGACAAAGGGGTGATTTCGGAAGATTTGTTGAGATAGGCTGTCTGCTGTACTTGCCACAGCCATAGCTATCAACTGTTAGTTTCAGATCTGTTGCCTCAATTCTGATTGCTCTTCTGAACTCTAGACCTAACGTTCCCACTGTCAGCAAGAAGGTCTACTAACACCTCATTATTTTTCTTCTACTTTACCCATTCTACCCAACGCCCCATCTGTGCCTCTTTCTATTTTCCTAATCTCAAGATACCACTCCTCCCAGTTCCTGGAAACATTAGTTGACCAACATTTATTGACTAGAAACATTGGAATTATTTTGAACCTTCCCTTTCCTTAACACACCTAGTCAATATTTAAGGGCTATTGTTTCTGCCTCTACATTATCTTATAGATCTGTCTGCCCTCTTTATATCCGTGCTGTCTCTGCCCTAGTTCATACTGTTAGATTTCTTTCTTGGTTTGTCAGTAGACCTCTAGCTGGTTCTTGTGCCTTAGTGTCTCTCTGCCGCAGACTGGCCTTCAGTCCAATGCCAGATTAATCTTTCCAAAACACTTTCTGGTTCAGAAAATCTTGGGGCACCTGGGTGGTGCAGTTGGTTAAGTGTCCAGGTCTTATTTTCGGGTCAGGTCATGATCTCAGGGTCATGAGATCGAGCCCTGTGTCAGGTTCCATACTCAGTGCGGAGTCGGCTTGGGACTTTCTCTACCTCTCCCTCTGCCCCTCACCCTGCTTACGCTCTCTTTTTCTCTCTCTCAGATAAATAAGTAAATCTTTAAAAAAATCTCAGTGGTATCATTTTATTTACTGAATTAAGTAGATACTCCTCCAATTTTCTGGAGTGATTTAACCTCATATGAATTGCAAGCTTCCTTTCTCATTAAATTGCTAAATGTATGCAGTGCATAGCTATGCAATTCCCTGAAACATATCCTGCGTACTTACATGTCTCTGAATTGCTGCTTATATTTCTTCCTCAGTTTGGAATTCCTTAACTCCTTTTTGTACTGGCCAAATCCTAATTGTTATCCAAGATTTAGTTCAGACACCGTGCCTTCCGTGAACTCTTCTGCTGCCCTCTGTCAGAATTAATCAACTGTGCTTATGAGCCTCATTTTGTGTGGTTTGTGTCTAGTGTATTATTTGCTTGATATTATTGTTAATTATTTATATATTAGTGTTTGCCACTAGATTGTAAATTTCATGACGTCAAGGAACAGGTCTGTTCTGACTGTTTCCCTTCTCTGTCAGCTCACGTATCTCATTTTTAAATTTCTAGGAGGCTGGTGCCTCTTGAGCTGCTGCTGCTGCTTCTTCTTCTCCTCTTCCTCCTCCTCCTTCTTCTCATTCTCCTCCTCCTCCTTCTCATTCTCATTCTCCTTCTCTTCTCCTTCTTCTTCCCCCTCTCCCTCCCCCTCCTCCCCCCACCCTCCTCCTTTTTTTTTTTTTTAAGATTTTATTTATTTATGAGAGAGAGACTGAGTGCACAAGTAGGGGGAGGCACAGAGGGAGAGAGAGAAGCAGATGACCTGGGGCTTGATCCCAGGACCCTGAGATCATGACCTGAGCTGAAGACAGACGCTTACCCAACTGAGCCACCCAGGTGCCCTGTTGGGCTTCTTGAACCATTTGCGATTTTTCTGTGGCCCTCAGGGAAACAAGCAGAAGTTCTTTTATTTGCTTTTGTAATGATTTATAATGCTCTGGGACTATGTTACTGGCTGTGTTGGATTAGATCACAGAGCTTTGCACCTCAAATGCAGGCTTTAATTCTAATTCTAGGCCTGTTCTCAAAGTGCTCCTTGTAGCGTAGGGCAGATAGACACATAAACAGTAATACTGTGCAATAAGCACAAGAGAAAGATCACCTAAACCACTGTG
This sequence comes from Ursus maritimus, assembly GCF_017311325.1. Taxonomy (NCBI): domain Eukaryota; kingdom Metazoa; phylum Chordata; class Mammalia; order Carnivora; family Ursidae; genus Ursus; species Ursus maritimus. The sequence goes on from NW_024425786.1 coordinate 29,852,837, forward strand.
AGTAAAGGATAGGAAAAGCTCCTGGAGGTTGAGTTGAATAAAGAGCAATGAGTAGACAGACAAGGGAGAAGCTATATTCCACACAGAGGGAACACTGAATACAAGAGCAAGATTACATTTGGGCAAGAGTGTTCAGCAAGGCTGAAAGTTAGATTTTTATGAAAGGGTAGAGAGGGGTGAGTGGCAGGCAGGCATCACATCATAATTGGGTCTTAGATGCCAAGGTAAAAAGTTTGAATATTATCCTGAATGGCGACATCAGGCTTTGGAATCCAATGGAGCTGAGTTCAAATTGGACTTCTTTACCTACCTTGTGATCTCAGACAGATTACTTAACCTCTCTGGGCTTTATCTTTCCAGTAAAATGATATCTAGCTTTCAGGGTTGAGCATTAGAAACGATATACATAAGGTGTGCAACACATAAGCATGTGTTCAGTCAGGGTTAACTACTAATATTATTAGGAGGCTAAGGAGTCACTGAAGGGTTTTAAGGCAGACAATAACAAGATCAGTTTTGTTAGAAAGATTGCTGGCAGCAATGGAAAAGGATGGTGTCTTAGTTTGGTCCACGGACGTGGTGGCTGCAGCAACACACCTTTATTTCTCACAGTTTGGGGGCTGGAAGTCTAGGATCAAGGCAGCTACAGATTTGGTGTCTGGTGCAGGCCCTCTTCCTGGTCATAGATAGCTGTCTTCTCTCTGTAACCTCACATGGCAGAAAGAGAGTGAGAGAATTCTCTTGGGGTCTTTTGTAAGGACCACATTTTTATAAGGCTCATGACCCACTCATGCCCCAAAGGCCTCACCTGATACTATCACAGTGCGGGGTTAAGATTTCAGCATATGAATTTAGGGGACGAAATACAAAGATTCAGACCATAGCAGATGGATTAGAGCAGGGAAACCTGTTAGAAGCAGAGAGAAAAGAAGAGTTCAGTTTCAGACAAATTGAGTTTGAGATGAGCATGAAATGTTTAGGAGGCGATTAGACATGTGAGATTGGTATTTAGGTTGAAAGCCTGAGCTAAAGATATGGATTTGAAAATGATCAGTTACAGTTTGAACCATAGGAGTAGGTAAAATTATTCTGGGAGAATGGGGGAGAACTGCTCTTCATAAAACTTTTTTTTTTTTTAATTTATGGGTTTTTTCCCCCCCTCCTACCATGCACGTAACACCCAAAATTTTCATGCAGTTTTAGGTGGTTCATGGCACCCCTTTCCAAACCCATCTATGTACCTTTGGGTCCATGAATATCTTAAAAACCCGTAATAGAAAATGAAGGAAAGAGGGGCGCCTGGGTGGCGCAGTCTTTGGGCGTCTGCCTTCGGCTCAGGGCATGATCCCGGCGTACCGGGATCGAGCCCCACGTCGGGCTCCTCTGCTGGGAGCCTGCTTCTTCCTCTCCCAATCCCTTGCTGTGTTCCCTCTCTTGCTGGCTGTCTCTCTGTCACATAAATAAATAAAATCTTAAAAAAAAAAAAAAAAAGAAAATGAAGGAAAGAAGGCTAGGGATGAATGAACATCTCAGGAGTGAGCGGAAGAGAAGGAATAACCAAAGAGGAAGGAGGAACACTAGGGTGGAATGGAGACTCAGATTCAAGAGGGATAGTGAGTTTAAAAGGTGAAGGAATGATCAGCAGTGTCTTCTGAGTTGCCAGGTACGTAGACAGTTGTGGAGAAAGCAGTTTCAGTGAATTTGTGGGGCTCAAAGCCACACAGGTTACATGGGGGACTAGAAGGTGAGGAAGTGGAGATAGCATTGTCATCATACTTGTTCAGGAAGCCAAGGGGAAAGGAAAGAGAGAAGTTAAAGACATACAAGCCAGGGGATAATTGTTGGATTAAGGTTCCCAAAGAGAAGGGAAGAGGTGGGATCCAGATTTTAGGTGGAAGGACTTACCTAAGTTACCAAAGGACATCTCTACAGGTGAAACTAAAACAAAGAAAATTAGGGTACGTATTGGTAGCTCGGTGGACTGTAATGGTCTTAATAGAAGTTGGAAACAAGTATTAAATCCTTCTAATTAACCCCCACGTCATTCGTTGGTGCCTCAATATGTTCAATCTTAGAATTTCCCAGTGGGCGGTTGGGTTCTTTGTTGGCAGTTCATAGCCTTTGGTAGGGCTGAGTTTATAAGAAGCATCAAAGAAGATGGCTTTGTTAAATTGACTGGGGTATCTTTGAAAATTCTACCTCCAGTGTTAGGTAGAGAGATCTTCGCTGGGCCTGGAATTAAATTAGGGATTTATGTGTAGGGTGCCAAACCTTAAAGTTTCAAAGTCTGAGCTGTTTGGAGCATTCTGAAAGTTTAATAGTTAAAGTTGCTCTTTGGCTTCTGTAATAAATTTCCTTGCTCAAGTATTACAGTCTTAAACCCCAGGCACTGCAGTATCTATCCTCTTGTCTTAATGCTTAAATCAGGAAAGAACTTGCATGTAATTGATGGGTCTGCAACACAGGATCCTAAAAAAGGATCCTTCAGTTTTGGGGGCACAGTTATTCCATAAACCCTTTTCTGAGGAACTTACGGCTCAGCTGTAAAGCAGGCTAGCTAGTCTTGAGAAGGGCTTTTAATCATGTTGCCCTTAGTAATTATGCTCAGAAAAAGTGCCTCGAGCTCTTGCCGCTGAATTGAAAATCCGTTTTTAGCAGATGGAAACGTAGTAAGATGGACCAGTGTCCATTGTGCCCGTCACATCTTCAGGTCTAAAATAAAAGAGGCAGTGGACTAAAAAGAAAAAGACATCTCATGAATGAAGCCCCAGCACGGGGCTCGAATTATGACCCTGAAATCAAGACCTGAACTGAGATCAAGAGTTGGATGCTTAACCGACTGGGCCATGCAGGCGCCCCCTGCTTCTTCTTTAAAATGTTGATTAGTTTAAAAGGAAATTTGTTAAATTTTCCTTTTCCATCTATGTATTATTTAACCTGTCATGGCAAATACATATAACTTTTATAATTAAAAGTTCTGAAAAGAAAAATAACAAGGAAAACTTATATCTCTAGAGTGAGAATTAAACCCGGAAATGGCCATTCTTGGTTATTCAGATATTAGTGTAGTGAGGCAGAATGGGTCTGGTGGTGGTGAAAATGTAGGGGGGGTGCAGAACTTTTAGTTGGCTTTAATTTTGTTTTCCCATCATGGCTGCATGTTTCAGCACACAGGTGACAATTATTGGGGTGTTGGTGTTTTTTTTTTTTTTTTTTTAACATACCGGACTGTTTTCTGGTAGGGAACTCAGCTCTGATTTCATTCTGTGTGTTTCATTAGCCAGTCTTCTAATCATATATTGGCCAGTCCAAAAAATTTTTGTTTTTGTTTTAGGTCATATCCTGTGGAGATACAAAAGTAAAGCTGCTAACAGCTAACATGCTTTACTTTTTGTATAAGCATGATCTCTTTCCTTAGGAGTTAGTGATCTCATTGGTGATGTAAGAATAAGCAAATTAAAAGTTCAGGACTCTATATAATTATATAAGTGCTGATTGAGTGATTAGCCTAGTAAGTACCCTAAAAATTTGTAGGACAAAGAGACTGTTGAGACCTGGAGTTGTCAGGAAAGGCTTCCAGAGTAATTTTTCTCAAGCACACATGTGATCGTGTCATCTTCTGTTTAAAATCTTTTCGAAATTTTCCCTTACCTTTTCCTACCAATTTCTCAGTGCTAAAGTTTGGACTCCTTAGCTTGTAAGAAAGGTCATGATTTGGCCCATGCCATCCTGTCTAGTTTTAAGTCTCTCCACTACCTAGTATACATCCTGTCTTTCAACCATCCTTGATTCTGTGCACTTTTCTGAACATAAGCTCCTGGTTGTCTCCACGAATTTGCATTAGGTGAAATTTTCCATGTAGTAGCTTTGTCCCTTCCCTTTAATTCTTGGCTAACTTCGAGTCATCTTTTAAGGTTTAGTTAGACTCACTCCTGTGGAAACTTTCCCTAACTGCCCATGTTTCCGTCTCTTGTTCGGATAGCTTAACCATTCATTTTTCTTCTGTTCTTGAGCACTCTGTGCTTAGCTCTGTTTATAGCGTGTAGCTCCACACCCAACATGGGACTTGAACGCATGACCCCAAGATCAGGAGTTGCGTGCTCCACCAACTGAGCCAGCGAGGTGCCCCGACTGTCATCTCTTTTAAAGATAGGGACTGTGACTTTGGGATCTATTTTTTCTTTTTAAAGATTTTATTTATTTATTTGAGAGAGAGCGAGAGAGAGCATGAGCTGGGAAGTGACTTTGGTATCTAGTGTCGGAGTCAAACACAGGCTGTTCCAAGCATGAATACATCTTACTAAAGATGTATTCAAAGAAGAGCTGAATGAACGGATGAGCTAGATTTTAAAGAGTAAACAGTATTTGGGGCACCTGGGTGGCTCAGTCGGTTGGGCATCCAACTCTTGATTTTGGTCATGATCTTGGGGTTGTGGGATTGGGCCCAGTGTTGGAGACTATGCTCAAATAAACAAATAAATAAAACCTTAAAAAAAAGAGTAAATAATATTTGGATAGGTAGAGAGGGAGAGAGTAGCATCCCGTGAAGAGAAAATAGTGTGAGCAGTGTCAGTGATGTAGATGAGATTGCACTTGTAAGTTGGTTCTCATTCAGTCTGTAGATGACACAGGTTTGGAAAGGATAATGAAGATGTTGGATAATTGAATCAGCATCTAAAAAGGTGTTGGAATGACAGTGGTCAAATCTAATAAAAACCCTAGCTTCAAAAACTTGGAGGGCTCTATTAAGTGAAAGGTAGCCTGGGGTGCCTGGGTGGTTCAGTGGGTTAAGCGTCTGCCTTCGGCTGGGGTCATGATCCTGGAGTTCCGGGATTGAGTCCCCCATAGGGCTCCAGCCCTGCATTGGGCTCCCTGCTCAGCGAGAAGCCCGCTTCTCCCCCTGCCCCTCACCCCGCTCTTGCTCTCTCTCTCTCTCTCTCTCTCTCAAATAAGTAAAAAAAAAAAGTGAAAGTTACGCTACACCTAAAAAAAAATTCTAACAGTTCCAAATGAGAGCCAGTAGGGAGAATTTATAAGGAAGCAAATGATGGCCTATTTATAGAACTACTAAATCGATATATTGCCTTAGGAGGTGTGAATTCTTTATTAAGTTTTAAGTATCAGAAATATTATAGAGTTATGCAGGATTTGGGCAGACCTTTCAACCCTGAACAGATGATTCTTTGTTGTTGAAGGGAATCCTGTTTTAGCAGGGAATAAGACTAGGTAACTAATTCTAATTCCCAAGTTCTGTGGTGCGTAGTAGGAAGAGATCACTGTTCCCTGCAAAGCATAAAAAGATTCAAGGCTGAAAAGAAGGATGTGAAGTTAAGAGCAAAGACATGGATGAGGTAACACTGAGGCTATAAACTCAGAAATGTGAGTAGGTAGTATATGCACCTGGAAGTGGAGAGAGAGTGTCAGCATCGTTCGAAAGGTAGCCATGTGGGTCTTACTAGGCAGTGAGTTAGAAGGGAGTAACTGGGCAGTAGGGAGGGATGACCTCACTGATGTTTGTGCGGATTATTAGTGAGCCAGAGTTATTTAATTCTGCCACTTTCTTCTGAAATGCTCTCTGACTTGGAGAAAAAATCAAGAGTTGAGCCTTGGTGGTAATTCAGGTTTGCAGATTGTCACGGTGAACTCTGTGGTAGAAGGTTAGGCAGGTGGCAGTTCCTGGGGGATTAGTGATGGCAGCTTTAATTGCTTAACTGTGTCATCCAGCATAGACCAGGATAAGCTCAGATGCTCTTAATAAAAGGGCTACAATAAGAATGGAGCGATAAAGCTTGGGAGTGATTAGGGGGCTGCTAAGGCGGCGTGTCTGGAGCAGGAATGCAGCGTGACTGTGGTGTCTGGCTATGAACTGGAGGTGAAGTTGAGCATGATGCCCGAGGATGCATGTGGAGATAGTGCATGTGAACTGAGTTGTTGGGAGGTTAAGGTAGACTTGCCATGTGGAGGGGGGCATGCGCCAGGGAGTGGTCGATGACAGTGAGCATGATTTGAACAAGGTAATAGGGGGACGTCACAGGCTTCAAATAGAAGAAAAGGAGCAAAGCTGATGGATCAGTAGGTCTGGAAGTGCTCTGGGGAATTGGCGGATGTGGGAGAAAGGGAGTCCTCTGCGGGATCGGGCCTCCGGAACAGTGATGCCAAATATTGGCAGTCATGCTTTTGTCAATGAGGTGCACAAAACTGAGAGTGGAGAGTGTGCCTGCAAAGAAGTGGCTCTGTAAGACTTAGCAGAAGGAAGAGGTGGGGGAGATGTGCAGTGCAGGTAAACTGAGCAGCTTTCCAGGGTTGCCTGGTTGGTAATGGCTGCTGAGGAAATGGGAGCTGGGAGTAGACACCAGGGCAGGAGAGGGTGGGAGCAGAGCACTGGTCGGGCAGAGCCGTATGTGAAGAGGGAGGTGGAACCGCTGCAGTACGAGTGGCCCAAATGCCAAGGCCACTCGACCTCTTCTGTGGGTGGTGTTCACAGCTTTGGCTTCTTGGAGGTTGCTTTGGGGGAAGCAGAGACTCACTCGCTCCCCCGATTGTGATGCTAAGGAGACTTTGCCATGGCATGGTTTTGAGGCGTATGATTCGGTCTCATCTCTGAAGTGTCAAGATGGTCAGGACAGAAGAGGAAGTTCAGACAAGCCAAATCTTCCCAACAACAAGACACTTCCATGGGTGTGTGGAAACCATCTCCATGGTCCACGGAGAAGCTGGGCGGTGGATGAAGCAGGGGTAGGGGAACTTCTCCGGGCTGTGCTAAGCCAGTGCCTTCTCTGTGTTTCCTTTACAGATGAACGGGACCGTGTTCAGAAGAAGACGTTCACCAAGTGGGTCAACAAGCACCTGATGAAGGTAGGACTCCTTCGTAGGGGCTGCCCCAGCACCTCTGGCTGCCCTTAAGCTGGATCTGTCAGTGCCTTCCCGCGGATAGTTCAGATTGCTTGTCATGTGCTCGTGGAGACACACATGTGACTTTTTAAAAATAACCAACATAGTCATAACAGTGTGGAAACTTGTACTGATCAGTTTCTTGGAGAGGACAGTAATAAATGCCATTACCTCAGAAGGTTGAGGTTGAGGATACCAGGGGGTAATTCCTGGATTCAAAGAATGCTTTGTTCCTAGCTTTACAAATTATTTTATAAACTCCCTTCTTTATTTTTATTTCTAGATCTGATTACTGTGTAAGGATGGGGCAGAGGCGCTTTTGTTCTCTTTCTTTCTCTTTAAGTGCACAAATCGTAAATGTTTAGTTTAAGCAATTTTTACCTGTGTATATACATTATAACCAGCATGCAGTTTAAGATGCAGAACACTTCCAGAACGGCTAGGACTAGGGAGAGATTTTATTAATTGTTTTTAAATAGAAGAGAAACCGAGGCAGAGTCATGTTTAAAAGCCCACCTAAGGATAAGCAGTATGACTAAAGTGGCAGTCCAGATTTGAAAACAGCATTTTTGAATGTTATGTAATAATCTCAAATAATTCACATAATTTTGAGTTATATTGATTACTGTTCTGGGAAAGGTCACCAGTGTCCTCTTAATTGCCATATCAGTAGCCTAATTTTATCTTTCTCTTATTTGATTTCTCTGCAGCATCCGATATTGTTGACTAACTTGTTATTCCTTAAAACCGTCTCTTACGTTGACCTCTAACACACTGATTTTTCCTGAATTACCTCTTTCCTGTATGAATGCCTTTTTCCTTCTCCAACTCCTCCATGTTGCTGGTTCCTCGGGGTCCTAACGCTACCCATTTTCTTGTTTTGTTCTCTGTACTCTTCTTTGGCAGTCTCATGTGTGCTAGTCACAGGGATCTTTGGTGGTGTGGAGCACAAGGAAGCACGAGTAGAAAAAGGATACGAGGGGATCTCCCAGAATCTGGTGTCTGGATGCAGCGAGGCTTAATGAAAACTAAACATTATCAGGCAGCTACTCTCTCTTTTTATTGAGGCCTGTGTTCTCTCCTTTTTCTTTCTTATCTTTCTTTCTTTTTCTTTTTTTTTTTTTTTTAAGGATTTTGTTTATTTGACAGAGAGAGACAGCGAGAGAGGGAACACAAGCAAGGGGAGTGGGAGAGGAAGAAGCAGGCTCCCAGAGGAGCAGGGAGCCCGATGTGGGGCTCAGTCCCAGGACCCTGGGATCGCTCCCTGAGCCGACAGCAGACGCTTAACGACTGAGCCACCCATACGCCCCTATTTCTTTCTGTATGTCTCCTACATTCATTGCTTCTGCCATTGCTTGTGTGGAAGCTGTGGTGGCTGTCTCTCATGCATCATGGTGATGCAAACCCCTGTGGCTACATAATTCTGAAGACACAAAACACAGAAAATCTGATCGGCTGGGATGTTCTTTTCCTCCATGGGTCAGGTGTCCATCTAGAGCTCAGTAATCTCTGGCTAGGGAGATGGTTACATAAATCAACATGGCTTCTGAGGGCCACGTTTAATGGGGACTGCAGGTGAGGGCAGTTTTGCAAAGTACAAGATCTGGATAAGGACGTAACGATAGAGCCACTTCCTGTATTCTTTCCTAAGCCAAAGACAGTGTACTGGACAAGTTCATCTGGATGTCACCCAGACATGTCCTATATTCAGCACATCCCAAATTGCTAAATATTTTCATTCATGTATTTAGCTATCCAAATTAGGAATCTAGGACTATTTTCAATCTGCCCATCATCTCCCTTGTCACCAGCTCCAGTCAATCACTTCCAACTCAGACTCCTCTTCTCCATCCCCACGACCTCTGGTCTAGTCCAGGGCCTTTTCAGCTTGCTTTGATCACCGTAATAATTCTTAGTAAGGTTTTCTGTAGTAACACTGATAATGCAAATAGTAGCAATAGTTTGTTGAGTGCTTACCGTAAAAGCCAACATTCTGGACTAAGTCCTCTGTGTGGATTAGCTTCTTTATTCAATGAACTTATGCTGTAGACTCTTTCAGTTTTCCCATTTTATCAGTGAGGAAAATGGACTTTAGAGAAGTTAACTTGTTCAAGGTCACACCACTAGAGAGAGACAGAACTGAAATTTCAGAATTCAGGCAACCTGAAATCTAGAACTGGTGCTGTTAACGTCTGCAGTAATGGCCTGACTTCTCCCTACCTTTCCAGGCTCACGGTGTCGAATTCTCCTTCTGCCTCAGACACTTGCTGAACCATGTGCCATGCTAAGAGCCGTGTGCATGCTGTTTTATGACTGTATCCTTGCTCCTGCCCCTCCCTCTGTGTGGAACCTTCTGCAGTCTCTGTTCTGCCTGCGTAACCTCAATTGAACACCACCTCGACAAATATTTTCCTGAATCTCCCATATGGAATTGACTGCCCTTTGCTTTGTGCCCTCGCCGTATTCCTTATGTACTTCTGTTATAGCTCTTGTATACATTCTGTATCTTTCTGTTGATTTTTTTTTTTTAAGATTTTTTATTTATTCATTTGACAGAGAGACAGCCAGCGAGAGAGGGAACACAGGCAGGGGGAGTGGGAGAGGAAGAAGCAGGCTCCCAGCGGAGTAGTCTGATGTGGGGCTCGATCCCAGAACGCCGGGACCACGCCCCGAGCCAAAGGCAGACGCTTAACGACTGAGCCACCCAGGGGCCCCTCTTTCTGTTGATTTTAACTTGAAGGCAGATACTGTGTCTTACTCTGTTAGTGTCAGGATAAAGAGGAAAGGGAGAGAAAATTGCTATTTCCCTCTAATTCCCTCAGTATGTACCATTTGCCTCCAGTTTGATGCCCAGACTGCTGTCGCGATGCAGAGTCCTTGACAGCCTGGCTCCGAGCCGCCCACCTTCATTTGCAGGCATCATCCCCGTGTAGCCTGTGCCGTGGCCACACGAGATAAGTCACCGCTCCCTAAACACCGTGTGCTTTCACACCTCCTTGCTTATTCGTCTCTCGCTCCCTAGAATGCACGTCCCAATCCCCTCTGCCTGGCCATCACCCACTTACCCTTCAAGGCCCATGTCCAATATCACCTTCCTGAGAATCTGACCTTCAGTCCTCAGACTAAATTCATCTCAACTCTCTTTCTCTTCCACACCACTCTGAAGGGATGCCTTGTGTGTTCGCGCACTGGTCTCCCTGTCCGCGTGCTCACCGAGGGCTCGGGCTGTATTGTACTACTTTCTCTACACATACTGCACCACAGATACGAGAAATATCCAGGATTTGTTGCCTCGGATAAATAATATTTTAACAGTGTTTTATAGCTTGCAAAGCACGTTCTTATCTGGCTTGATTCTTATGCTAACTCTGAAGGCAGTAAAGGTATTTTATCCTCTCAGTTTTCACAACTAAGGAAAGTGAGAATTAGAAGGGGTAAAGTGACTTTCCCAAGATCATACAGCTGGTGAAGGAGGGACCTGGGACAACTCATGAGTCTTATGACTAAAATTACTTAGTCTTTCTACTAAAGGTGCCCCCAACTTATTCTTTCATGCCTCATCTCTAACAGTTGGAAGAACTGAATTTATCCTGACTCAGGCTTGTTCCCTAAAGTTTGTAGTTGAATACAAAGCCCTGGCTCTCCGCTGTAGCCGTTGGACCTCTGCCTCAGTGCTGCGTGATGACAGGAGGCCCAAGGAGGGAGAAACGAGATGAACACAACAGAGCATTGTTAGAAATTGGAGGCTAGCCAGAGCTTTACTTCAGTCCCTGGCTATTTTTCCTCTCTTCTCGGACCCCCAGACCTATAGTTCCAATGGCATTTTCTCATCTTGGGATATTTGAGAGAGAGGGATTCACTGCTAATCAGAATCACTGCCATGCTGGTGTTCTTTGAACTTTGGGCTGAGAAATACGGATTGAGATTTGTTTTTTGTAATTCAGGCATCCCTTGCCGTGCTCCCCAAGTACACCCAGATTAATGTGGCCGTTGGCAAGTAGACGGATGTAAGATCAAAGCAACCAGGCCTCTCAGGTTCTGGACGTAGTTGACTCAGGATCTCTTGATCCCCAGCTAGCTCTGTGGGAATCAGCTTGTTGTGGAATAAGCAAATTAATTCCTCTTTATTAGTTGAGAACACTGTTGATCCCATCTTAAAACAGATTTGTTAAGGCTGTTGACATCTGTAATATATAAATAACCTAATTTAGAATGCAAGACTACAAACTGAAGTGTTCTGGGCGTATGCTAGAACCATCAAAAAGAAAAATCTAGAGGGACACCTGGCTGGCTCAGTCAGTGGATCCTGTGACTCTTGATCTCGGGGTTGTGGGTTTGAGCCCCACATTGGCTGTAGAAATTATTTTTAAAAAATTAAAAAAAAATAAAATAAAAGTAGGCTCCATGCCCTATGTGGGGCTCGAACTCACAACCATAAGATCAAGGGTAACATGCTCTACTGACTAAGCCAGCCAGGCACCCTGAAAAATGTAGTTTTAAATGAGGTTTTATTTAAATTATTTATACCATGTCTCTAGGTCCTGGTAGCTGATCAAGCGTATGCCCCCAGAGAGAACTCCCAGAAAGGATTAGAGAACTGAGCGCATGCATTCCAGAGGAGGAGAAAGGCTTTCTCTGATCGGTTCTTGTTGACTTCAGAAGTTATAGGTGGAAAGGAGAGGCCAGTATTTCGTCTAGCAGATGGGACAGTTCTTATCCTTTTTATTCATGTATGCAATCTAGAAGCTACTGGCCTTCCTGGAATTTCAGTTAAGAATTCCAGGTATACCAGCAAAAGTTTTCCAACTCCAAATTTTACTCCAAACCTTCTCCAGCTTTTCTGTGTGAGGCTCTCTAGCTGGACACGAGGTGGTAGATAGCTGTAGTGATTCTCGGCAGCCCAGTTCTTCTGTAGCCGTACCCATAGCCATGAGACCGAAGCACCTCATGGACTTTCACACACCTTTGGTTATTCACATCTGTGCGAAAGGTCAGAAGGAGACTCGCTCTGGAGTTTCATTTAAGAGATTGACAGAGTAGTGCTGTTTAGACACAGAGGGGTGGAACGTTGCCTTTGTTGTGCAGGCGTGACCATATGGTGGTGGTTCGTGACCATCTCTGCCTTGACCTGAGTTTTCAGGACCTGATTTCACTCCAGATACGTCTCAACCTTCACTGAAAGTTTTGGGCCTACATTTGGATTGGATTTCTACTCCCTACACCTGAGTGCCTTACCTGCGTGTCCTGTAAAGCTGCCCTTTGTGGATTTTAGAGTCATCCTCATCTTCAGAGAACCTTTGTGAATCAGATGTGGCTGGTGTCACTCACTGTTAGATTCCTCAAAACTTAAGGAATTCTCCAAACAGAGTGACAGTAGAATTCCTTATCAGCAAAGAGCCTCACGCTTTGCTCCCCTCTCCCTCTACTCACCCCAACAGGTTTCCAGCCTCTGCTCATTCCCTGCATTTGAGCACCGTTCTCTCACAGGCGGAAAGTCTGGGACAACTGTAACCTGTTTTTTAGCAATAGCATTTCGGCTTTGAAAGCATTTTTTTAGCATTAGTATTTTTAGCATTAGCATTTAGGCTTTTCCTTGAGGATAAATTTGGCCATTGAATCAATATGGAATTCCCCTCTTACGGTTTAGAAATCTACAAATTCAGAAATCCATTTAAAGTTACCAGGCTCACTCTCGCTTAGTGTACCTTTTATAAATGTAGATGAGAATAAGTAACATACTCTTCTCTTTAAAACTTTCTCCTCTGACCCGTTTATCACTCTTCAACATAGTTTGGGTCAAGGAAATTGAGCTGCTATGTTTCTTTTAAGTCTTAGAGGAAAGGTTTTCTTGATGAGATTTGCTGCAGGTGTCAAAGCATACCATGTGACAGTCCTTGGTTCTTTTTGGAGGAAGGGAGGTCCTCTTAATATGTCCTTTCTACCCTTCAGGCATCATGGAAGCCTTGTGAAGGGAAAGAGCACTGAACTTGGAGTCAGGAGATGGTGATGGGACACTTCCCAGCTCAGTGATCTTATACAGGTTACTTAACTTCAGGCAACGCTTTTCTCATCTGCCAGCTAAGAGCGTTAAAGTCCCTTTGGGCCAGATTCTGATTCCAAGTACTTAAGTGCAATTTATTCCCTTCGCTAAAGCCACTCAGAAGCTGGGGGAAGCTGTTTGTTTTTCTATAACTTCACATTTTTTTTTCCCCCAAAATAAGCGCTACACCGAACATGGGGCTTGAACTCACAACCCGAGATCAAGAGTTGCATGCTGTACTGACTGAGCCAGCCAGGCACCCATAACTTCAAGTTAATCTTTAAAGAACTGGGAGAGGAGAGCTTTCCTTGGCTTATTAATGCACAGGAATTGGGGAGGATGGGCCTGAGTGGACTTGATCCCTCAAAATTTAGTCATTTGTTAATTTTTAAAAATAGCTTTTTTTGGGATTTAATTCACATATCCTACAATTTACCCATTTAAATAAGTATACAGTTCAGTGACTTTTAGTATTTTCAGAGTATTTCAGAGTTCACTACAATCCATTCTGGAACACTTTCATCATGCCCAAAGGAAACCCTGTACCTTTCAGTCATCCTCCCACCACCCACCCCCCCATACCTTCCCCCAGCCCCAGACAACCACGGATCTACTTTCTGACTCTATAGATTGGCCTATTCTAGAAATCTTTTATTAATGGAATCATACAACATGTGGTCTTTTTCTTTGTAACTGGCTTCTTTTACTTAGCATAATGTTTTCAGAGTTCATCCACACGATAGCATGTATCAGTATTTAATTGCCAAATAATATTCCAGTGTATGGATGTCCCACATTTTGTTTATCCATTTATCAATTGATAGACATTTGGGTTATTTTCACTTTTTGGCTCTTATGAATAATAAATGCTATGAACATTCTTTCATGCACACGTTTTTTTCCTGGACCTATATTTTCAGTTCTCTTGGGTATACACCTGGGAGTGGAATCACTGGGTCATATGGTAACTTGCGTTCAGCCTTTTGAGGAGCTGTCAGACTGTTTTCCAAAGCAGCCGCACCATTTCACATTCCTACCAGCAGTGCATGAGGGTTCCAGTTCCTCTCCATCCTCACCTTCAGTTACAATCTGTCTTTTTGATTATCGTCCTCCTGTTGGGTGGGGAGTGGTACCTTACTGTGGTTTTGATTTACATTTTCCTCATGCCCAATGATATTGAGCATCTTTTCATGAATTTGTTAGCCATTTGCATGTATTCTTTGGAGACATCCACTAATGTTGACAGTGATTTTCACAGGGAATGCAAACAGGCAAAGACCTGGGTCGTTGAAGTTATTCACTCATCTTTTTGTTGGCAGAATAGCATGAGTATTTGCTGGAGAGAAACATACGTATTGATGATTCTTGAGCAGTCTTAGCTTTGCCTGGCTGCCTCTAAAACATCTGATGCTTGCTCCCCTGGACTTCTTGTCTTTCCTTTCCTTCCCCTTTCCTGTTTTATTGAGACGGAAATGACATACACGACCGTATGAGTGTAATGTGTACAGCGCATTGGTTTGTGTACATTATGAAATGATAAGCAGTAAGTTTAGTTAGCATCCATTGTGTCATATGGATACGATAAAAAGAGAAAGCAAAAAAAGAAAAGTATTTTTTTCCTGGTGATGACAACTCTTAAGGCTTCATATGTGTTAGTGTTAGCTATTAGAGCCCCCCCCCCTTTTTTTTTTTCTGTTGGACTTTTTCTTAAGAGATTTGTGGAGAATTTTAGGGGCACCTTAGTGTTTGCAGAAGAGGTAAAGACTTTGGAATGGGGCAGGCCTGGACTTTATTGACCTGGCCATTTATTAGCTCTATGATCTTGGAATGTGAATTGAGCCCTCCAGATACCATCTCTGTATCTGAACATTTTCTGACATAGAAGTACTAGTAAGTGTTATCTAGTACTTTATCCTTCTCTAGGCTGAGCTGTGTCCAGTATGCTTCGGAAATAGACTATTGTTCTCCGTTACTGAAAATTCTCCAGGGGAAAAATGCTCCCCTCCCTTCCCCCATTACTTCTGTCTGTATCTCTCTTTTATAGTTTTTCATAGTTTATAATCAGTCAAAGACTGAGAGACATAATAAACTAGTCTTAGCTGAGTTTCTTGTAAGGCTGTTGAATTTTGCTGTTCACAGGTATAAAACATAACTGGAATTTTTAGAAGGAGATGTTGAGTCCTCGATGTGAAATTAACTTTATATTTCAAAGTACCACCTTTCTCTTTTCAGTACTCTGTGGTATTTAGTGTCCTGTTGAGGATATGATCTCTCTTGTCCTCATTCCTTTTATAATTTATTTAAATAGTTATTCAGTGCCCATTCCTAATTTGAATGCCCTATGCTCAGGTCTTATCTATCAAAAATAAGTCCCTCAGTGTTGTCAGCTTTCTTTATAACTTAATATGAAGTGTTTAATATCTCTCTCTGTTTTTTTAACCTACAATTCATTTATAATCTGATTTCTATTCCACCACTCTCTAGAAAGTGAGTCTCAGAAAAACACCATTATTTGTAAGACTAAAAACCCTGTCTTGGTCTTCACGCTTCTCCTAGAGCATTTGATACTGGTGATCGTCCATCCCCTCCCTCCTTGATTACCCTTTCTTGTTTTTTTCCCCCTACCTCTTTCCCTGCCTTTTTCCACCCCCTATCCTTTGTTGATTGCTTTTCCATCTCCTGCCTTCTAATTTTGGCTATTCCCACAGGCTCAATCCTTAGCACTCTGCTCTTCTCTCTTGCCCCTAACCCAGAAAGGCCAACATTTCCCATGTCTTTAGCTAGCACCTCTATGCATATGACTTCTAAACTTAAGTTCTCAGCTGACCCAAATTGAATTCTGGTATTTTCAGCTGCTTCCAGAACATTGCCGTTTGTAGCTCCTTTGCTGCTGTTTTAAATACAACGTATTTAAAATTGAACTTTTCAGGGGCACTGGCTGGCTCCTTCGGTAGAGTGTACCGCTCTTGATCTTGGGGTTGTGAGTTCGAACCCCATGTTGGGTATGAAGATTACTTAAAAATAAAATCTTAAAAAAATTAAATAAAAGAAACCAAAATTGAACTTTTCAAATCCACTCTCTTCCCAGCCCTCACGACCTGCTTATTTCTGTTAGTGGTGCACTGTGGTTGTACAAGCTTGAAACCTCGGACCCATTTGAGGGAGAGGTCTTGAAAGCTTGGAGCCAGCTTACATGGGCTCACAAGAGCTGAATGCTAATTTTGTGAGCGGGTTGCTAAGCACAGCCGTTATGAAAAATTAAATTATATAAACTTATAATTAAATAAATTATAATTAAGATAAAGGTAATAAATACTCAAAACACATCACCTCATAATTATTTTACTACATGTTAATATTGTCTGTGCTCTTGAGGTTAATTATGTCTGTTGTATCTCTGATGGAAAAATATATAAAGGTGTGCTGTTGTACATTTCTTCCCAATACCACGTTTAGTAATATTATAGTAGTGGCTGGAAATTGGTCATGGTGGGAGTATTTAAACTATGGAAATCAACAAATGCTACAAGTCTGAGCTAGATGTATTATTTTGTCTAGACTTAAAAGTGGTGGAGAAAATGTTAATATTGCTGATTAAAATAAAAAGTGTATTATATCTATATTCATATTGTGAATAGCACAAAAATTAAAGAAATATTCCTTCAGTGTTTGAAAGCTATTATCTAATTCATCATGAACCATTTTCTCCAACTGGGTAATCTACCCATCACCTTCTTAATCCTTCACTCACACAGGTACACTCATACCTTGCATATTTCCATCTCTGTACCTTGTCTTCTGTGGTTTTACCATCTCCTGTCTTTCTGTCAAAACATTTTCTTTGTCTTTTCTTTTTTTTTTTTTTTAAGATTTTATTTATTTATTCGACAGAGATAGAGACAGCCAGCGAGAGGGGGAACACGAGCAGGGGGAGTGGGAGAGGAAGAAGCAGGCTTATAGCAGAGGAGCCTGATGTGGGGCTCGAGCCCATAACACCGGGATCACGCCCTGAGCCGAAGGCAGATGCTTAACCGCTGTGCCACCCAGGCGCTCCTGTCAAAACATTTTCTAATCCTTCCAGGCATGCCTGAGTTGCTCAGTTGGTTAAGCATCCAACCCTCGATTTTGGCTCAGGTCTTGATCTCAGGGTCGTGAGATTGAGCCCAGCATCAGGCTCTGCACTCAGCAAGAAGTCTGCTTGAGATTCTTTCCCTCTCCCTCTCACCACACTTGTGTGCATGCTCTCTCTCTCTGTCTCTCTAAAATAAATAAATACATAAAATCTTTTAAAAATCCCCCTCCAATCTTTCCAGTTGTTTCTCTTCCAGGAAGCCTCATCAGCTATTTCCAGCGTTTATTATTATTTGTTTAAATATAATCTCTACACTCAACGTGAGGCTCGAACTCACAACCCCAAGATCAAGAGTCAGTCAGATGCCCTACTGAGCCAGTCGGGTGCCCTGTAGCCATGATCTTTTCTGACTCCCATTCTGTTTGGAATGCTAGAATATTATAATTGGAAATGACTGCATTACAGTTTTCCACTGAAATGTGGAAATCCTAGTATCCTGGTCTCTGCTTGAGAAATTCAGTGACTAGAAACCCACTACTTGTGAAAGTAGCCCTTTTTATTGTTGTCTAGAGAACTATCTATGTTGAAAGTGAATCTTCTTCCTTCTACTTGCCACTAGTCTTCTGATTCTGTGTTGTGTCACTCAGTAAAGTTGTCACTGGACTTGGAACGAACCAGAAAACCTCTTGCTGCTTCCTGCGTTTATGTGACCTTAACTTCTCAAAGCCTCAGTTTCCTCAGTTCCTTCTGAGGATACGTAAATAAACTTCACAGGGCAGTTGTTTTGATTAAATAAATAAAATGAGATTATGGCTGATTATAAAGCATAGTAGTTAATGGCAAAGACTAAATTCAGAAAGCCCAAACTGAGGCCAGTTTTTCCACTTGTGACCTTGGGCAAGTTACATAACCTCTCTGTGCCTTATCTCCTCGGATGTGTAAAATAGGAGCACTACCTACCTTATCAATGTGAGAGATGCGATAATGTGTACAGCATCCAGCATGGTGTTTGACATTAACCACATTTTTCCAGAGTGAGATCTGTTTTCCCATAGTTTCAGTTACAAAATTGGAATTATTTTTTTCACAAGGAAAATCACCCTCAAAAGGTATTTTTTTTTTAACGATTTTTATTTATTTATTTGACAGAGAGAGACAGCCAGTGAGAGAGGGAACACAAGAAGGGGAGCGGGAGAGGAAGAAGCAGGCTCCCAGCGGAGGAGCCTGATGTGGGGCTCGATCCCAGAACGCCGGGATCACGCCCTGAGCCGAAGGCAGATGCTTAATGACTGAGCCACCCAGGCGCCCCCCTCAAAAGAGTTTTGATTTATTTTGAGAGAGAGTGAGCCAGAGTGGGAAGGGCAGAGGCAGAGGGAGAGGCAGAGAATCTCAAGCAGACTCTGCGCTGAGCGCGGAGCCTGACGCAGGGCTCGATCTCACGATTCTGAGATCTCGACCTGAGCCGAAATCAAGAGTTGGATGCTTAACCGACTGTGCCATCCAGGAGCCCCTAAATAGATTCATCTTTTTTTTTTTTTTTTAAAGAAATATTTGGTAAGAGAGGAGTTAACATATAGTTACATTCTATGAAACACTAGATACCTCGCATTTTGTTTTCCTTTGCACTCTGGAAGGCTTTTCTTTTCTTTTTTTAAAGTTTTTATTTATTTAAGTAATCTCTACACCCAGTGTGGAGCTCGAACTCACAACCCTGAGATCAAGAGTTGCATGCTTTTCTGGCCGAGCCAGCCAGGTGCCCCTGGAAGGTTTTACTGATTCTGACTGGACTCATCTGTCATTGGCCATTGTATCACATTTTGGTCCAAAATAATTCCTGAGAGGTTTCAGGATGATTGACTCTCCATCACTTTGTCCAGACTTTCTAGAACATTGTTTACAGTTGGGTACAGTATGTAATAGATCTGGCTTCAGTTTTTATTTTTATTTTTTCTAAAGATTTTATTTATTTATTTGACACAGAGAGAGGGTAGGGGGAGAGAGCAAGCGGGGGGAGTGGCAGGCAGAGGGAGAATCAGGCTCCCCGCTGAGCAAGGAGCCCGATGTGGGACTTGATCCCAGGACCCTGGGATCATGACCGGAGCCAAAGACAGCCGCTTAACCGACTGAGCCAGTCAGGTTTCCCTGGCTTCAGTTTTTAAAATGCACATACATTTCTGTTAAGTGTTATCATTTCATGTGTATTGTAATCCTAACTAAAAGTTCCTGAATTTTATTATTGTCTCCTGTTTTAAATTCTTTAATCTGTGTTTACCTAGAACCAGAAATTCTTGTATAGATAATAAAAAAATTCAAGATCAAATAAAAATCAGTCTCATTCTCACACACAGGTCCGCAAGCACATCAATGATCTTTATGAAGACCTGCGGGATGGCCACAACCTGATCTCTCTGCTGGAGGTCCTCTCAGGCATCAAACTGGTGAGCTTCTCCCTTCTTCTCATGAGTGGCCTCACAAATGCAGTCCTGTTAATGACCTACCGGTCCATCTTGTTGAGTGCCAGGACTGGCCACCACTGCCTGCTCTTGGTTATGTGGGAGGAAGGAGAAGACATTATTGGTGGACTTTGTTTCTAACACAGACTGAGTTTTAAAATGATGTAATTTCATCTTAATGTGAATTGATGTATCAAATTCTCATTTTTTGATGGAATCAGGTATCAGTTTTATTCCTTTCATATCTGCATTTTTTTTCTCTTTACTTGTTTTTTACCTATTTGTAGATAGAGTATATCAGGGGAACAGCAGATTCACATTTAAAGGTATTTTAGTAAGGTATATTTCTCTCTCTAGGCTCTCCTGTTTTCCCATCTGCTGTGAATTGTTTTATTTTCTGTATTCAGCTAAGGATGTGGAGTTTACATTGAAAACTGAGTTGTATTTAGAGTTATTTAATTTTTAGAATTCACCTCTCTTTCTTCCTTCTTTGATTCACTGAGTCTCACAGGTTTGGAGAAGTACCGAAGTTGATATCTGAGCACAGCCCGGGACGCGGTGCCTTTGAGTTCCTTGCGTAGTTAAATACGCCTGCTTCCTCCCTAACGTGTTAAACGTTGCTTGTGGGAAACACCCACGCATCTGAAGGCAAATCCTGCCTGGGCTTCTTGGCTCATCAGATGACGGTTCTTCTACTAGCTTTGTCTGAGGGATCAAAATAACCCCACTTGCAGGCTCTGTGTTCCATACAGTTGAGCCTAGTGGAAGCAGGCAGTCCTGTGCGGTTTGCGTTCCACTGCTAGTGTCCGCAACAACATCTTTTTCATTCAGAAAAGTCCAGGGCTGGGTACTGGAAACATCTCTGGGGAGAGAACGAACTGAAGCCCGGCCCACGCACTGCCTTTGGTGAATTCTTAGTCATTGTTTGCTGCGTTTCAAGGAGGGAATTTGGCACATTCAATTTCACTCCTTAAGTAATACTCAGTTTCTTCAAGGATTGGGACTTGGCTTCCTCTAGCCCCTTTGTTTTGGTTTCACATCTTTTTTGTCTTATGATAGAATTACTTTTATAATTTTTAATGGACTAAAATCGACAGACGCTTTTTATTAGCACAGCTACTGCTGGTGAATTCCACTTCTTATCTGGCCCTCATTTATAAATCTCATAAATAATAGAAATGCCACTTTCACATTGCTGGACTTCATTCTTCAACACACAGAGTTACATTTTGGGCATTTTGGCTGGGATATATGATGAACTCGTAATGATTTTTTTTTTTTTTAAGATTTTATTTATTTGTCAGAGAGACAGAGAGAGAGAAAGAGCACAAGCAGGGGGAGCGCCAGGCAGAGGGAGAAGCAGGCTCCCTGCTGAGCAAAGAGCCCGATATGGGACCCTGAGGTCACGACCGGAGCCAAAGGCAGACGCTTAACTGACTGAGCCACTCAGATGACCCAAATTTGTAGTGATTTTTATATTAAAAGTCACTGGGTGTTATACGCAAGTAATGAATCATGGAACTTTACATCAAAAACTAGGGATGTACTGTATGGTGACTAACATAAAATAGTAAAAAATTAAATAAATAAATAAAATTGTTCCATGAAAAAAAAAGTGATTCTTTTTGGTGACATTGCTTACAAAACAGGCTAAAAACACTCCAATCCAATTTCCTTGCCTAACCTTTGAGAATCTGCAGGTTGTTTATGCAGATATTCATAGGATATCATCTTTTCACTGAGAACCATCCAAATATCTCTCCCATGTTTATTCTCACATTCTCTTTCTCCTTTGGTTGATTCACAAAAAGAGAGGATGGGTGGCCATGGAGAATTGAAGATGTGTTTCTTTTCTTTTTTTTTTTTTTTAAGATTTTATTTTATTTATTTTAGGGGGGGTCGGGGGGTTGAGGGGGGAAGTGGGAGAGGGAGAGAGAGGGCAAGCAGACTCCCCGCTGAGTGCAGAGCCCAACACAGGGCTCAATCGCAGGACCCTGAGATCATGACCTGAGCCGAAATCAAGAGTCAGTTGCTTAACCGACTGTACCACCCAGGCGCCCTGGAGATGTGTTTCAACATAAGTGTTCAGTATAACCGTGTGATCTGGTCTTGATTTGGTTTTGCATGTTTTGGGAGGTGGGAAGGTATTTTCATATTTATTTTCACTTTTTTTTAAATATTGCATTCATTTCCTTTTCATTTTTGTGTTGTGAATTTCCTGTTGCTCTGTCCTGTCTTTGCCTTGGTTGGTGGCCAAAGGAGCCAGCAGGGCTGAAGACCCTCCGTCCCGTGAGCATGCCCTCCTGGCGCCGTACAAACAGCGAGGAGCAGGAGGAGGAAGATGATGATGATGTCGTAGGTCCTCCTGGGGATGCCAGGATCCCAGCTGGCACGGCAGGGCCATCAGAGAGCCTGAGGTTCTCAAGGTCTCCAAGTAGCTCAGTTATCAACGGCCTTCTTCCCTCTGCACCTGGGAATCTGGGTCCCAAAGAAAGTGGTTAAAACTAATTGTGCCTCTTGCCACTGTTAGATGATCCTGGAGTGGGGATTATTTTGCTTATCTGAGAGTGGTTGGCACAAAAAGAAGCATGGTGTTTGGAGGTGTCAAGTGCCTTTGTGACCTGGAGACCCATAGCCTTCTGGTGGCCTTGCTGTGTTGTCTGAGTCTGGATTGCAGAGCTGTGGAAAGTTCAGTTGAAGGCATGACAGTTAATTGCTCTTGGCTCCACACTTCAGACTAACTCTCACTCTCTCTCCACCTCTAGCCTCCGGGTTCTCACCACACACCACACACTGTGTCATTTGTTTTCAAAACAGCCTGTTGTTTGCAGACCACTCACTGCATGGAGGTTCTCTGCCTTGGTCAGTAATAGCAGTCGCTGTAGAGGACAGTGATTTTAACTCGCATGCTCTTACGGTGTTTATTTTTGGTGGGGAGTACCGAGGAGTGAAGTAAGAGTGTGTAAGAAGGGCATTTCCTGCTTGCAGGCCCTAAATTACAACCCATAATCTTTCTCCAGAAACAGGGATTAGGCAATATCCCTATTTCTGGTCTTCTTAAAATGATTTTTCCACCACCTCGATCTCCCTACCCATTGCCTTAGACTCTTCGGTTTCACAGGCTCTGTCGTCCTCAAAGCCATGTTCACAAGTAGTTTAGCTGAAATGACTGAAAAAGAGGTTCTTGCTAGAAAGATTTTTCCTAAACCTTTGACGGAAGAAGTTATCCTTTTGCCCAGGCAGGCCTCGACATCTCTGCAGTTTATCCTCCGGTGGGAGTATTGTTTAGACGTGTTGGGGGCCTCCAAAGAGATGCTTCTACCCTTATCTTTACATGTGTTGGGTTACTTTTTGTGTGGTTCAACCTGGGGGAATGTTTCCTCTGTGCGAGCACCTGCCACAGAGCTATCTTATTATTCGTCAGCTTTTAATCAGTACCACTTTGACATTTACAAATGAATTGGGTATATATGTATAATCTAATGAGAGTGTTGTCTCAGGCCCACTTTTAGTAAAATAAAAGCAACGTTGGAAAATGAGCAGGAGAAAAGGTGACAGAGGTAGATAGCCATCCTGCACGTTCTCACTGGGCAAACGGATTTCAAGCACTTTCGGATGGATAATAGCTGAACTGAGGACAGGGCACCAGAGGTACCAGAGGATGGAGATGCGCTTTCTCTCCTGTGGCTCGTATGACATCCGGGCCTGAGCGACTAGCGGGAAATACCTTTCTTTGGAGTATCATGTTGAACAGCCCTACATCACCAAGGTTTTCGTTGCTCTTGGTATTTCATACTGAGGTAAAAGGTGGCCTTCCTAAACGGACACCTCTCTGCCTGGAAAGTAGGTTTCTTCCCGATTTTTGTCTCTCGTTTTTTATTTTTTCACTTGTTTATTGAGCATATGTAACTCTTCATTCCCTGGCTTAAAATTGGCTACCTCTAGCTTCTTTTGCCAGGTTTTTAATAAGGTTGGCTCTATTACTGTGCAGTATGCAATTAGGACTTCCCACCTTCCCTTAAAATAGCATTTGACTGTGATTTTAGGAGCCATAGAGGCAGGCTTTCTTCCCGTTACCTGCACACCCAGAATCAGGTTCTGCCACATTGCCACAGAAGGACCTGTAGAGAAGCCGCAGCGCTGGTTCAGCGTTAGTAAAGCACACTGTGTGTTCACGGGAGGCGCAGTGGTAAACAAGCGTTTGGGAGGCCTCGGAGAGCATGGCGGAACACACACGGGTTCTGCCATTAAGGGGTGCTTTGTGTGATGCTCCCATGGCTGGCTTCCACCATGAGGAATTCTTTTAGTCCCTGAAATGATAAAGGACTGGGGTCCGCGTGGGTAAATTGGTGTAGCTACAATTAACATCACCTATTGTTTGTTTGCAGCCCCGGGAGAAGGGCAGGATGCGTTTTCACAGGCTGCAGAATGTGCAGATTGCTCTGGACTTCCTAAAGCAGCGACAGGTAAGACGATTCCATGCTTTCCCTGTTCTGCCCGGGAATGCTGGCGTTGAGTCCCCACTTAGGAATGTTCTTAGCGCTCTTCGTGGGCCCTCGGTAATCACTGCACCTGACTGGCCCGGTCTGAGTCTTACCTGCTGGTGAGGAGTTGCGTTATGGTGGACAAATCATTTGGTCATCCTTGGATAGAGACAGTGTTAATAGAGAAGAGCAGGATGCCAGAGATTGGGGGCGCCTGGGTAGCACAGTCGTTAAAGCGCCTGCCTTCAGCTCAGGGCGTGATCCTGGCGTTCCGGGATTGAGTCCCACATCAGGCTCCTCCGCTATGAGCCTGCTTCTTCCTCTCCCACTCCCCCTGCTGTGTTCCCTCTCTCGCTGGCTGTCTCTCTGTCACATAAATAAATAAAAAATCTTAAAAAAAAAAAAAAAGATACCAGAGATTGAACCTTAAGGTCAAAAGGAAGATGGAAAATTAAATCAGCAAAGAAGATAGAAAAAATGTACATCATCCAGAAAGAGGGAAAACCAGAAGGTTACACGATCCTGAAAAGTAGAGGAGGGGCTGGTCAGGATTGGCCGCTGTGTTGGTGCCATATCAGGTCTGAGGGAAAGGTCCGAGCCATCAAGCATTGGTGACTTAAGAGAATGGTCTGAATAGAGCAGAAAAGCACTTGGAGTTTAGTGGGCCTGGATATAGAAGGGGAAAAAAGAAGTTTTCAACATTTTTTTTTTAAAGATTTTATTTATTTATTCGACAGAGATAGAGGCAGCCAGTGAGAGAGGGAACACAAGCAGGGGGAGTGGGAGAGGAAGAAGCAGGCTCCCAGCAGAGGAGCCTGATGTGGGACTCGATCCCAGAACGCTGGGATCATGCCCTGAGCCGGAGGCAGATGCTTAATGACTGAGCCAGCCAGGCGCCCCCAGCATGTTTTTGGACATAGGAGGAGAAGCCAGTCAAGAGAGGCAGAGGGAAATGAGAGTGAGGAGGAGTACTGAGGGGTAAAATGTTAGCCCTGGGAGATGCCATAGAGATGTACCAGCCCAGTTTCTTCATCTCCTAGATAAGGAAACTGAGATCTGGACTGGTGAAAAGACCTGCCCCAGAGCGCACAAGCTGGAGCAGAGCTGGGACTTTCATCCAGGTCTCCTGCCATTGGAGTTCAGTAATCCTGCCACCACCCATGCTGTTTCTCCCCTTCCTCCCCACTTCCTGGTGGATGGAACCAAGTCCGGGGACTGGGGGTGAGATCCTGAGCACAGCTAGTATGGTTATCTTTGAAAAAGAAAAGGAAAATGCCCCTTTCTCTGAGATGCAGGGAGAAGGAAGGAGGGAGGGATGACGATGCAGGGGTGGTGTGTGGCAGAAAGGAAGATGGACGAGGGGGTCGGAGAGTTCATCTGCTTAGAGCCAGCCTTGTAGAAGAGCTGGGTCTAGCCGCCGGTGCTAGGCAGTAGCTCGGGTCAAGCTGATGTTGAATGGTATGCATATTTTAGAATTAGTTCATTTTTGTCACTTTTGTCAGTAGTTCTCATTAACTTGGGAAATTCTCCTTCTCTGTGCTCCCAGAGCAGTTCAGTCCCAATAGAACATCTACTGTATTATTTCTCTGTTTACTGTCATGTCATGTAGGCCCCGTGAGGACCAGGAACAGGATCTTCCTTAACATTTTTATCTTAATCGGCTGTCAGAGTGAATGGTCCATAATTGACACTTAATAAATATTTGTTGAAATAAATTGACAAACGAAAAGTGGTGGAAGAAGTAGAAGCAGTGTTTAGGGTAGTGGAGAAAGCAAGATTGGAAATGTCTGTGTGTAGAGCTAGAGGGAACCTGGGGGTTCTTAATAGCCAAGGTCGATTAAGAAGAATTGATTAGCTACACGTCTAAATAAGGACCAAGGGTAGATTTGGTTACTATGATCAAATGAAAATGTGTGCGGATAAGAACAGTGGCCTCAGAGAAGGGCAGGGTGAACTCTGGAACAGCTCTTGGTAATGGGAGATCCACGTCGTAGTTGTGTAGGTATCCAAAGTAGAGTAAAAGCAAAAGTTCTCAAAATGGAAAAGGCACACAAATTGTGCAGATAGGGTGACATTTGGGTCATTGTGATGAGTACTAAGACCGCCAGTTTTAGGAGTTAGGTGCTAAAGTCGTCAAGGGTTAGGAGAGATTGGGAGGTGGTTTGCCAAGATAGACTTCGGAATGGAGGAGGCCAGCTGACGGAAGTGGGACCGAGGAATACGGACTGGACTGATACCGCAGCCTACCAGCTGTGAGTCAGTGATAGTGGTTAGAAAAGTTTCTTCTCAATCTAGAAGGGCAGCATCTCCTTCTGGAGATACAGGTGTCTTTGTTCAGGCTGCTATAACAAAAATACTGTCGACCAGCTGGCTTATAAGCAGCAGAAATGTATTTCTCATAGTTCCGGAGACTGAGAAGTCCAAGAGCAAGGCACTACTGGCAGATTCGGTGTCTGGCGAGGTCCTGTTTTCTGGTTCGTAGTCCGCAGTCTTCTGGCTGTGTCTCCGCCTGGTGGAAGAGCAAGGGAGTTCTCTGGGGTCTCTTCTACAAGGGCACCGTTCCCATTCATGAGGGCTTCCCCCTCATGATTTAATCACCTCCAAGGCCCCACCTCTAAATGCCGTCACACTGGGTGTTAGGAAGGACACAAGCATTTAGCCTGTAGTACCAGGTCCCTATTAGTGTAGGGGAGAAGTGAAGCTTGTTTGAGGTCACTAGAGTTCTGCAGAGACACACAGATTTCAGTTCAATTGAAGAGATACAGGGAGGACAGCTCAAGGACAGTTTGTCACAATTGAACAGGAACTCGTGAGGGTGTGACAGACGAGGCTTGCTGAGCTGGTTTTCCTGGTGTCCTCGCAGTTTCACCACTGAAAGTACCACATCCCAGGAAATCTCTCGGTTTCTAGCACATGGGATGGTCAGCCACCCTAGTGGAGGATAGGGTCCGTATGTCTATGCACATTGTGTTGTTGGAGTGAGATTTTACAAGTGAAAGCAGATGCTAGTGGAGGCATGGTCAGGTGTGGATACCTTCAACAAGGAGGGAAAATGGAGGTGAGAGCAGGCCAAAGACTGGTAAGGCAAAAGAGCTTGCCACCCCCTCCACCAGGGAAAAAAGAAAAAAAAGTCAGGGCTGTGATGACTTAATAAAAAAGCAACTCAGGATACCACATGCTTACAAAGTTACCTTGCTGATGGGAATGCAAATTGGCGTAGTCCTGCTGGAAAATAGTTTGGCAGTTTCTTATAAAGCTTAGCATATACCATATGACCCAGCAGTCCCACACCTGTAGATTTACCCTGTAGAAATGAAAGCGTATGCTCATGAATGGAGGAGCTTGATTCGTTATTGTCCCAAACTGAAAACAATCGGAATGTTCTTCAGCGGTTGAATGGGTAAACACAGCGTAGTCTGTTGATAACGATGGAATACCACTCAGCAATAAAAAGGAGCAAACTACTGATAGACGTTACAGCGAAGATGGAGGTCTCAAGGGTATTATGCTGAGTGGGGAAAAAAAAAGCCAGTATCAAAAACTTACGTACTGTGTGATTCTATTCATACAACGTTCTAGAACAAGTAAAACTGGGATCAGATCAATGGTTGGCAGGAATTAGGGCTGGGGGCAGGGTGTGACTACAGAGGGGCAGCATGAACTCACCTTTCTGGGGGAATGGAACTGTTCGATTATCCTGATTACAGTGATAGTTACCCACATCTGTGCAGATGTTGAAACTCATAGAACTGTGTGTGTGCGCGCGCACACACACACACACACAC
This sequence comes from Ursus maritimus, assembly GCF_017311325.1. Lineage (NCBI taxonomy): Eukaryota > Metazoa > Chordata > Mammalia > Carnivora > Ursidae > Ursus > Ursus maritimus. Next base: position 29,880,562 of record NW_024425786.1, read on the forward strand.
AATGAGTTTAATTGTATATAGTGATGAAAATCTATAAAGATGAAATCAAAACAAAAAGTCCCAGAGCTCTGAGAACAGCCTCTGTTTTTTTTCCAGGTGAAACTAGTGAATATTCGCAACGATGACATCACGGATGGCAACCCCAAGCTGACCCTGGGCCTGATCTGGACCATTATTTTGCACTTCCAGGTAGGGCCTGTGAAGTTTGGGGTCACTGTTGCTTGGCTTGGACATTGCCTAGAGAGAGCTGGAAGCTGTACGGCCTTCCATGGGCCGAGCAGCTAGCCTTCGTTCTCTGTGCGTGGCCGAGAACAAGGGTGAGAGTAGGAGTGGCCTGGGGACAGAGCTGTTGTAGCCTAAGCCCAGAACTTCCTGCTCATTTGCATGCTGAAATGGGATTTGTCACTTGTCTGCGTGTTGGCAGTCAGGTTGTTAGAAGTCTGCTCAGCTGAGTCAAAACTGGCTCTTTGGGGACTCAGAGTGTGGAGGGTTTGATGCTTTAGAAGGGTGGAGTGAAGGCTTATAATCCTACTTTGATGTAGACTTTTCCTCATCTCTAATTATCTTAAAACAAGCCCGGTTAATTATAGCACCGCCTTCGTCGGTTTGGGCTTCTGTAGTGAAATACAGGCGCACCTCAGAGACATTGCCTGTTCACTTCCAGACCACCACAGCAAAGCAAGTCAGATGAATTTTCTGGTTTCTCAGTGCATATAAAAGTTATGTTTACACTACACTGTAGTCCATAAGTGTGCTGTAAATAGCATTAGATCTAAAAAAAACAGCGTACAGACCTTAATTTAAAAAATACCTATTGCTAAAAAATGCTGTCATCTCAGTTTTCGGTGAGTCATAATCACTGATCATACATCATCATAACAGATATAATGAAAGATCTTGAACTATTGGGAGAGTTACCAAAATGGGACCCAGATACGAGGTGAGCAAATGCTATTGGAAAAACGGCACGGAGAGACTTGCTTGACGCACGGTGGCCACAGACTTTCAGTTTGTAAAAAATGCAGTATCTTCCGAGTGCAGTACAGTGAAGTGAGGTGTGTCTGTGCCATGGATTAGGTGGCTTAACCAACAAATGCTTTTTTCTCAGGGTTCTGGAAGCTGGCAGTCTGAGATCAGGGTGCAGCATGGGAAGGTTCTTGGTGGGGGCCTGTTCCTGGTTAGCTCCTCACATGACCTTCCCTTGGTGCACGCATGCAGAGAAAGAGATCTCATGTCCCCGCATCCTTTTATAAGGGCATTCATCCCATTATAGGGGCTCTGCTCTCAAAACCTCATCTGAACCTAATCACTTCCCAAAGGCCTGTGCCTTCAAATCTATCACATTGTGGGGGGGGGCTTCAACACGAATTTTGAGGGGACACACACCTTCAGTCCATAGCAAGCACCTTAGGAGCTGGGTTTGTATATGTGCTTGTAAGCGCAAGTGTTGCTTCCATCATACTCAAGGGCGGTGGCATCTTGGTAGTGTTGACATGGTCACACCGCCTTCTTGTTGCTGCCCCCTTCCTAAGAGGGCAAATCCGTTTCAAGTCTGGATTGCTATTGGAAAAGAACAGCCTTATTTTTATAAAAAGACCGTTTTGAATCATTTTAGTCCAGCCAAACAAAGCTGTTTCTCAGACAGCTCTCCCACACACAATTGCTGTTTATGAGGCTGATAGATTCGAGGGAGCACTTCTTGAGCAGGTAAGAAAAGAAGGCTAATATAAATAACTCAAGGCTCTGACTCCAGGGGCTGAAGTGGCTGTGGTGTCCTAGTTGGGGCATTAGTGCCACCTGCTGGTTGTAAGGAGAACAGCAGGTGTCCCAGAATTCCGTTACCCAAGAAAATTCTGAGTTTGGGGCTTATTTCTTGGAGCTCTGGTTTGGAGGCAGTGCTGGCAATCTGGAAAATGTGGAAGTAACATGTGTTTTTGTGCAATCACAGGGTGTCTTCAGGCATGCTTTGGATATAGGGGTAACTAGGAACATGGACTTGGCAAGGGTGCATTAGCAGGGTGGGAACAAGCACTTTGCTGAGTTTTCGTGGAGGACTAGAGTTACCCCCGGAAACCATTATGAGCACAGGAGTTTTTTGTTTTTGTTTTTGTTTTGGGGGGTTTTTTTTGGTTGTTTGTTTGGTTGGTTTTTTTGAAGAAACTGTTTTGGTCATTTGTATTTTTGCCACAAACCTGTCCTCACTGTGAGTGCTGAGTGTTAGTCTCATAGGTGTGAGGTGAGAGGATGCTATCCACAGTGTGTCTGTTTACCCTGACTGCAGCTCAGTCTCTTTTTAAAAGGGAGACTCATGGACCAAGGAATAAAAACTGAATTGGTTCATCAACACTTTGCTGGGACAGAGGAGACAGGGGTAATGAAACTGTTCCTTTCCTGAACACCTCCATCAGGAAAATGCTTACTGTCTCTTTCTTTAAAAATTTCTTACATGGGGCGCCTGGGTAGTGCAGTCGTTAAGCAACTGCCTTCGGCTCAGGGCGTGATCCCGGGGTTATGGGATCGAGCCCCACATCAGGCTCCTCCGCTGGAAGCCTGCTTCTTCCTCTCTCACTCCCCCTGCTTGTGTTCCCTATCTGGCTGGCTGTCTCTCTGTCAAATAAATAAATAAAATCTTTTAAAAAAAATTTCTTACAAAAACTTTGAAACATTTAAAAGTAGAGAAAATAGTATGAAGAACTACCGTGTACCTATCACCTAGCTCAACAGTTCTTTACTCATGGCCAGTATTATTTCATCTTTATCCTAATCTACTCCTCAAACCCCAGTAGGTTATCTTGAAAGAAGTCCCAAACTTCATGTAATTTCATCTGTACATATGTGTATATCTCTGAAAGATATTCTTAATTTAAGCAAACTATTATAACACTGTAAAACTCAATAATTTCTTAAAATCATCAAATACCTGATTATTGTTCAGATTTTCTCAATTACCTCATTAAAAAAAAAAACAATTGGTTTCTTTGAATCAGAATCCCAACAAAGTCTACATATTGCATTAAATCGCTCCCCCCCCAACATTGCAGTTCATTGAGGAAATCAGGTCTTTTGTCCTTTAAGGTTTACAAAGATGCTGATAGCATCTCTGGGATATCCTCCATCCCTCTGTTGTATTGCTTATGAACTGGTGGTTTAGATCTGGACCTGAGGCTCAATCCCATTCAGGTTCCTTTTTGGGGGATGTGGAGGGCAAGGGTGGTGGTGTTGAGTTGTGTACGTCAATTGCTGCGTATCAGGAGGCACATGTGGGTCCAGGTGTTACCAGCCTGATCCGCCCATTCCTTATTAGCTGTTCACTGAATGGTAGTTAGCTGTTCACCTAACTACTGATCATCATGCTAGTTCTACCGTTTCATTAGAAGTTACAGAACGGTGCTACTCAAGTTCTTTCATTCCGTCTTCGTTATTTAGCTGGTGTACTTCTGTAAAGAAGAACTTCACCTCGTCAATTACCCTGAGAGGTATCTCCTATAGGAAAGGGGAGATCCAAAGAGCAATGCTCCCGTCTTTCCCTCTGTTTACCAGTTTTCAGCATAATTAATTGGGTCCCTAATATTCTCCAGAGATGACAATGAAAGTTTCTTTCCTCTTCTTTTTTTTTTTCTTAGTATCACTTATGACTTACGGGTTTTTAGCGGATGTAAAGGTGTCGCAATAAAATACCACTATCATTCTTCCTAATACTCAAATAACTTCAGCTTTGACCAACGAGAGCTTCCTAAAGTTGACTCTGAGTCCTTTGGCATGACTCCCTTGGTCCTTTTTGATAATCCTTAATTTCTTGTGATGAGACGTTCCAGACTCTTTTTATATATTTCCTGTCCAAGACTTGAAATTAGCAATTTCTCCAAGGAACTCTCATTCTGACCACAATCTGAACGCTGCTGGGTTGGTCGGTTTTTCTGTGGACAGAGCTAGGCAATGTGTGTATTTTTCTCTTTTAAAAAATCATGAATTTATATGGATAGATCTCATTCAAACATAAATTACAGAGTTTTTTAAAGCTTATTTGTTTATTTTTTAGTAATCTTTACACCTCATGTGGGGTTCGAACTTAGGACCCCAAGATCGGGAGTCACATGCTCTTCCAACAGAGCCAGCCAGGCGCCCCAAAATTATAGAGTTTTATTTAACTCATTTGACTTTATATCTCTTTTCCTCATGCTGACAATCTTGATTCTAACACTAACATACTACTTATTCCCTTTTCCGTACACACACATACATGTAGATGTCTGTGTAGTCACGTGTATATTACATGTAATGTATTTGAAATAAAACAACAATCTCAGTGTCATTATCCACAGTATGATTGCTGAGAAGTTTGGGATTTCTTTGCAGTTTTCTTTGTCCTTTGGTTATATCTCCTAAGGGTGTACAAATAATTATATTTTAAGGTCATTTGAAAAAAAATTTCTCTCTGTTTTGTGAAGCCATTAATTCAATACACAGTTAGGTTCATTTGTCTTTTTTTGCCTCCACAGTTTTAGGGATTGCTTTTTCCCCTTTCAGTTTTATTTCATGTTATATAGAACATCTGTGTTGTTCCAAAGGGACATTTTAAGAGTAAACATGAGGTATATTCAGAGAAGTCTGGCTTCCGTACCTGTCCTCTCTATCCTATATCTTTCCCTTCCATATTAGTTTCCTAACCGTTTTAAAACACCTTTTTGGTTGCCATTCTATTGTTTGTTTATTTTAGGAAAATGCATTCTTTTTTTTAAACGACTTTATTGAGGTATAATTTACATACCATAAAATCGACCCATATTCATTATACAATTCAATGATTTTTACGAGTTAAACAGCCATCACCATAATCCAATGTTAGAACATTTTCATCGTACCAGTAAGACCCTTCCTGCCCACTTACCATCATCCTTCATCCTCCTCCCCAGCCACAGACAACCACTCATTTATTTTCGGTCTCTATGGATTTGCCTGTTCTGGACTTTTCACATAAATGGGATCATGGAATATGTGCCCTTTTGTGTCTGGCCTCTTTCACTTCGCATTACAATTTTGAGGTTCATCTCTGTTGTAGATGTGTCAGTATTCTTTTCCTTTTTATTGCTGAGTACTCCTCTGTGCTATAGATACCCTATATATTTTGTTCATTCAGCAGTTGGACATTTGGGGTGTTTTCATTTTTTGGTTGTAATAAATAATGTTGATATGAATATGTGAGGACCAGTCTTTGTGTGGATGTATGTTTTTTTTCCCCTTGGATATATACCTTGGAAGGGAGTTGCTGGGTTGTATCGTAAGTTTATGTATAACTTTTTAAGAAACTGCCGCGCTGTCTTCCAGAGTGGTTATACCATTTTACGTTCCCGTCAGCAATCTGTGAGGGCTCTTACTTTTCCATATACTCGTCAAGATTTGTTACTGTCTGTCTTTTGATGACAGCCATCACAGTAGGTATGAAGTGGTGTCTTCTTGTGGTTTTAGTTTATAGGAAAATGTACTCTTTCCCTGAACTCCACAAACATATACCGAGAACCAGCTATGAGCAATATCCTAGGCAGAGTCTGCGGGAGATACAAAGTGAATCCGACACAGGCTGAGCCCAGGTTCAACTGAATAATTCACGGAAATGAGAAGAAATGCGCCATAGCATAACTTGATGGAGACTTAAAGAATCGGGGAGGTATGAGGCTGGGAGATGGAGCACAGTATGTACTCTGTAATTAGCAGCTATTGGGAGCAACTTGTTATAATTGTTAACGGACCTTAAAATTTCCATAGTTTCTGACTTAGCCTACTGTTCCCTGCCGTTCGTTACCAGTTTCACTAGGAGATAAAATACTTTTGGTTTCGTCTGTCTTCTGCACGCACATTGGCTACCTGCTTTTCTCTGTTCGCTGTTTCAGCCTAGCCGAACAACTGTTTTGTCTTCTTGCAGAGGGAAGCTCTGCTGTCAGAGGTCTTCTCAAATGCAACTGACTACAAATTCCTTTTCTTTGCTGTTCTTGCTGGCTTGGTGTTTGTCTGTATTAGCCAAGTGTTGGGGAGCATGGGGAGGGGTTCCCTGCCTGCAGAGGTTTTGGTTGGCTGATAAAGAGTTACATAGAGCCTCCACTATCCTTGTCTTGCTTAAGAGAGTTTGACGTGACTCTTGCTAGTTATGTATTATTGCGGTTTTCTAGGCTTTCATTACTGAGTATCTATTAGCTGTTCTCACCAAGGACACATGCTATATAAAGCCAAAGAGAAATGTAGAGTAGAGCTATCAAATGTTAGGGGATCAGTAAAATAGTCATTTTATTCTCTGTTATTGGTGCTAATGAAATATTTCTGATACAGCCAGCTTTCTTGCTCCCTCTGAACCCCCAAGTAAATACTGTCCCGAAGTTGATGCAGATCATTGCCATATATCATTCCCATACCACGAAGGTACAGACCTTTATGACAGATGAGGTAGTCATGAACAATATGTGCTGTTTTTATAGTTGACACAGATCCTATCTTCTATAGACCCTTTCTTTTTTATTTTTTTTAAAGATTTTATTTATTTATTAGAGAGAGAGAGTGAGCGAGCGAGAGAGAGAGAGAGAGCAATAGCCAGAGGGGAGAGGCAGAGGAAGCAGCAGACTCCCCGCTGAGCAGGGAGCCCGATGTGGGGCTCGATCCCAGCACCCCTGGGATCACGACCTGAGCCGAAGGCAGGTGCTTAACAGACTGAGCCACCCAGGTGCCCCTAAACTAAACTTTGTTTTTGAGGTTTATTGTGTAGATAAAAGAGGACCTGATTTGTGCGTCTTAACTGTTGATGTGGACTAAAACATGAGTGGAGCCCCTGCAGCTGTGTGACACAGCTGTTATTTGCAGTCTGTTACTTACCAGTATGAAGAAGGCATTCATTGCCACAGTGAACATCTGCGTACATGTGTCCTTATGCAAATAGGAAAGTGGGGTTTTGTTGTTGTTGTTTGGTTTTTGTTTTTGGTGGGTTTGTTTGTTTGTTTTTGGAAGTGGGTTTTTGGATAGATACCTGGATTGGAATTGCTGGGTTATACCCTTTCCTTTATTTTGCCAAATTACTCTCAGAAGCAGCGTGTGACGCACAGTGTTGGATAACACCTACTACTGCTTGAACGCTTGTTTATGTGTTGTCTGGATCCCTGCAGTAGGATGCCAAAACAATGGGTTTTGTCTCTTTTATTCTCTTCTTCGCCTGGCTTAGAACAGGTACTTAATAAATATTTATTAAGGGTGAATTGATATTTTATGAATTTGATCTCCTCAAAACCGTGGGGTAGGTAAACCAGATGGACAGACTGTGATGGACATTTTCCAGTGCTGGGTGTTCAGATGAGCAACGGAAACACTCCAGCTGACATTTTTGGATTACATTTTCTGATCCTAATAATAGGATTTCTTGTCTCTTCATTTTGTCCAAGCCTGTTTTAATGCTAGGATTTACAGTTTTTCAAAAAGATAAGTTCTTCAAAGTCAGAATCTGACAAAATTAGCTTTCCAACTCTCAAGTGTTTATTAAATACTAGGGTATGTCTAGCACTCTGAAATTTAAAAAAAATTCAGGGAGTTAAGGTGAAAAGTGGTTTTTAGCTGGTAGACGCGAAGTTTCCATTTTTGTGCACCTTATGGCACTTGGTACTTGGCATATAGATGAGGCACCATTGATGTTTGTGGAATGAGTGAATGAGCTCATTCACTCCGGCTGTCTCCATGGGAGAGCTGTGAGCAGTAAACAGTTAACTAGAAAAAACCAAAGCAGAAGACCTGCAGAATGTCTGTGCCCTAGTCACCCCTAATCAGCTGCTTTCCCAGAAGGCAGCAGGCCGTGTGTTCAGAGCTCAGGCGAGATGAGAAAAAGGTCCAGGGGGAGGTCTTGGTGATCAGAGTTAACTTACTTAGTGAAATAGTGGAAGCAGAGCCCATGTGGAGTAAAACAAGCCCCCGGGGCACCTTGCTGGCTCAGTCTGTGGAGTATGTGACTCTTTGTCTTCGGGTTGTAAGTTCGGGCCCCACGTTACGTGTAGAGATTGCTTAAAAATAAAATCTTAAAAAAGAAGAAGAAGAAGAAGAGAGAAGGAAAAGAAAAACAAGCACCCAAACTTTGGACCTTAGAAGGTATCTACTTTCCTTAGAGCCTAGTCAAGAGAGTATATTAAGACCCTAGTGGTGGTAGTAGAGGGTCTCCCATCTTGTGGCTTAAGTAACAAATGGGAAGCAAAGGGATTTACTATATAGGGGTTGTCTCATCAGCCCTCGCTCACCCCCCTTACACAGGTGGTAGTATCCAGGTAAGGAAACGGAACCACCTAGCAAGTTAGTTACTTAGCTACGAAGTTCCTAGAGCTGGGAATTTGAACCTAGGCCTACTTTACTGAAAGCCCTGCTCCTTCCCGAGGCCAGTTTTCCTCTGGAGCATAAGGAAATGAAGGCTTGATTTGTCCAACATATGCAAGAAGTTTAAAAAAGAAAAGGCTCCTGGAAATAAATATGCTAGGTTCCGTCAGGCCTCTCTGTCAGCAGCGGTCAGACCCAGCAGCTGTCTTGCTTGCCCCGGAGTTGATCAGTTTCAGGAATTTGGTATGCTTGTATTTCATGAATTTTATTCAAGATCTGGAAAGCTCCATAGTTCCAGTTCTCTTTGTTGGAAGAACGAAGGCCTGGTGCCTGCCTAGAGAATTATATTGTAATGTCAGGTTTTTTTGCTGATCGAATGATTTCTTGAAGTCTGACTGAGTTTCTCTCCCGTGCTAGTCTCCTTGTCTGGTTTCTTGCTATGGTTTATGATCACCACCAGGTGGTGCTGCAGCTTCGCACTCAGCGTTAGGGACCGGCCTGGGACAAACACCCACTGCGGTGGAGCCAGATGGGGGCAGGGTCTCAGGAGCAGTTGTGTAGGAGCTGTTGCCTTAGGGTCTCTTGTTGCTTTCCTTATGTGGAGGGCGTCCTTCAGGACTCCAGGAGAGGTTGAGCAGGGTTACGTAGAGCCAGGCCGGCTATGTCCCTCTGCTGTGTGTTCTGGATGCTCTTGGTATAGAATAAACAGTGGCAACAGGGAAGAAACACGTACAACCTCTTTCCACTCCATCCAGAGCCCCCTGGGTTGCGGTGTTGTCTCATCTGTCAGACACTGCACTAAAAATTGGGGTGGGCGAATCCCGTTGACGTGACAGGGTGATTTTTGAATCCAACTTTGAAGACTTTAATTCAGACTCTAATTCAGACTTCCTGCCCTACTGCAACTTGAGTAAAAACCATCTGGGCCTCATTTTAGCAACTTCCTCTTTTACTCCCAGTAGCCAGCCCAGTGTTATCTGTTTGAGCCCTTGGCCCACGTGAGTCTAGTTGACAATTCAGAACAGTAGGTATCTTCCTGTTTTACTTAATTGAGGACAGACTTATCCCTGCTGCAGTTGGAACGTAATATAACATGGGGTTGAAATGAAGTCTTTAAAAGGAGTTCACATACTGGCTTTGCCACTTACTTGCTGTGTGGCCCTGAGCAAATTATTCAGTTTTCTTAAATCTCTGTTTCTTCACCTGCAAAATAGTAATTTTGACCTCATATGGTTACCGAAGAATGAAATGAGGTAACGCATAGCTTAGCACGGTGCTTGGCACATAACGAATGCTGGAAAAAATGCTCGCCAGCGGCCTCAGTAATTACTGTTGAACGTTTGTGTCAACTGTTGTTCAGCAGAGGCGGAGCTTCTCTGTTTTATTTGGAAGCCGTATCCTTTTTTACGGAGCTTCCTTAACACAATCCTCCAAACCGATTTCCGAGTGTCTCCTCTGTGTCATTGGCTAGCAGAATTAGCAGATCTCTCTACTCTCCCTGTCTCTTTCTCTCTTCTGTCTTTCTCTTGGGCAAGGCGAGGAGGAGGGAAATAAATGCTGTAGGAGGCTAGGTCTTTAAAGCCTGTGTGTCCTGACTGTGAGGAGTACGCTCGGCTCTCTCTTCAGGTTATAATTTGAAATAATTATTTCTGACCTGAAAAATTTGAACATATATGTACATGGCTTGATATTCTCTTTTGAACATCCTGGCACAACAATTTGAAATCTCTTTCCTTTCAGAGTCTGGGGGCAGTGATACTGGCAGCATCCCCAGCCCTGGTTCTTGGTCCTTCCCTGCCCGGTTGGGAGCAGCAGGCTGGTTTGCTTTCCCCTCTTCCTCCTCCTCCTTCCTTCACGTTCCCTTCTTCCATGGCCTCTCTCCTTTCCCCTCGCTTTTCCCTTTACTCTTACACCCCACCCCCTCCTCCTCACCCTCCGTAGGTTCTCCCCTCCCCTGGTTTCTAGCTCCTTTTTGCTTTCTGTTTGTGTTTCTGAGGGCAGTGCTCCAATTACCTCATATTTGGAGAGAGGAAGCTGCAGCCAATCCGGTTTCTGTCTGCTTTTAGGTCAAGTGATTTCTGAACTGCAGTGAGATGCTTTGAATTTGTCTTGTTGCAGCTCCCAGCCTGTAAGATGGCTGTCTGAATCGGCAGCGGCTGGGAGAGACAGAGAGGCGGGGAGGGAGGGAGAAAGAATTGGAGGGATTGCCGGCATAGTGCACGTTTTTAAATGTGCATCGAATCCGATGAAGCCAACGTTGGAATTTCTCTGGGATACCAGGACCGGCTTAGCTGCGTTTTTGATGAGATTAGGAGAGGAAGGCGATGGGAAATTCACTGGGCTGTGTTAAGGAGCCGAAAGATTCACTAGCTATTCCTGACAAGGCTCCCATATCTCCTAAGAAAAGGGTTCGGTTCAAAAGGAAGTGGAGGGGGAAGAAAACCCCTACTCCAGAGGTATCTCATGAGGAAGAACCCTTGGAAGGAACCAGAGTCACTGAAGAGACGGAAACCCAACCGAAGTTAACAGTGAGTCTCCAGAAGGGGGAAGGAGCGGGAGGGGTAGAGTATCTCCCCCCAGACATTTCACTGCCTCGGAACTCGGCCCCCAGCGCAGGGGTGGGTGATCAGGGGATGATCGTGCAGGTGAAGGAGAGGTTCCAAGGGGAGATCCAGACGGCTCACCTTTTGTTAGAGAATGAGTCACCAGTTGCCGGAGGGGCCTGGGATTCCCTGGAAGAGGGGATGACTGTCATCGCTCACCTGCGTGATAACCCAGCGGAAAGCAACTGTGAGAAGTCAGTGAGCCAACTGGTGGAATTTCCGAGGACAGCCTCCTGCAGCAGCAGGGCTGTGCTGCTGCCTTTGCAAGGAGAGACTGCAGTGGGGAAAGGAGGGACTCCACTTGGACTTCGGAGCAGCACTTTGCCCAGGACAGACCACCCCACGGTCAGAGGGACTCAAGACTACCATTCAGAGGGCTGGCATGCGGGGGCAGGAACCATGGCTCTTTGCAGTGCCCCTCACACAGGTTCCTGGATTGCAGAACCTTCTGTTCCTTCATCCCTGCTGGACCAGTCGAGAGGCCATAAACGCACAGAATCCCCCCACGTGGGTCGAGTGCCCCCCCAGGGTCCCAGACTGCCTACTTCTCAGAGTGATTTATCCATCAGTGTCAGGACTGTGAGCATTTTGCCCTCGTCCTCTGGCTATGGCAGTGACGGGCCACATTTTCATGGGGTCCAGCCTAGAGACACAGAACCTGAAAAGAGCTCCACATCCTTCTCGGAAGAGGATGGCACCCTTTCTTTGGAGGCAAGTCACACCCCATTGTGGGGTCTGGAGGAGGTGGGTGGGCTTTGTTCACGCTTGGATTTCTGGCCCTCAAACTTACTAAAGTGGAGCGTGCTAAACAGTGAGGATCTCGGTACTTCTTCTCAAGCTTACCCGTGCCACGTACCAGGTTTGGCAAACAGAGTCTATTTCAGGTCTGCCCCTTGATGCTTGAAACCAAGTCTTTTGTTGTCTCTGGGGAATCCCTGATTCTGGGTAACCACGCAGCATAATTGCTCGAGCTATCTGGTAGGGTTATCTTTCAACGTGCAGTGCTAGGTAGCACTTAACTTTCTCAGGCAGGTCTGTTTATCAGCTTCCCTGCTACAGGAAGTTGTGGTGTAGTAGAAAGGACAACGGGAGGCCTGGCTACATCTCCTAAGTGAGTGTGGCAGGCATGGAGAGTGTTGAAGGGGTTCGGGGTGAGGCAGCTCTCACCGACGTGATTGTTCTTCCCTGGAGAGTGATGTTCTTACGAGCTGATGTAATCCTGCTCCTGCGGGGACACTGCTAATGACAACACCCATCCAGTATTCACCCAGGTGGAGAGGGCTGGTCCTCCTTTGGTTCCTAACTCCAGCATTAGAGGAGAGGCACACAGAATTATCTGGAGATTAATCCAGAGAGGGGGTTAGGGTGGTTTGACGGTTCAAGGCTAGAAAAAGTTTATGTTCTGATTGGACTTGTTCATGGCTTTAACAAGTTTTTGTTTGTGAGGTATATATACTGAGGCGTAGGTGGCCGTGGTGATGGTGGTGGGTGCTGTGAATGCTTTTAGGGTCTAGGAGCAGGTAGGCATTCAAGAGATCTGGACATCAAAGGGGAAAGAGGACCCAGCCCAGAGTCTGGCATGGAAATGTGTGATTGTGTGGGTGACCGAAGTTACAACTCAATGATTGAAGAACTTTTGTTGGCATGTCAGCTTCTGCAGCAGAAGCAATAAAAACTTTAGGAAATGAGAGCAGCAAAAGGTGGGGATGAAGTCGGGCATTTTCCTTGCTACGGCTGTGGCCAGCTGCCCTGGTATCTGCAGAGCAGGGATGTAGCCTATGCACGGTGCCCTGCTTATCACCTGACAGCATGAGGCCGAGTAGAGACACACTCTCTTTTGCTTGATCTGTGCTTACAGTGTCCTCTTTGGGGATGAATTTGCTCCATGGATAGTCTCGTGTCAGTGCCCTTTGTTATTACAGAGTCTAGAAACTCCCAACAGCTAGAGGGAAATGTGCCATTTGAAAATACTTGTTATATGGTTGGACAGAAGGCCTCCATCAGTAGAGAATGTGTGTTTTGGGGGTAGGAAGGAAAGAGAAGTTGGAAAGGAAAGCAGTGGTGGCTGCTGGGGTGGAGTGTGCGAGTGTTTGACTCTTATCTGTGTTTGGAACAGATGGATGCAGAGCAGTTTTGCTGAACTGATTGCTGTGCTGATACCATTGGCATTGAAGTTGAAGTTTGGAGGCACCATAATGTTTTAGGAAACATGCTTGGAATTGAGTGTGAGATTGTCAGAAAGTTTGGAGTGTAAAATTTTAAGGAGCTCCTAGTGGAAATCAGTTCTAGATAATGGACCATAGGTGACCATGGCACTTTTAGTCTGGGATCTCCACACTGAGAAGGGAAGACTCTGGACAGCCCTGTGCAGAGTCTTAAGGAAAAAATTGGTGGGAGAAACCTTTCAGACCACGATCTGTAGTTCAACAGTATTGACAGCAGCGTGATTCGTTTGCTGTTCAGTATGAGTCAAATTGGTGTGTGCTGTGTTCTGGGCATCCCATCCCTTCTACCCTTCCAGAGCCAGACCACTCAGTTATAGTCCAGCCTGAAAAACTCAGTGACTGCGTGTCAGCTCAGATGGCTGATAGATTTCTGGGGCTCCATGTCTGTTGTGTGAAGCAGGGATCACAGACTGACCATCCTATATCACAGATAAGAAGTAACTTCTCAGGGTAAGTGTGAGGTCCCTTCAGAATGAAAGTCCTTTAGGCCAAGAGGCCTGAAACCCTCACTGGTTCTGACAGGAACTGTCTTAAGGGAGCCGCGCCCTTATCAGCAGGCTGTTCCCCAGGCCTCGAGGACAGCGGCAGCCAGGGAAATAGAGGCGGTGTTCTGACACCGCAGGCCTCCTGCAAAATGTGGGTTGAGACTCCAGGCGAGAGCATCCGACAGGAGTGTGCGTTCCCTCTCTTGAGTGTGAGAGCCCTGGGAGGACACGGGTCAGAAGAGCAGCTGCTGCTGGTCACACTCCAGCTCCTTCCTAAAGAGGAGACGGCTGGCAGTCCACAGGCTTGATTTTTTGGTTTGCTTTTTGGTGCTTGTTTTGCTTTTAATATGTCAGAGTAGTAACCCTCCTTGGGAAGCAGTTCAGGTTCCAGAGTGCTGTCTGTTGTTGGCATAACTCAGGCTGCATCGTCTCTCCTGTGGATCCGCCCAGGGCGTACTGATGGGCGTGGGACCAGCCTGTGCCTGCGCAAACTTCGCAGTGGGATTTGTTTCTTTTCAGGATAGAGAGAAATGGGAACTGATTTTTGCTGAGTGTGGAGTTTAATGGGAGAAAACAAATGGTCTACTTTCTGGTTCACCTGTGATAGTTGATGCTTCCCTTGCCAGGAAATAGTTAATGCCGAAATAGGATGACAGGGATCAGCTAACAAAAATGGTTTTCAGAATAAGCGGGCTAGGATTTGGAGCTGGGTGGGAATGTCAGGCACAGAGCTTCTCTCAGGAGGACTCCCTCCCCCCAGCTGCCATCAGTATCCATAATACCTGGCTTACTGGAACAAGGAAAATTACTGAAAATCCCTTCCCCCTCCCTGGCTTGGCTCCCATGCCAGTCTCCTGTCCACACTGTTGGCGGGTTCTGTCGAATGAAGAATCTGGCTGTATACCAGTGTCCTTGCCACGAAACCTTAGAGTCCCTACAGTGAATAGTAAGATAACATTGGAGGCTAGAAGTGGTGAGAAGGAAATTGGTTGGTATATTATTTTCTGGGCTCAGCCTTTTCAGTTTACAAGTATCCCTTTCCCATTTCTCCTCTTTAATTATAGGGAGTTGTTTTACTAATATTGGCTTTGTATTGCAAGAAGAAAGCAAAATTAACCAGATGATCCTGTTAGACGAATGTAGCAGTTAAAGTCAAAGCTCGAGCTTTAAGAAAGGACTTTTTTCTTTTTCAAAAAATTAGTGCTAAAGAATCCTCATGAATTTTTAGGTATAACATGGTGGTATGGTTATGTTAAAGAGAGTCCTCATGACTTAGGGATGCCTGGCTGGCTCAGTTAGTAGAGCATAGAGTTGTAAGTTCAAGTTTCATGTTAGGTATAGAGATGACTTAAAAATTTAAATTAAACAAAAAAGCCTTTCTTATTGGGGTTCCTGGCTGGCTCAGTCGATAGAGCATGCGACTCTTGATCTCGGGGTTCTAAGTTTGAGCCCCACGTTGGGTGTAGAGAGTACTTAAAAATAAAATATTTTTTAAAAACCGTCCTCATGTTTCAGAGATGCTTTCTGAAGTGTTTGTGAAAGAAATGCCATGTGTGTGGGTTTGCTTCATAATAACAGGGGAGGGTGAGGTGGGCGGAGTGCAGATGAAACAAGATTAGCTCTGAGTTGAAGTGGTTGAAACTGGGTGATGGCTACCTAGGAGTTCATTATAGTATTCGGTTTCTTTTTGCATGTATTTGAAATTTTCTATTTCAAATGGAAAGTTGAGAAAAATAATGGTAATTGCATAATGCATATTCTGAAAAAGGATTAATATTCAGAATCTGTGAAATGTAGTATAAGTAAGGCAGTTAAGAGTGTGGAGTTAGACTGGCGGAGTTTGAATTCCAGCTCTGCTGCTTACTGGCAGTGTACCTTGGGGCGAGTTACTTCTCTGTGATAGGATTTCCTCATTTGTAAATTGAGGATAAGAGTAGTATATACTTTGTAGAGTTGTGAGAATTTTATGAGTTAGCACAATAAATGCTAGTTATTAGTATTAGTATTTAAAGAATCCCTACCAGGGGCGCCTGGGTGACTCAGTCGTTAAGCGTCTGCCTTCGGCTCAGGGCGTGATCCCAGTGTTCTGGGATCGAGCCCCACATCAGGTTCCTCCGCCGGGTGCCTGCTTCTTCCTCTCCCACTCCCCCTGCTTGTGTTCCCTCTTTCGCTGGCTGTCTCTCTGTCAAATAAATAAAATCTTAAAAAAAAAAAAAGTCCCTACCAAATAAGAAAAAGGTAAATGCCCTTGTAGAAAAATAGGGGAAAACCCAGGAATAAGCAATTCACAAAAAAGGACACCCAGATGCCTCATACACACTCCAGTAATCAAAGATATAAACATCAAAACAAGTTAGCATTTTATACCCATCCAAAAGTAAAAAGTCTGATAATCCCAAGTGCAGATGAGGGTCTAGAGTGATGGAAAATCCCTTTGCACCCTGCGTATGGAAGTGATAGTCCAAGTGGAACTGGTATTTGGAGAGCAGTTTACTAATAGTAGAATTGAAAGATGCCCATATTTTATGACCGAGGATTTCCATCTAGTCATATTCCCTCAAGAGCCCTCCAAGACTGAATTGGAATGCTAAAAGGAGCACCCCTTGACCATTAACCTAACTTGGATGTTGGTAATAAACATAGCTGCCTTTAGAGCCCTCTAACTAGCCAGGCATTTGTTATGAATGATGGCACCTGTCCTCACCTGCTCCTTGTATGCGAGTTTTCAGTCGTGGGATGAAATCAGCTAGAAACTTCAAGACATGAGAATCAAGTCTCTATTTGCTCACTATATCTAGTCCCATTCCCTGAGACTTACATAGACTTACAAAGTCCAGACTCCACAGCCTAGCTAGCCTTCCAACCCTCAGTGATCTATCTAACCCTCTCTCCTTTGTCAGTTTTCCCTTTGAACCTACCTATCTTAACAGGTCAACCCCTCAACCATCTCTTCCAGTTTCAGCTTATTTCAACTTCCAGTCTTTGTTTGCGTCCACTTTCTACCTAGAATTCTTTTCTACTTTCTCTTTGTCTATTCTAGAACATCCTTCCAGGGTAAGTTTAAATCATACTTGTTTAAGTGTGATTTTTTTATCACCCTAACCCGCACTGACTTTTCATTCTGCTGCGATCCTCTGCTGGATATTACTCGTTACTCTATTACGGTTGCGTCTTTGGGGCTTTCGGCGTAACTCTTTCAGGTGCCCTACCACATATGGTGCATGCAAGGTAAGATTTTTTTTCCCTCCAGAAACTAGCCTTCAGAAAAGAGGGATTTTCCTTGTATTTGACTTTTTATAAAAAAGTTTTTCGTCTTGTTGGGCTCCCAGTGAAATTACAGTCAGTTCATGAAAAAGGATGAATGAATTTGTGTCACCATCAGTTCAATTGATATCAACTTTTATAGAGATCAACCCACATTAACTGGTTAGACAAAAAACCTAAGAAAGTTTTAGTTATATTGTTTTTGAGACTATAAACGTCCTAATTTGAAGCATTGAATGTATTGTGTCTAAGTCTTAATCACGTTAAAAACTTTAAAAAAATCATTCACATCACTTATAAAAACACACAGCAAGTGTTCAGATTATGGGAACCATAAATAAATACCAATAGAATGAATGAATTGGGGGAGGAATCTAATTCAATGTTATGCAACTGGATTCCTGTGGCTGGGAATAAAATTTCCAGTGACAACACGGATCCAGAAAAGTGCTGTTGTGTCTCAGAAATCTTACTAAGAAATGTAGGTGATGTTTTCTAGAATATTCACTCAAAGAGTAGCTTTAGTTTTTTTTAAAGTAGCTTTATTGATGAAAAAGACGTTGATGCCAAAGGTGAGTGTGAAGAGTTTGAATAACGTGGTTTTATGAAATGTAAAAGTAGAAAATGCATTAATTCAAAGTTTTTAAACAGTAGTTATTAAATTCCAGTTAGTTATCATACTGTAATATTCGTTTTGGGTGTACAATATAGTGATTCAACGCTTCCATACAACACTTGGTGCTCATCACAGCAAGTGGCATTAATTCTAAATTAATGCATTAGACATACTGCTTAATTTTAAACATGTATACATGTAAATAAATTTCTAAAAGTTTATATATTCAAGAGGACCACAGACGTTCCCTCTCTCCATTCCTCTTTTCCATCCTTCTGTTATTATTTAGAAAAATTGGGGAGGGCCTTGTATTGGGGATAGTCTTATTTTAGCCAGATAGGGCAGCTATCACATAAATTGTTTCAAGGCAAGCCTGTCTGTTTTTTTTATTTCCCTCCTTTCACCTGGCTAACTTACATGTCTTGAAACTCAGCATAAATGTCATCTCAGAGATGTTCCCTGACATTGCTAGTTTGGGCTACTTGCTTACCTCTGTCGCAGCATTGATCCCTCTGTGTGTCATATTGCTAAATTGCTTGGGCTTGAGGCCCGAGGTTGTGCTGTTGCCTTGAGATACCAAGAACTTAACACAGCTCCTAGAATATAGTGATTGTCAAAAAACAACAGAATGAATAATTGGTGTTTGACATTTTTTTTAAGAATTTTTTTTTAAGTAATCTCTACTCCCAGTGTGGGGCTCGAACTTGCTCACAACCCTGAAATCAAGAGTCCCATGCTCTACCAGGTGAGCCAGCCAGGCGCCCCAGTGTTTGACATTTTTGTCTTGAGATACCAAGAACTTAACCACAGCTTCTAGAATAGAGTGGTTGTCGAAGAAATAACAGAATGAATCAGTGGTGTTTGACTTTTTTTGTTCTTCTCCATGGTTTCTGGAATAATGTTAAGCACAGATGAGATGTTGTTCAGTAAATACTTATTGAATTATTAGGAACACATTAAGTTTTTAGACACACTTCAGAGAAGGAATTAATCAAGGCTTGGAAAGTATGGGTTGAAAGAGAATTCAGGTAGACCTGCATAGTGTCTGGGATGGTGTTGAGGCTGTCCTCCTCTCCAGATGGCTTCTTTTTAAAAATCCAGATGAGATAGGGCACCTGGATGGTGCAGGCAGTTGGGTGTCTGACTCTTAGTTTCGGCTCAGGGTTATGAGATCGAGCCCCGTTTTGGGCTCCACACTTGGTGTGGCGTCTGCTGAAGTATCTCTCTGCCCCTCCCCTTGCTGCTCCTACTCGCTCGCTCTTTCTCGCTAAAATAAATAAATATATCTTTAAAATAGAATAAAAATCCAGATGAGGGAGAAAGCTCTCTGACACTGAAGCTGGGTTTCTGCATTTGGGAGATTAAGGTAAAAGCTTCTACAGCCCCAAGGACAGCACTGCGCACGTCACATGTGAGCGTTCCATGAAGAGATGGACAAAAGCCCAATTTAATCACTAAGATGATTGTGATGATAATCCCATTTTTCTCATCCATTTCACAGTCTAGGAAAGGCCCGAATCCAAACGGGTATTTTTCCTTTCCCTGAGGGATCCAGACATTTCCCTGTCTCATTATAGCTGTGTGGAAAATCTGAAGTAAAGCTGTTCATTGAACTGTTTTCAGTGCAATATACAAGATATGGGATTGGCAGCTAGAATGCCACCAGAGATTGACTACAGTCGTGTTGGACATACAATGCCAATTAATTAAGCAGAAAAAAAAATTTTTTTAAATAAAGAACACAAATACTCAGATTTCTGCTTGTTTATTCAAATTCTATCCCTTTTCACTTCAACATATCCTGTTCCTGACAGTGTTTTTGCCTTAATATGTATGTGAGGCAGCTACAGTGGAAGTGCTGGGATCCGTCAGTGGTGGGTGGTATCTAGCCACTGACATAAGCATCTCAAAGTGTTTTTACGGAGAACTGGAATAGAATTGGTACTGGGGAGGGGCTGTTTTCACCGGAGTCATAGGATGGTAGCTTGGGTACTGTGATCCATCATTGGGCCCTCTGCTTTGCAACTCTGTACGTTGTTTTTTCAGCGTACTTGGAGTTGACTGAGTTTTAAGGGATTGACTCACAGTGATCATACTTGCTAGAGATTAACTGATATAAATTAATTGATTTATAACATGAGTTATAAATGCCAAGTGGTACAGTATTTGAACTGACCACTCAGTGCATTTTGTTGCTTTAGGATATTGTGAGCAAATACTAATCTGAAGATTGTCGGGTGAACATGGAGTCAGAGCAAAGAAATGGTGGGTAGAGAGATTCGTAGGGTGGTCTTACTAACTGGCATCATCAAAGTTTGGGAGCCTGATTTCTCCTGTAGAAATGCACCTGTCAAGGGGACGAGAATCCTGGAATCCACTGGTTAGGCCACCATTTTGCCATCACAGTCTTGGAGGCAATACTTATTGATTTCCCTTTTCTAGACTCCATGCAGGCTACCCATACTCTTTTGTTCTCGTAGTCTTTCTTCAGACACCTTAGAAATATTTAATAGTCTTCAGCTTTCTTGTATACGTAATGGAGTGTTAAAGTTCCTGGCCCTGTGTTTTTCTGAATTTAGAGTATCTTCACCAGATACTTAATCTTATCTACCAGTTTGAGTTTGTAAATTGTATTCAGAGACTTGGAAATGCCTTATTGCTGATTGCCCCCCTTGTACTGACCACCAGGGAGGCTACTCCTTTTACAGGGCCGCACCTGATGGAGAGAGCTGGGAGACAGGTGTTCTACTGACATGCCTGTGCCTTCCCTGCCCAAAACACCTGGCCCCAAAATTGTGCTGGGCGTGCTGTTTTATTTTATTTTTTTAAATAATATTTTACTTATTTGAGAGAGAGAGAGCCAGAAGCAGGCAGGGGGAGTGGGAGAGGGAGAAGCAGGCTCCCCGCTGAGCAGGGAGTATGATGTGGGGCTCGATCTCAGGACCCTGGAATCATTTCCTGAGCCAAAGGTAGACATTTAACCAGCTGAGCCACCTAGGTGCCCCCAGCATATGCTTTTTTATTATGATAGAAAGGAAATGCATGTTCCCTAGATACATTACCTACATCACTTTATTTAATCCTTATAATGACCCTACGAGAAAGTTACTATTTTATTTTAAATACGGGGATGATGGGGTACAAGAAGCTTAGATAATGTATTTGCCTGAGGTTACATTCCTGGTAAATACTTCCTCTCAAATTCATGTCTCTCTGACTCAAAGGCTTATTCTTTGTCTTATTGATAAAGTTTATTTTGTAGCTTTCATTATAAAAGTAAAGTATGTTCATTATTTAAAGTTTGAAGAAAAGAAGAGCAAAAAGAAAAGAAAATTATCCATAGTCCCAGTCCAGGAGAGACAGCCACTGTTGATATTAGCTTAAACTTGTTTGGTTATACTACGCACTGTTTTGAATTTACTAATAAGTAAGCTTGCTGTCAAAAAATAGTGCATCTCAGGATTCTAGGTGGGCCTTACCCCAAAATACGTTTGTTTATTTTATTTTTTTACATTTTTTATTGTTTTATTTTTGAACTAAGCGATGCTTAATTAAACATGTTAAGTGTCCAGCATGTGACCAGCACAGCACTAGGTGGCCGTGGGTGATGTATGGAAGCTCTGTGCTCACTGAGTCTCAGAGCTGGAAATTATTTCTTCTGCAACGTCCCCACTTCTGCGTGAACATGCCATGTTGATGAGCTCTCCCTCGTAGGGGCTGCTCTTGAATTTTAGATCGTTCTGATTATTAAGATGTGGGACTGGCTCCTCAGGAAACCTGCAGTCTTGGAGAGAGAGGACCAAATGTATGAAATAAAAGCCAGTAATTGAAGATCACGGTCAGTGTTATGTGGGAGTAAGAACTGAAGGGAGACCATCATCCATGCAAAGAAGAGCAATGGAACTCTGTTGTGCACAGCCTTGTGTTTGGACTAGGAGCTTTGCTTATAATCTCGTTGGTTATCACAGCAGCCCTGGATAAGGTAGTAGGCATTATTCCCACTTTATAGATGTTATGACTGAGGTCCAGCTTACAGTTGGTGAAGTTGAGATTCAAGCCCAGGTCTGCATGGAACCAAAGGCATGCGCTTACTTCTCTCCCATACTGTCCTCTCTCTAAAGTAGTTCCTGTGCTAGATTTGGGGGGTTTCGTAAAATAACTTTTTTTCTTATAAAAATGCACATAACATAGAAAATTTGGAAAATAAAAATATCACCTCTAATGCTACCTTTTAGAGATACGTGTGATGACTAGTTCGGTGTCTTTCTCTCCGTATTTTGCCTTATTTACTCTCACATACATATATGCACTTATCACGTGTCTTGTGTATACGTAAGTATATATCTGTACATATGACTGTATACTTAGGTATTCAGTATATCTTTTATACAAAACCACTATTATTATATACTATTTTGTTTGTGTTTTTTTTCTTTTCATAAAATATGGTGATCATTTTCCAATATCATTAAGATTTGTTAAAGCATATCTTTTTAAGTCCTACAGAGGATTCTACCATGTGTATGTGCTCTTACTTTGTAACCAGTCAACCCTTATTAGAGTTGAAGCTCTATAATTTTTGCTGTAATGTTTATCATATTTTTTAAAAGATTTTATTTATTTATTTGACAGAAAGAGAGGCAGCGAGAGAGGGAACACAAGCAGGGGAAGTGGGAGAGGGTGAAGCAGGCTCCCTACTGAGCAGGAAGCCCGATGTGGGGCCCGATCCCAGGACCCTGGGATCACGACCTGAGCCGAAGGCAGATACTTAACGACTAAGCCACCCAGGCGCCCCTGTTTATCATATTTTGATAAGCATTCTTGTATAAACGTTTTTTGCATGATCTCTGATGGTTTCCTATCAAGTGTATGTGTGTTTTAAGACTTTTGATTCAAAACTGCCATCTGGAGGAATTAGGTCCAGTATGATGTGTGAGAATCCATGTTCTCTCCAGTACTGGTAGTATCATTACAAAAATCTTTCCCTATTTGGTAGGTGAAAAATGACCTCTTTGTGGTTTTAGTTTGCATCCCTTTGACTACCAAAGAGAATGAATCTATGTTGGAGCTGTCGTCTGAAGTTCTGCCAGTCTTGGATTTCCTTCTAAGAGCCATATGTATGAAGCAGAGAAGGCTAGAGGCTTCGTCTTGTTTCAACTAAAGTACGTCCTGTCTTTTGGCAGATCTCTGACATCTACATTAGTGGAGAGTCAGGGGACATGTCAGCCAAGGAAAAGCTGCTCTTGTGGACCCAGAAGGTGACAGCTGGCTACACAGGAATCAAATGTACCAATTTTTCCTCCTGCTGGAGTGATGGGAAGATGTTCAATGCACTTATTCACCGGTACAGGTAAATGCAGTAGAATTTCCCTGTGCCGGGAGGAGCTTCTCGTCTTTCTTATAATAAGTTATAATGCCATTTTCCTCTCAACCAAGAATCAAGACCCTGGTTCATTTTACTTATCTAAAAAAGGAATATGTATTGAACTCCTACTATTCCAGGCACTGGGTATGAATATCAGTGAACAAAACAGCAACAGCTCTTGCTTTCATGGAGCTTATTTATTTATTAGGCGACAAGCAAATAAATACATGGTGTTACGTGATGGTAAGTACGTTACATAAGAGATGGGGTAGAGAGTGATGGGGTTGGTTGTATTTTGGACAGGGTTGCTGGAGATGGCCTTTCTGATTAGGGTGTCAGAGCAGAGCTGTAAAAGAGTGAGCCATGCAGGCCTTCTCGGGTCAGAGTGCTGCACTGGGAGGAAGCAGCAAGTGCAGAGGGTCTGCAGTGGGGGCTTACTTGGAGTGGATGAGAAACAGCAGGTGGCTGGAGTGAAAGGAGTGAGGAAGATAGGAATTTTTTAGTGGTCATAAATACATTCCAGGTTTCACTCTATACTAGTTTGTGATACTTCTCCCATGAAATCCAGCCTGCCTGCTCTGTGCATTTAGAATGAGCGAGCTCTAGGCTCCTGGCGTGTAATTGAAAATGGGATTAGTACCTTTCTACACCTCTTGCTTTCTCTCTAATGCAATTAGCGTATTCCAGTTCTGGGTACTTCGAAAAGGTATACTTTGTGTGAACTCATATATGGTGTGTAGATGGTGGCCTTTCATGTGCCTTGGTGGACTTTTACAGACCTGATCTGGTGGATATGGAGAGGGTACAAATCCAAAGTAACCGCGAGAACTTGGAGCAGGCTTTCGAAGTGGCAGAAAGACTGGGGGTCACCCGCTTACTAGACGCTGAAGGTGAGACGCCGAAGGTTCGCCTTATATTCATTGTCCTTCTCCTGGCAGCGTCGTCCGTTCTGACTAAGAAATGTCTTACCCTTTCTCTCTCAGACGTGGATGTGCCATCTCCAGATGAAAAGTCTGTGATCACTTACGTGTCTTCAATTTATGATGCCTTCCCTAAAGTCCCTGAGGGTGGAGAAGGGATCAGTGCTACGGTACAGGAACGCTTTCCCAAAATACCTTCTGACTTTGATACGTTTGGGTGGAATGTACTGATTAGACCTTATTTCTCAAGCACTCACCGTAGGCAGAGCATGTTTATACAGAGCAGACTGAATCTACATCCTCTTTATACATGGTCATCGTCTTTGGTCCCAGCCAATGAATCCAGATGCTGCTAATTTTGTAGCATTCAGCATAGACTATTCTAGTGTCAGGAAATTGAATACCCTCTTGAGAGTCCTTGAGGAGCTCTGAAACTGGGACTCGAAGCATTAGGCTGAGCAGCCGTGCAGGCAATTAGAGGAAAGGGATTTTATGTGGTTTGGGGTGGCCTAAGCCACTGTCTCCCGTGCTGGTTTTGTGTACCGCTAATCGGAAGGTGTGTGATATCTACCTTTTGGCAATAGGAAGTAGACTCCAGGTGGCAAGAATACCAAAGCCGAGTGGACTCCCTCATTCCTTGGATCAAACAGCATACAATACTGATGTCAGATAAATCTTTCCCCCAGAACCCTGTAGAACTAAAGGTAAAGTCATGGACTTAAGTTGTTTTTTGTAAATTCATTCCTGGGATTAAGTCTCAGAGCTTGTTGCTGCTGGCTCCTGGGTGAGGTGGGATAAAAGGTGGGTCAGGTTGCTTACACCCATCCACTCATTTACCAAATATTAATTTTGTAGGCACTTTATAACCAATATATACACTTCAAAGAAACGGAAATTCTGGCCAAGGAGAGAGAAAAAGGAAGAATTGAGGAATTATATAAATTATTAGAGGTAAGGAAGCTTATCCTTTACTGATTCTTGGGGTGTGCTGGTTTGCCTTATTGTTACTTCTTGGTTAAATTGGCCTGCATCCTCTTCCCAACCTGTATTAATAGCAATATTCTCAGGGTGACAGACAAGCCTTTTAGGCTGGTCTTGAAAATTTGTGGTAATGGGGCAGTATCAACCATCTGTATTTCTTAGAGGCTTTTGAAAAATGACATACATTTATTCAGAAATGTCGAGTTTTGTGAATGAGTTTTCTGTTTTTCAGAAGGAAGCTAATTCTTTCGCTAAGATGGAAAGGAAAGAGACTTCCACCCACATTTTGATTCCTAGAGAATTTGAAACTGTAGATTTGGGCATTGGGCCTTTGCAGAAGGGGGGTTATCGAGAAGACAGGAGGATTTATGGAAAACATAGAAGAAATGGAAAGATGTAGAACAGGCAGTAGTCCCTGTATTTTGGAGCTGGTTTTTCTGCTCTGACCGCAGGCTGAGGGACTGCTAGGTATTCAGCTGTTTCCTTTTATGGGACACGGGAGAAACTGCTGGTGGCGGGGTGAAGAAGCAGGAGGCGAGGTAGCACCAGCGCGTGAGACCAGGCCCGAGGGCATGGCTGTGCTTTTGGACTAAAGGAGTGTCTCTGGGATTTTTTAGGTGTGGATTGAATTTGGCCGAATTAAACTGCCTCAAGGTTACCACCCAAATGATGTGGAGGAAGAGTGGGGAAAGCTCATCATCGAGATGCTGGAGCGAGAGAAGTCACTTCGCCCAGCTGTGGAGAGGTGGGCCCAGGGCCTGACGGCGACCTGATGTGACCTACCCACTTGGAGCCTGGCATATGACTATGGTTTTTATCTTATTATAGGCTGGAACTGCTGCTACAGATTGCAAACAAAATCCAGAATGGTGCTTTGAACTGTGAAGAGAAGCTGACACTAGCTAAGAATACACTGCAGGCTGTGAGTGTGTGTAGTCTCTCCCCTCCTGTCACGTGTTCTCCCCTTCTCACCCTGTGCTCCCATGGTCCAGATTAATGATGGAGAAGTCCAGCCATGTCACTTCCTCACTCTTGGATGTGCGGCGACCCACTTGGCTCTCTCGGTCCGTGTGGCTGAGGGCACTGGCATTCTCCCACGTCCATTACTCCCTTTCCCTCCTAGGACGCCGCTCACCTGGAATCGGGACAGCCGGTACAGTGCGAGTCGGATGTCATCATGTACATTCAGGAATGTGAAGGTCTCATCAGGCAGCTGCAGGTGGACCTCCAGATCCTCCGGGATGAGAATTACTACCAGCTAGAAGAGCTGGCTTTTAGGTGAGGACTGTGAGACTCGGATAGAGGGCTTGCTTACTGCTGAGGCTCGCAGATCAAGAGTCAGGCTCTGAATCTTGTAACTTGGGTCAGAGGTCAGTGTCTCAGTGGGGATACTATAGGTATTTGGGGCAGAAAAATTCTCATGGTGGAGGACAATTTCCCTGTACCTGCAGGATTCCCTCATCATTGTGGCATCTTACAACAGCCACACACATTTCAGAGTGACCTGCCGGTTATAGTTCCACATCTGGGTTAGAACTGCCGGTGACTGAATGCATCATTTTACGGAGAAGAAAACCAAGCCCCATGGAGGGGATGAGAAGCATCTAAATCACGTAGTTTGTACAGAGCCAAGACAAAGACTCACACCTTTTGACCCCTAATCCATTGTTCATTCTGTTACACTATCCAAAAGTTACATAAACAGATACTGGTTTGCCTCCTTCCAATTAACACTGTAATTTGGCATTTGCCTCAACAGCTCCAAATGATGAAGATGTTAATACCACCTTGCGTTCATATAACACTTCCTTTTCAAAACACTTTTCCCGATATGGTCTCATTTTTATTTTTATCTCATTGTTATCAAATGGATAAGAAATATTTTATCATAAAAAGTACATTTCAGGGGTGCCTGGCTGGCCTAGTCGGTGGAGCATGCAACTCTTGATCTCAGGGTTGTGAGTTCAAGCCACACGTTGGGCATGGAGCTTACTTAGAAAAAAGTGAGGTACAGATTTAAGTCCCTTCCTTTCTTCTCTTCTTGCATTTCAGGGTTATGCGCCTGCAGGACGAGCTGGTCACCTTGCGTCTAGAGTGCACAAACTTGTATCGGAAGGGCCATTTCACTTCACTTGAATTGGCTCCGCCCTCTACTTTAACCACTACTCATCTAAAGGCAGAACCCCTGACCAAGGGAACCCATTCTTCCTCTACCTCCTGGTTCCGAAAGCCCATGACTCGGGCTGAGCTTGTGTCTATCTCCTCCTCTGAGGATGAAGGCAATCTTCGATTTGTGTACGAACTACTGTCTTGGGTAGAAGAAATGCAGGTGGGTGTATGTTCCAAATGCTTAAGCAGTGCTTTCAGGTTTACTGGATCCAGCAGCTCGTCGAAGGGGGCCAGGTTGCTCTATGCCCCTTGTGTAAACTCTCTTAATTATTAATGCTGCCTGGGACTCAAGCCCCCTTCTCAAACGTTAAATGGGCGGGTTCAGCTCAAATCCTCAAGAATCCCACACCAAATAGTGTAGGCTTTTCTGATTTAAAGCCCTTTGGGGATTTGTTCCCTTTAGCTAATTGCTCAAAGTGGAGCTCATGGGAGAAATTGCAGCCTATAAATCTCAGTCACCTTTTTGGAAATTTCCTCATTGGCAGAGGAGCTTATTCTTCACTCTTTGTTGTTGGTCTTACCTCTTGAGTTTAAGCAAGGCTCCCTGTGTTTCACTATTCTTAGGGGCATTATTTACATGTATTCTAGAATAGTGGTTCAAGTTCGATATTGTCCTTTTTATCCTTCTAATCCTTTTGCTTTCTTTATTTTTAAGATTTTATTTATGAGAGAGAGAGAGAGCGTGTTCGCATGAGCAGGGGGAGGGGCAAAGGGAGAGGGAGAAGCAGACTTCCCACTGAGCAGGGAATTAGGGCTCCACCCCAGGACCCTGGGGTCATGACCTGAGCCGAAGGCAGACACTTAACTGACTGAGCCACCCAGGCACCCCATCCTTTTGTTTTGTTTTGTTATTTTGTTTGGTTAAATTCTTCCCATGCCCCCATGTACCAGTAAATAAAAACATCCAAAGACAAGCTATTTGAAAATTACCTGCCATTGGTCAATAGTTGATGCCATGAATGAGTTTAACATTTTCAGATATTTCTTTCTTATATCCATTCTGATTGTGAAATGAAGAGCCTCCATAAAGGAAAAGGCCTAAACTATAAAGTTAATCTTCAGTCCACGGAAACATCTTTCTGGTTGGTAAATTCAGGAATATATCCCATAATGTGGCAACAGAAGGCTGCCCCTGCTGCAGTAGTTGGTGGGGTCTAGTCTCCAGCTCCTTTGGGGGTGACAATGGCATGTTTTTCTGTAAGAGACCATGATGGAGACGGCCTAGGTGTCCTCTTTCCCAGTTTTCTACCCTCAACCCCCTTGCCCGGCATCAGTTCTGAAAATTTTCTGTGTTTGCCTATTCAGCCAATTATATACATATTTTTTCTTTTCCAGATGAAACTGGAGCGAGCAGAATGGGGCAATGACCTGCCTAGTGTGGAGTTGCAGCTGGAGACACAGCAGCACATCCACGCCAGCGTGGAAGAACTGGGCTCAAGTGTCAAAGAGGCCAGGTTGTATGAGGTGCGTGCGTTCAGAATGCATTACGGGAGCGCGTGCTGAGGCGGGGCAGGTAACGGAGTAGCTTGTACGGTGCAGCTATTTCTGAGGAGAGGGGGGCTCTGGGGGCGCCTGGGTGGCTCAGTCAGTTCAGCATCTGATTCTTGATCTCAGCTCAGGTCTTGATCTCAGGGTTGTGAGTTTAAGCCTCATGCTGGGCTCCACACTGGGCATGGAACCCACTTTAAAAAAAACCAAAAAAGACATAGAAGAAGGGGGCTCTGGAAAAGAAGGATAACCAAGAGCAGCACTTTACAACAAATTCCCTTTCCAAATGAAGTGTCCCTTTTACTCTTTGAAATACCCTCATGAGCAAGGTATTTTTTATTAACCCTTTTTACTAAAAAGAATTGTGATACTGAAAGCTAAGGTCAAAATCAGTAGGTAGTGGGTGCAGTTGCCAAACACGAGCCCTCTGCCCCAAAACTTCATGCTCCTTCCACTTCACCTCCCGCCTGCAGGGAGAGCTGGTACGGAGGAACTATTCACTCAGTCTCTCCCTCCCTCATTCTGTCTTCCCATTTGTGATTTCAGTTTTTCCCTTCAAAAAAGCCATCGAGTAGTTTGGGAATCATCAGGCATAGGTTTTGCTAGAAACCTCCCAGAGTTACTGGAACCACGAGATCTGTCAGCTGTATTCACCCCCACTGAACCGTCCCTCACCCACTGCTGCCCCAGGCTTTAAAACCTGACCCAGAGATTTGTTATCTCAGCTAACCAGTCCCTGTATGTGTGCAGACATAGTTGAAACCATACTGTATATATAGTTTACTTACTTTTTCTGTAATGTATTTTAATTTCATTCATGCCTTCCTTATCAGGGAAAAATGTCCCAAAATTTCCATACCAGTTATGTTGAAACTCTCGGAAAACTGGAGACACAGTATTGTAAACTGAAGGTGAGTTTTAGCTCTTTTGTTCTCCTCACGGACGATCCAGTTCCTTCCAAACAACTGTCTTCGCTAGTTCAGAAAGTTAATGATTCGGCCCTATTTTGTTTTTATGTTTATTAGGTTATATCACTTATTTTGCAATTGTTCACGTGCATTATAACATTTTCTTAATTTTCGCAGTGGGTCAGAAACCACTGCCCCAGAAAGTTTTAATTACGTAGAGCCTGTCCTGGTTTCCGTGTTTCACCAAAGTGACTCTGTGTGCTTTGAGACACCAAAACTAAAAGTTCGAGATCACTAGGAAAGAGACTCCTATCTCTTCTTCGTTCCTGTCTTTCAAGATTGTCCAGAGTAGGACAGGCCTAGGATCATTCTTTACTCAGAGAGCCCCACAAAAACCTGGGGAGTTCTGACTTCTTGCTAGGATTGACCGGGACCCTGGGAGTCCTGTTCCAAACTTGTACTAAATTTGAGTTCATGGAGAAGCACCTAGAGATGAAAACTCAAGGCTAAATTTATTTCCTGGTTATTCTTTGCTTTGATGTCACGTGCGCTGTCTTCTGCAGAGGAAAGCCTGGAAATCTAACCTTGTAATCCTTGCTTTGTCTAGGAAACGTCTAGCTTCCGGATGAGGCACCTTCAGAGCCTGCATAAATTTGTCTCCAGAGCTACCGCTGAGTTGATCTGGTTGAATGAGAAGGAGGAGGAGGAACTAGCATATGATTGGAGTGACAACAATCCCAACATCTCGGCCAAGAGAAATTACTTCTCTGTGAGTCAAGCACAACAGACCTGTCATATTTATGTGTTAGCAGAGGGAGACAGAGAGGCTAGTCTGTTGAGAGCTTGGATTTCTGGATTTGCATTCTGCTAGGTAGAAATAGGGACCTCCCTGCTCAAGTGCATCTGTGCATGTGAGAAGTGTACATGGAGAGAGGGGAACCTGAGCCCTAGAATGTATTTACTTAGAATGCATTTAGAAAGGCAGTGTCTTGGGGTGTCTGGGTGGCTCAGTCAGTTAAGTGCCTACCTTTGGCTCAGGTCCTGATCCTGGAGTCCCAGGATGGCACCCCACGTCGGGCTCCCCGTTCAGTGGGGTATCTGCTCCTCTCTCTCCTCCCCCTGCTCCTTCTGTCTCTCTCTCTCTCTCTCAAATATATTTTTTTTAAAAAAGGCAGTGTCTTGGACAAAGAGAGTATAGTCTGCAAGTTGAGTCATTTCAGAATAGCTTTGTGTTTAAGGTGATAGGCTTTGGAGTACAAGAGACCTGGGTTCAAATTCTTACTCCTCCACTTACTGGCTCTGTGACCCTGGGCAAGTTATTTAATCTCTCTGGATCTCTATAAAATAGGATAATAGTACCACTTCAAAGGGTTGTGTAAAAGATTGACTAGCTAATATAGGCAAAGCACTTAGTATAGGGCTTGGATATTGTTTAATGGAGGCATACTCTCGGCTTCTCGCAAATTGTGAATTCTCTTTTATTCATTTAATAATTTCTTGGTCAAAAATCTTCATTAGTAAAATGGGAAGGGAAATTCAGCATTGGACAATGGTATAATTTTATTCTTTTTCAGTGAATACAGGTAGGGTCATTTTTTGCTAAGTGTATTTCCACATCTCAGAGGTTTTTAAGGATTTCATAAACTCTCTGCAAATAAGAAGCTTTTTTACTAACACTTTAGATACTTCTTAATTCCATTAGAGTTTAAAAAATATAAATATCTCCTGATCAGAGAATGGTATATGATTCTTCTGTGGTTAAAGGAGAAAGAATAGATGCTATAATACAAGAAACAGTCTGTCTGAGAATGGGCATTAGGCTATGGTAAAGGTAAAAAGAAAGTGCTTAGAAAGAAGGGTCAGATCTGACAGCAGGGATCAGTATCTAGCTTCATAGAAGAGCTAGCATCTCAGTTGGGTCGTGTACTGTTTACAGAATTTAAAGCCAGAGGAGGGCACTGCAGATTGATGGAAGTCTGAGCAAAGCGCGCCAGTCAGTGATTGGGATCTAAGGGTGTGTCAGGTACTCTGTTAGGCCAGTGGGGACACGAACCAGCCTCGCCTGCCAAGTTATCTCCTTTCTCTGCCTCCAGTGCTCATCCTGTGTTCCCCTCCTTCCTCAGGTCTGGCCCAGGTCCCATGTCCGTTGTGAATCATTCTCCAGTAATTCTAGCATTTTTGCTCTTCTCTGAAACCCTCTGGCATGTGCTGTTTATTCCTCTCATTTTGGCGCCAGGAGGCTCCTTTCAAGTTGGGCGGGGAACACAGCCTTTTCTTTATTGTTCCTCCCCCTTTAATAGCACTTATTGCATACAATCGAATTCCATTTTCAGGAGTTGACAATGCAACTAGAGGAGAAACAGGATGTGTTTCGGTCTCTACAAGATACGGCAGAGCTGCTGTCACTTGAGAACCACCCAGCCAAGCAGACTGTGGAGGTATGTGACTTGAGAATGTGTGGGGGTCAAGTGCTCAGACGTTGTCATTAGAGAAGCATTCAAATCCGAGACTTTGTTCTGTTGCAACACCTGGAGGAAGTGTCAGTGATCGTTTGTCTTGGACCCTCTCTTTTCATCCCAGACCCCAAAAGACTAACAAAGGAGAATATGATGAGAAACTAGAAGAGCTGTAGATTCTTATTGAACCATATTTTTTCCAGTAAGCGTCCAGGCAGATCCTGTCTCTTGTTGTTTTGGTGCCCTTGCCCAGAGAAGAGGGACAATGGAGGAACCGGGAGGGATTTATTCATGTCTGGCTTTTGCTGATCATTTACAACTGACCCTTGAACCACATGGGCTTGAACTGTCCGGTCCCACTTAAATGTGGATTTTTTTTTTTTTAAATAAATACCGTATAGTACTGTAAAGGTATATTCTCTTGTGATTTTTTAAGTAACATTTTCTTTACTGTGGCTTCCTTTATTGCAAGTATATAGTATATATATGGTATCTGATAATATGTAATACACGAAATAGGTGTTTATTGACTGTTTATGTTACCAGTAAAGCTTCCAGTCAACAGCAGGCTATTAGTAGTTAAGTTTCTGGAGAGTCAGAGGTCACACGTGGATTTCCGACTGCATGGGGGTTCGGCGCCCCAGCCCCTCCATTGTTCAGGGGTCCGCTGTAGTCGCAGTTGAGCGTGGGACAGGCCTTTCCTATGTAACCCGAGTTGGATGAAAGGCAAGCCTCTTTCTGATGGCGAGCGCTCAGCTGATGCCCGTCGGTTGTCTCCGTGTATCTTCGGTTGGCCTGTCGCTGGCAGAGCTGCGCTTGGAGGGGAGCGTTGTGCACAGGTGTTGTTAAGCCGTGCCCTTCTGTGTGTGTGTTTGGTTGCTGCAGGCTTACAGTGCCGCCGCCCAGTCCCAGTTGCAGTGGATGAAGCAGCTGTGCTTGTGCGTCGAGCAGCATGTAAAAGAGAATACTGCTTACTTTCAGGTATGTGGACTTTGTGCGTGTGTCTGTGTGTACTGTGTGTGTGTGTGAGAGTGTGCACGCACAGGAGGAGAAGACCCTTTTCCATTCAGGTGTGTGTGTGTGTACACTCGTGCAAGCCTGCACATGGAAGAGGTAGGGTGAAACACACATCTGCATTAGTTAACCTGTACTGTGTAAACCACCCCCCAAAGCACAGCTGCTTAGAACAACAGTCCTTTAGCTAGCTCTTGGTTCTGTGGGTTGGTAATTTGGGCTAGGCTCCGCTGATGTGAGAAAAGATGATTTTTCCCCTCTTGCCTAGCTTATGCGTGGCTGCAGGCAGCTGGCAGGCAGGCGAGGGGCTGGTGGGTGCCAAACGGCAGCACTTCCATGTCAGACGGTGGGGGTGGTGGGGTACAAGTGTGTATACAAGTCCCTAGCATCTAATAGGCTCTCCTAGGGTTCTTCGCGGAGTAGCTATGTTCCACAAACGGCCAGAGAGAACAAGTCCCAGGGCACAAACCCTTTTTCCTACTGTCACATTGATTAATGTGTCACTGGCCAAAGAAAGTCACATGCCCAGCTTCAAGGGGAGAAGTAGACCCTCCCTCTTGATGGGAAGGGCTGAAAAATACCAGGGCCATTTTTCTTTCTTTAGTCGATCACAACATCGAGAATATACTCCTTGTTTTCAGGTGAGTGTGGCAGGAGGAGATAAGCTGTTACCTGTATTTGGCTTTGCCCTAAATGAAATAATCTTCCCGATCATTTCGTAACCTTATCAGTGGATTGGAACATTTGATCACTCAACCTCTAGGCTTTTCACGACGTCTACCTCACAGCCCAGTGTCGTCACTAGCCGTGTTTTTGAGGAAGGGAGGCCGACTGACTTTCCTGTAGGATGCCATAGGCTTTGTGGTTGCCGTCACTCATATTTCTGGACGTGGCGTTTTAAGCCCTCGGTTTCTACGCCTGTGGACTTTGTAATGCAGCATCACGAGCAGTCATCAGTTCTGCCTAGCTCTGCACAGGGAGATGGCTCTTTCTCGGTTAACACCCTTGTGTTGTGATGAGTTGCACATGAGGTACCCCCCTTCCCCCACAGTTCTTCAGTGATGCACGGGACCTGGAGTCATTCTTGAGGAACCTCCAAGACTCCATCAAACGAAAATATTCCTGTGACCACAACACCAGCTTATCTCGCCTCGAGGACCTGCTCCAGGACTCCATGGTGGGTGTTGCGTCAGCGGGATGATTACTTCTGAGAAACAGAGTAAACCATCCCAGCTGCTGCTGTTCATATCCTTGAAAGCTCCAGGGCAATGGGTCATTACTATGCAGTCTGGCTCATATTCAAATAGAGTTTAACCCCAATTTTGTTCTTCTTTTTTTTTCTTTTCTTTCTGTAAAGAAGTTGCTAATAAGATTCCTTTGGGTGTGCTATTGAAGTAACAGCCTAGTCCTCTCCCCTTGAGCCACTTAGTGCTCAGCATACTTTCTTTGCATTGTTTCTATTTTAATTCAGTAGTTGGGACCAAAGATGAGGTGTAGAGCATGAAAAATAGAGTTGAAGGGGATTAGGTGACATCAAATTCTTTTTTACTCTCTCATGAAAAGAGAGTTAAAACCAAACCAGTGAACTAGACCTGAGCCAGATTTTTCCTCGTTGGTAATTTTGTTTTGGTAAAATGAGATACTAGAATATTGATTTTAACTAAGGGTGACGTTAAAATCTTACTTAGATGTAATGCAATATTTGTCCAGTTTATGTAGCGGTATTAACTTTTAAAAAACTTTGTATCCAGTATTTAATCCAAATCAATTTTATATTCATTTTCTCCAATGAATTATTCTTTCAGGAATGCTGGTAATAAAATCAGAGCAGGACCGTTTACATGTATTGAATATATGTTACACAGATTCGGCAGGACAAGGCTCCAGCTAATCCTAGATTAAGATAGAAGAGTATGTAACAGGGAAATTATTTTTTCTATATGAGAAGGAGGGGACTCTCATTTCAGTAGAAAATTATAAGTAAGAGAACCAGAATAACGCCAAACCGTCATTTTTTTTCATGAGTGAGACTTGGGTATTTGCAAACATTTGAATTATTTATTGATTTATTTTTACACTTTCAGGTATTATTAACCTGTGAATGGGTTCACATTCAGTGTTTCACCTGGGCAAATAATCTGTTAATTTAATTAATTTGGAATGAAGGATAAAAGCCTGACGTTTCAGATGTTGTCTCTAGAATGTCTCTCTTGGAGGTACTTCCAAGTATGAAGGAGGAATATAATAATCCTTGGCTATTATCTCCTCCCTTCCACAGAGTACCTTCCTGTCTTAGGGTAACTCCTCTGCAATTGTTGTCATATCTTCTCTTCTCGAGGGTCGCTGCTCTGTTCCCTCCTCTCCAGGTCAGGGGCATCGGGTTGGCGGCGTCATCTGGGCATGAAGTCACCTGGGTCTGCTCCTCAGCTTTTCCTCAGCTTGTCCGTCAGGTTCGGGAGCATCTGTCATGGCTTCTGGTTCTTTTCAGAACTTTTACCACGCTGAGCACTTGGTCTCTGGAACTTGAGATGTTTGGCTATGGGTTAGACAGAAATTGACATCTTTATTGCAAGGAAACGGAAATGGGTAGACCAGCTCTCAAGTATGGAACAGTGTGGCTGTCTCCCTGATATATTCCATTCCTCTTTCTTAACTAATAAGTTAAAGTTGTATTTCTTCCAATCATGCTCCCGGGGACAGGCACAGGTAGTTTATTTAAGCATTTCTTTTTCTTTACTTGCATATTCTTAAATCTTTAATGGCATTTCTTAACATTATTAACTCTTTACTCTCATCACATCTACTTCCATCCTAAGAAAGCCCTCTTCTAAGGACTTTTTAAACCTCAAAATGGGCTTGACACATCCTGGTAATACATGAAAGTTATCTTTTACTCTCTAACACAATTGGTAGTAGATTGCTACCAATTTTGTGGGCAAGAAGTTCATTAGTTTTTAAGATAATGGGGTTTGCAGAGACTTGAGAGCTTCAATTTTGCATGATACTTCTTTCAAACTAGTCAAATTTACGTGACTGTGGCACAGCAAGACACTAAAAGGTAAATCCTAAATCATTTCTCATGATGTCTTCACCAACAGCATTGGTTTATAAATTGTTGGTGGAGGAGCCAAGATCTTTCTCTAGAAAGTTTGACTCAATTTAAGAAAGTGAAATATTACTAGTAGAGCTTAGGAGGTATGATTATTTAAAAATTTCTTAAAGAGCACAATTCTGGCTTCTCCTAAGCGGAAGGCAAGAACTGGCTTCTTCCAGTAAGAAAGTGAATAATGATAATAATAATAGCAACAGCAACGTTGTTATTATTGTTCTAAACTTCCATGCTTTCTGAACCTTATTTGGGGGAATCCTGTGTTAGCTGTGTTTATCTGTATTTGGCAGCTGGCAGTTCTTTTTTTGTTTTCTGTTTTTATTATTTTTGCATGTGGCTTCATGATTCATTGAAAAGGGCACAGGGAGAAAGCTGAACAATTTGAGTACAAAGGCACTTGGTAGAAGACAAATACCCTCTCCTTGTTTCTTTATCTTTGTATTTCTAAGATGGCTCCACCACGGATCCCTACTTAACTGAGAAATGACATTCTCTGAGGGAGTGGAGCACTCAGTTTTCTTTGTTGACTCAGCCTGAGGAGCAACATTAATGTCTTTCTGTGTTTCTTCTCACTTCGTAGGATGAAAAGGAGCAGCTTATACAGTCCAAGAGTTCCGTTGCCAGTCTTGTTGGGAGATCAAAAACCATTGTTCAGCTAAAGCCACGCAGTCCCGACCACGTGCTGAAGAGTACCATTTCTGTGAAGGCCATTTGTGACTATCGGCAGATAGAGGTGAGTCGGTGGAAGGGGTACCTCTGACTTCGGAGGGAAGGAAGGGAGAAGCAAAACCTTCAGTTAGGGTTATGATCGGGAGAGGTCCAATGGTGGAGGTGTTTTGTTTTGTTTTTTTAATTAGAATTTAAACATACTTAAAGAAAAATAAATGCCCAAACTCTACAGTCTTGACCTGCTCCCTGCCTCGGGTATTGGCATCATCATCCGCCCCATATCCTAAGTGGTGTCAGAAATGGGACTTTGGGGGCACCTGGGTGGCTCAGTTGGCTAAGCGTCTGCCTTTGGCTCATGTCATGATCCCAGGGGAGTTCCACATTGGGCTCCCTGCCCCACAGGGAATCTGTTTCTCCCTCTGCCCCTCCTCCCACTCATTCTCTCAATCTCTCTCTCAAATAATAAATAAATAAAATCTTTAGAAGGAAGGAAGGAAGGAAGGAAGGAAGGAAGGAAGGAAGGAAGGAAAAGAAAGAAAGAGAGAGAAAGAAAGAAAGAAAGAAAGAAAGAAAGAAAGAAAGAAAGAAAGAAAGAAAAGAAAGAAAAGAAAGAGTACTTTGTAGCACCTGAGTGATACCTTTGGCTTTCCCCCTCTTATCCCCTACAGATAGTAGGACTACCAAGTCAATATCAACTTGTAAATAAATATCCCTTAGATATACTTTTTTCTGTCCCTGCAGCTACTACCCTAAGTTAGACTCTCAGTTTCTTTCACGTGGATCGTGGCATCGCCTCCCCAATTCAATGCGTTCTTTATCCTTCTACCAGCATGTGGTTTTTTTTGTTGTTGTTTTTTTGTTTTTAAGTTTCACTCATTTATTTGAAAGAGAGAGAGAGCACATGAGCGGGGAAGGGGCAGAAGGAGAGGGAGAGAGAGAATCCACAAGCAGAGCCCAAAGCAGGGCTCGATCCCAAGACCCAAGGTCATGATCTGAGCTGAAATCAAGAGTCGGCCACCCAACTGACTGAGCCACCCAGGTGCCCCCAGCATGATCTTAAAAAAAAAAAAAAAAAGGTCATTTCTCTGCTTACATCCTATAACAATTCCTCAATTTTATTTAGAAAGTGAATTCCTTAATGCAGCTTCAAGGTCCCGAATAATCTTTCTTTACCTCTCTAGGCCAGACTGGGTCATTGTCCCTTTCATGCTTTCCCTGGTAAATTGCATTTTTCACACAGTATTGTAACTCTATACCCCACCAGAATATGTGGAATATGGACCATGTTCGTCAGTTTACCATTTTACCATTCTTTTGTCCAGTGGCCCACCAAAATTCCAGGCACATATTAGGCTCAGTAAATATTTGTAATGCAAAAGAATGAACTTTTCTGGCACTTTTCTGTGTCTCAGTATTTCTGTCTATAAAATAAGGATGATAATGTTGGTTACTTATTTCCCAAGAGAAAGAATTAGTGATTCCAGAATGCTTGAACTTTTTCAGGGATTTGAGTGGGATGACAAGAAGGGAAGAAGAGGAAGTATCACAAAAGCAAAGTTGCAATTATTCGTGTCCCTTTAACGTTTACCCTAATGGTTATAGATGCAGAGAGACAGTTTCCTTATAACTTTCATATACTGACTTACTTGACATGTAATAAACATTTAACACTTGCTTTCTTGATTTATTTGATGTCACAGCCTTTCCTGTATTGTGTATTTATAAGGTTATCTTTTCATCACAATCAGGAACCCTCACTAAGTGATGGCAGATTTCAAAAATGATTTTTTTCATAAGGATTTCACAGCCTTGGAATCAGGCACCATATCATAATGGTTGTTGGTTTATCCATTAGCAGTAACTTGTGAGTTTGTCTCTTCAGATCACCATCTGCAAGAACGATGAGTGTGTTTTGGAAGATAATTCACAGCGGACCAAGTGGAAGGTGATCAGCCCCACAGGGAATGAGGCGATGGTGCCATCGGTCTGTTTCCTCATCCCCTCACCCAACAAGGATGCCATTGAGATGGCCACCAGGTAACTTTGCTTAGCTGCCACCCCTGCTGCTTGGCCTGAGGGAGCTGATGGAGGGATGAATCTGCATTTGTGATCTTAAACGGAGCAGCCAAGTTTTAAAGTTTCTTCTGGTAAAGACCTTCTATGATGATACCAAGTCTAGCACTGGCAGCTACGCTGTAGCTTTTCAGTAAATGCTGATGTTCAGTCGAGATATTCAGTGATCATGCTGGAGTTAAACAGTTTCCTCTCAGAAGACTGATTTTTATATTGATACTAAATTTTCTTCTTTATATTTTATTAATACCATATACATACATATTTTTAAAAGCTGAATTATACCACAAAGCTTATAATAAAACCCACCCACCCCAGAGTTCTACCTTCCCGAGTTTGCTATTTTCAACTATCAATTTTGAGATCACTGACATTTTAGTGGGATTTTTGGAGAGAGAAGATAAACTAATGGGTTTAGGTCTCTTATTTAAGTGAAGTCCTGGCTTCTAGTTTTCTATCCTGTTCTTTATAGTTCACATTTCTTGAAGAAATTCAAGGTAATGTGGTGTGTGTGTTGTGTTGAATACGTCTGCGTATTTGTGAGTTTGTAATTCTTCCAGGAGTTGAGATTGAATTAGGCATGGGATACTTTAGAAAAAAAAATTTACTCCTGTCCTCATACTGCAGTCTTGTTTTTTTTTATTTTTAATAAGCCAGATGACTTTTTAAGTTGCTCTTAACTTTCGAACATCTTAGTAGTTTTGTGAATATACAGACCACAGCAATATACTTTTTAAGCATTGATATTGTCATATTTCAACAATTCCAGGTGGGGTTATTTTATTTCTACTTTTCTCTATTACTTTTCTTCATGGATATATCTTCTCACTTCTCATGATTATATTATACACAGATCACATTTATAAGACTGCTAAACATATGCTGACATCATGGACATAATACTGCAATAAATCCAGATTGTTTGAATATCTCAGTTAATTTTGTTCTAAAGATTGCCTTGTTAGTATTTGATTCCTTGCCCTTCTCTGCTCAACATATAAACCCAGTTCTGCTAAGGCAATCACATTTTCCCCCCGGAAAGGTCTCTGATGTAGATCCCAAGTTTTGGAAAAGCTACAGCCAGGTTCTCTGTTGTCTCTAGGGTGGAGCAGTCTTACCAGAAAGTGATGGCCCTTTGGCATCAGCTACATGTTAACACCAAAAGCCTTATCTCCTGGAACTATCTGAGGAAGGACCTTGACCTTGTAAAGACCTGGAACCTGGAAAAGGTAAGTGTGAAAGCCTTACCTCAGGCTCACATCCTATTGGCAAGCTTTTTTTGGAAGGAACTTTTTTTTTCATTACTGTGAGACTCCTACCCACCCAAAGGGAGTAAAATGGAGTTGGGGATAGTGTTTCAGGATTAGGAGGTTCTAGGAACTAAAAACAGCAGCCTGCATGGCCAAGGAAATTCCTGATGAAAATAAACAACTTCTTCGGTCTTCTTGGCCGACCAAAGATTGTAGGATTCTTCTCACTCTGCAGGACAAGCAGCTCTTGTTTAAGTGTGTATATAGTGGAGGAATAATGGTGAATTAACCATTATGAAGGGTTGCGTCCAAAAGGGCACAGTGGATGCTTCTGGGGTGCTGGTAATATTGTTTCTTGATCTGCATGGGTAAGTTCTGTCTGAAAGGTCAACATGTTTGCAATTTATGGTGTGTGTACCTGATTTGTATGTATGTTAAACATCAATGAAAAGGAGAACTAGAGAAAGTATTATGTTCCCATTCTACTAAAATTTCTTTTTTTTTTCTTTTCATTAGCTTCGATCCTCAGCACCAGGGGAGTGCCACCAGGTTATGAAGAACCTCCAGGCCCACTATGAAGACTTTCTGCAGGATAGCCGTGACTCTCTGCTCTTCTCAGTGGCTGATCGTTTGCGCTTGGAAGAGGAGGTGGAGGCTTGTAAAACCCACTTCCAGCACCTGATGAAGTCCATAGAGAATGGTGTGTGCCTTGGGAAAGGGAGAGGAATGGTGGATTGAGAGCCCTGAAGGGTGCTGCTAGACCTTCATGGAGACTAGGAAGTACCACCTTCTTACTATTTGAGTGGCTCAGAACTTGAGATAGAGAAAAACTTACAGAGATGAATTCTCAAAATCAGATCATGGATGATGAGGCCTTATTTCAGTCATTATTGCTAATCAATGTATCGCATTTTCTTGTGGAAATAACATGTTTAGATCCTTAAAGATGAGTATACAATGCAGGGAATTCAGGATCAGGCAAAAGGTTCCCCCCATATAAGGCCTTGCTTTCATTTGTGGAATATCAGGTATGCTGCCCTCTATCTAAGCCTGAATCTATTGTTTCAGGTTTCTTGACCTCTGTTGTGGTGCTTAGTGGTATCCTGTGGTTGTGTTTTTACAGAGGACAAAGAGGAAACGGTGGCCAAGATGTACATTTCAGAGCTGAAGAATATCCGGCTACGCCTGGAGGAGTGTGAACAGCGGCTGGTCAAACGAATTCAGTCTCCAGCCAGTTCTAGGACTGACAAAGATGCCCGGCAGGATAATGCGTTACGGATCGCAGAACAAGAGGTAAGCCTGAAGAGCAGGCTGGGTGCTGGTTGAAGTGTAAATGCTTTCAGAGTGAATTGGATGGCAAGACAATATGGAGCTTAAGAAATAAGGCAATGGGGGCGCCTGGGTGGCTCAGTCGTTAAGCGTCTGCCTTTGGCTCAGGGCGTGATCCCAGAGTCCTGGAATCGAGCCCCACATCAGGCTTCTCTGCTGGGAGCCTGCTTCTTCCTCTCCCACTCCCCCTGCCTGTGTTCCCTCTCTCGCTGGCTGTCTCTTCTCTGTTAATAAAATAAAATAAAATCTTTAAAAAAAAAAAAAAAAGAAAGGAAGGAAGAAGGCAATGGACTCATGGCATTCCTACTTGAGAATTCTTCGCTGCAGCCTGCAAATGCCTTTTTTCTATGGCAAAGCATGATTTCAACTCCCAGTGTGTTGCTGACTGTTGATTAGTTTTCTACACAGTAGGAAGGCAGACAGACTGGCAGATTGTTCTAAGCACTGCATTTGGGCTTCATGTTTTAAGACTGCTTAGCAGAGATGCTACTGTCTGCTCTATCCCTTGTGTGCATGGGTTACTTTCTATGACATGGTTGTCATCAGCCATAGGATGCAGAAAATATTAAGGAGGGGCGCCTGGGTAGCGCAGTCGTTAAAGCGTCTGCCTTCGGCTCAGGGCGTGATCCCGGCGTTCCGGGATCGAGTCCCACATCGGGCTCCTCTGCTGGGAGCCTGCTTCTTCCGCTCTCACTCGCCTGCTGTGTTCCCTCTCTCGCTGGCTGTCTCTCTGTCACATAAATAAATAAAATCTTTAAAAAAAAAAAAAAGAAAATATTAAGGAAAGACTCAGATTCTACTCTAGGCGCTGATGCACACTGGACTTAACTCTCATTCTAGTTTCCTTTCTTATAAAATGGATATAATGCATGAGTCCAAACTGTATCACTTAACTTCGGAAGTTTTCCAAAACTTAGGAAGTTAAGTGATACAGTACATATAATGAGTTTCCTGAAAAAGTGAAATGCCATCAAAATTTAGAGTAGTATTTTTAAAATAAAAGCAAGTATTAATGGCTTCGTTATGTGCTTATAGGCATATAAAGAGAGTAAGCCGAAGTCCTCACTCTTGGCTTACGGTGTAAAGAAGGGTAAAACACTGAAGTCACAATTAGGACCTTCAGTATAAGAGATGTCATAAGATAATACCAAGGGTATTTGCAGGTTTTGAAGCAAACATTGCTGTAGAGATTGAGAGTATTACTAGACCATTTCTACTTGGGATCATAGGAGAGAGCTCTGTGAAGAATAGTAGATTTGATGTGGGAGCTTAAAGGAATGGAAAGGACTGGCTGAATTAGGAGCGATTTTTCTTACCTTTCTCAATTATTCCTAAGCTTGAAGAAGAGGACGAGAGAGCAGTGTAATTTTCTTTGGCCGAGATGGGTCTAAATGCCCAAATGAGGCATATCATATAAACCTATAATTTTCATATTGAAACTTTAGTTTTCTGTAGTCATCTGAAACCTGTCTCAGCAAAATAGGACATTTTAAGAAATGTTAATATTTAGCTCTTCTAAAGGACATTCCTTTTTTTGATTTTTATTTTGAAGTAGTTTCAGTATACAGAAGATTTTTTTATTGTCACATCACCTTCACCTAGATCCCACAAATGTTGACATTTTTCTCTATTTGCTGTATCATTTTTTCTACAAATGTACATTATAATAATCTTTTTCTTTTCTTGAGAGTGAGTTCTGGACGTGATACTCTTTTATTCCTAAATACTTTAGTGTGCATTTCCTAAAATGTAGTCTCTCTCTTTTTTTAAAGATCTATTAATTTATTTGAGAGAGAGAGAGAGAGAGAATGTGCGTGTACAAGCTGGGGGGAGGGGCAGAGGGAGAGGGAGAGAGAGAATCTCAAGCAGGCTCCCCTGCAGAGTACAGAGCCCAACACAGGGCTCAATCTCACGACCCTGAGATCATGACCTGAGCCAAAATTGAGAGTTGGATGCTTAACTGA
Organism: Ursus maritimus; assembly: GCF_017311325.1. NCBI lineage: Eukaryota > Metazoa > Chordata > Mammalia > Carnivora > Ursidae > Ursus > Ursus maritimus. The sequence goes on from NW_024425786.1 coordinate 29,923,781, forward strand.
CTGAGCCGTGCAGGCGCCCCAAGGGTAGTCTCTTACGTAACCAGAGGACAATGATTAAAATCAGGAAGTGAACATTGATATAATGCTGCTATCCAAGACTTCATTAAAATTTCATCAGTTGGCCTAATAATGCCTTTTTTGGGTACGCCCCCCCCCCAACACCAAAGAATATTTTTAGTACAGGACTCAATCCAGAACTTATCACACATTGTGTTTAGTTGCTATGTCTCTTTAAATTTCCTTAACCTGAAACAATTTCTCGATTTTTTTATCATCTTTCATGCCCCTAACATTTGTTAAGAGTGCAGTTCATTTATTTTGTAGAACGTTCCTTTATTTGTGTTTATCCGAGGCTCCTCCATGATTAGATAGAGGATACGTGTTTAGGCAGAAATACCACAGAACTGATCTTGTGTCCTCAGTGTGTGATATCAGGAGGCACGTGATGTCGATTTGTCCCATTACTGGCGATAACTTGTACTGCTTGCTGCTCTCTTCCCCTTTGTAATTACTAAGCATATTGTGGAGAGATACTGAGACTATGTACATACCCTGTTTTATATCACACTTTCACCAACTAGTTTTAGCATCTCGTGTTGATTCTTGACTGAATTAATTGGTATGACTGTTGCCGAAAGGTGATTTTCTAATTCTGTGATTCCTTTTACAGTACATTATTCCTGTTTACATATTTACATTATTCCTATTACATTATAATGGAATAAATTTCTATTCTATCAAAAGGGAAGAGCTTGCCTGCCTTCCTCCTTTCTTATTTCTTTATGTCAGTATGGACTTAGGGATTCTTATGTTATTTAAGGTTTGTAAGTTGTTATTGTCTTTATTTTAATGTTCAGAATTTCCCAAATTTAGCCAGTGGGAGACCCTTTAAGCCGGCATCTATATCATTTTAACATGTCCTTACCATTCTTTTAGTGCTTTCTTATTTCTCAACAAAACAAAACATTCTAGGTTCATCTTGCCTTTGCCAACCCCACCTATGTAATCAGCCATCTCTCCAAGGAGTCCCGCTTCCATTGGATGGAGAATGCTATTTAGAAACCAAGATCTGGGTGCTGAGTATGCTCATTATTATTGGGGTGTCATTGTTTCTAGGTCTACTCAGCCGACAGAGCTAGAAAAATACATACTTACAAACACATATATGCATACACACATACAAAACCACCTCTGTCACATATACACATATATGTATACATACATGTGTATGTGTATATATGTATGTGTAATTGAGATGAATGTATCACAAAGGTGATATATTGATATCAGTATATTTATCAATCTCTGTCTCTCACGCACGCGCGCGCACACACACACGCGCACGCGCACGCGCACACACACACACACACAGATGTAACTATGAATTCATATGCATCTATTTTCATCTGGTTCCAAACTAGTACCACAGGGTTCATTCTAACCTCTCTTCTTTCCAAATTTTAACTCCCTTTGCCAAGACTGAAAAACGTACTTTATGTTATCCATAGTAAGTTTACTTACTGCTCAGTTCTAGCGCGTAGAGATAAGTAGTTTTAGAATTGCTGACTCATGGCACTACAAAAAAACAAACCTACTAACTGGAGTTCAGCATTTATGTATGGTTCCTTTTGTCTTTAGCCTATAGTCCAAATACTGTGTTCAGGAAATACTTGTGTGTGTTCTTCCCATCCGCCCCCTTCAGTGCTGTTTCGTAGTTTATTCAGCTACTTTTTTATATGGGGGCATTTAGGTTGTTTGCAGTATTTGCTTATTACAAACAAGAACTTCTTGGGGCACCTGGGTGCCTCAGTCGTTAAACGTCTGCCTTCGGCCCAGGGCGTGATCCCAGGGTCCTGGGATCTAGCCCCACATCGGGCTCCCTTCTCCACTGGGAGCCTGCTTCTTCCTCTCCCACTCCCCCTGCTTGTGTTCTCTCTCTCTGTCAAATAAATAAATAAAATCTTTAAAAAAAAGAACTTCTTTCAAACTTCTTTGTTCAAGTCTGTCTCCATTTTGTTGTGTATCTTGTTCCTGACAGCGCACCCAAGAGGATTTGCAGCAACTGAGGTCAGAGTTTGATGCTGTTTGCATGAAATGCAACAGCTTTCTTCATCAGTCTCCATCTGGTTCAAGTGTCCCAACTCTGCGCTCAGAACTCAATCTGCTGGTGGAGAAAATGGACCGTGTGTATGGTCTGTCCACTGTCTATCTGAATAAGTGAGTAAGCGGAGGATTTGGAGCCAAGGGGCAATGTTTTCACTGGGATGAGAAGGGGAAGTGCCCGGAGTGTTTTTAATGAATAATCCAGAGAGGTTGCAGATCTTGAAGATCATGTACTCATGAAGAGAGACCTTGGCCTTAGTTCCGGGCAACATGGAGTGGGTTCATTGGGGTGCAGCGAAGAAACGCAGTGGTACAGAAAGGGAGATAGATTCTCAGTGTTAGGACTATTTTGTACCTCATTTCTGTTTGATTAGATGCCTCTGAAAAAAAAAAAAGGAACAGTAAAGAATAAAAATAAAAATTTTCAGTTAAACTAAATATAGTCTTTGAAGGTTTCCCTCTACCCACCATGACCATTAGGGTCATAGGTCTTAGACTCTTCGTAGTGTTACGTGGGTTTCTGACCTCATGTTCTTTCTCCCATGAGTCCATCACATGTGTGCGTGTCCCAGTATCACCAAGAACTTTATTTTGAATTGGCTTAAATTAGCAGCATGTATACCATGCTCTCTTGTTTTCATGAAACCCTGTCATCATCTAGTAATGGTAACACGGACGTTAGCAGTTCCGTTTTGGGAACTCTGTATAGCACTCCAAGTCTGTGGCTCAGCTCTTGAAATGTGTGTGTTAACGAAGGTGATTCTACCCTCTTAGGCTCAAGACAATCGATGTCATAGTGCGTAGCATCCAGGACGCTGAACTCTTGGTGAAAGGTTATGAGATCAAGCTAAGTCAAGAAGAAGCAGTACCAGCAGATCTCTCAGCTCTGGAGTCCCATCGGTCTACGTTACGGGTTGGTTGCTCTGAGTTTCTGAGTTTTGTAGGAGCTTGACTTAACATGCCCATTGCTTTGGGTTAGCAGAGATATGCAATTTTGGATGGCATGACAGTAATTAGCATTTGAACTAGGCAGAATAGCATATTTAATATGTTTTAATGTGGATTCAAAGAAGTTGGGACTAAGAAATATGTTTAGCTGGAAAGGGAAAATAAAGGACTATGCCTTTCTATTTATTTTCTCCCTTTTCTCCCCAGTAATATCATAGCTACGTCAGATACAATCGTGGTTGTACTGTAAGTTTGTAAAACACTTAGCTATCACCTCGTTGATTCTCACAGAATTGTGAGTGGATGGGGAAGAGATCTTTATCCCCACTCACAGATGAGCATCCTGAGATTCGGATTGGGCAAACAATTTACCTTGGTTTCATAGCTTATAAATGGGAGAGCCAGGTCTCAGACACCAGTTCTTTGCACATTTCTCTGTACTGTACCGCCCGTCCTTGGCCTCCTGGTGTGCATGAGCACTGTAGAGGTGTTTCTAGCACAAACATCATAAGGTCTAGCTTCTGATTTCCAGGTATAATGTGGAGCCAGCTGTGGACAATGTCCTTGTTTTCTACCTTAGTCTGAGTCCTTTTTAGCATGGAATATATTTAACCTGTTGCTGTGCTTGTGTTTATATAGCACTGGCTTAGTGATGTGAAGGACAAGAATTCAGTGTTTTCAGTCCTGGATGAGGAAATTGCCAAGGCCAAGGTAGTGGCAGAGCAGCTGAGTCGTCTGACCCCAGAGCGAAACCTGGATTTGGAGCGCTATCAGGAAAAAGGCTCCCAGCTGCAGGACCGTTGGCACCGGGTCATTGTCCAGCTGGAGACCCGGTGAGTGGTGGCCTCACCGCTTTTTCCTATTCAGGGACTAGGTTTTAAACAAATTGAATTATATCTGTGTATTCTTATTTAAAGGCAGGAAGTGAGAGAGAAGGGTACAAATTGAATGACAGTATGAATTCTGGACAAGAGAAACAACAGAAAATTGGGACCACCAACCCCAAAGCAGACCTGAGGCTTGCTTTTGGATCAGCAGTGATGGTCCTGTTAGCCATGCTTCTCCTGTTCCAGTTTTTATGTAGTTGAGCCATGATGACAATGAATCCAACTATGAGCCATTTTTCATAGTGTGGCTTTGCAGGATTTCTTGCTTCCACTTTCATTTGCTAATTCAGTGGCTTTTTATTTCTGTTACTTGAAGTCCTCCTTCTGATGTCTGATTTGAATAGGAAAGATAGAAAATGATCTTTCTGAGGCTAGGCTGGGTAGGTAAATATATAGGGAGAGGAGTTCTAGTAGCTCGTAAGTTTGGATTCATTCTCTGTTATTGAATTACTTACTATCCCAAGTCTAGTTAGACTAACGGAAGTGATACAAGAAACTGTTACCGAAATTAACAGAAAATAACTACTGTTTTCACCCACCTTTCCCCAAGAAATTACAGCAGTCCCTAAAACATAACTAGGGCACTCTGTCATCAGGAAACAGAAGTATACAGCCAGCACTACCTTATTGGCAACCCTGGTGATCCTTGGCAACCTAGGTAAAAATTGGACAAGGATTATCATGGGATGCCGGGCTCCCAGGCAGTGTCCAGGGCTAGCATGCGCAACTGGTTTCTATTCACCTGCACCCCATAGGGCACTGGGTACAAGCATAGGTCCCGACATTGCACTGCTGTTCCAGCAAAAAAAGACGTATCCTCTGTGATCAGGCCCAACTAGAGGAAGGGGCTAAGGAGGGAATCGCACCATTTATTTTATTGTTTGTACCAACGTATCTGATGGCAGTTTCTTTTCCTTTGCTCCTCCAGCCAATCTGAGCTGGAAAGTATCCAGGAAGTTCTGGGAGATTACAGAGCCTGCCATGGAACGCTCATCAAATGGATTGAGGAAACCACTGCCCAGCAGGAAATGATGAAGCCAGGCCAGGCAGAGGATAGCAGAGTGCTGTCGGAGCAGCTCAGCCAGCAGACGGTGGGTGTGACAGTAGCGTGGTGAAAGTTGGGGACGAGGGCGGTTAATTTTTCATAGAAGAAGATGATGGACTAGCTATTAAGCTTCCCCCAAATGGTAAGACATTCTGAGCCTCCTCTTCTGAAAAGAGTTCAAGCAGAATGGTCTCAAGATGATGCTGGGTTTGCATTTAGGCCAGACAGACTTGGAAGGTCCCTTCCAATCCCGAGTTGTAGTGACTATATTGAAACCATAGATGGACAGATTACAATTATCTTGCTTCATTTTGTTACTTGATACTGCATTTGATCGAACTGGGATTAGAACATGGGGCATTGAAAACCGGGAAAGATGTGAACGGACAAAATTATTTGAAGTGGTTTTTACTTGTTAGTGTTTTGGGGATTTTTTTCCCCCTTTTTTTCTGTGTGTGTGTGTGGAGGGGGCTTGTTTTGTGTCGCATTACAGTTTAAACTATGAAGTCTGGTGTTAGATTGCTTGGATTCCAGTCCTGACTCACTCACTCACTATGACACCTTGACCAAATTACCTAACCTCTCAGTATTCCACTTCCCCATCAATAAAATGGATATAGTCCGTTATTTGTTCAGCCTGTCTCACTTGTAAGGTTATTATTGCTGGGATTCAATGAGGCGATACATGTAAAATACGCAGAGCAGTGGTTTCTGGGGTGTGGGCTCCAGACCAGTAGCATCAGCATCACCTGGAGCTTGTTAGAAATGCACATTCTCAGCCCTACCCAAACCTACCAAATCAGAAACTCCAGAGGTGTGGGGCCCAGCAATCTGTATTTTATTCAGCCTCGCAGGTGATTCTGATGTAGCTGAGATTTGAAAACTGCCTTAGAATATAATAAATGCTCCACTGTTTTGACGACCATAGGATAATGATAATGTTGTTGTGATACTTTGGTTTCTAGGATCTGTTTGCAGAAATCGAGAGGAATCAGACAAAGCTGGACCAGTGTCAAAAATTTTCCCAGCAATACTCCACTATTGTAAAGGTAATTCTGGCGTATCCCTGAAGGCATGTAAATGATCTCCAGCATGGGAAGATCTTGCTTGTCACTGTAGGTTTTGTTTCTGGACAAATACGTGCTTCCACTAGAGGTTGACGCTGCCCTCCAGTTAATGCCAGTGTGTACTGTTCGTGGCCCTACGTTCCGGAATGCTCAGAGGGGTACCAGACATCAGCTCTGATTCAAGGAGTCACCCTTTGAATGATCCATAGGTTTTTTAAACTTGCCGTGTCAGAAACAGAATGTTTTGGATTTCCTCTCAAATATACTTCTCATTGTCTTGCCTATTTCAGGAAATAGTGTCCCATTTTCCTACGTGCTGAAACAAAAAACCCAAGAGTCATCCTTAATTCTTCTCTTTGCCATAAACTTTATGTTCAGTCTGTGAATAGCTTGGCTCCATCTTCCAATATGTCCTTGATCTATCATTTGTTACCCACCCACCTGCCCCCATTTCCCTGCTTTGCACCTAAGTAAGGAATCTTCGACTATTCTAATACCTCTGAGCTGATCTCTTGCTTTTACTCCTGTCTCACAGGCTATTTCCCCACATAGTAGCCAGACTCACCTTTTTAGAACATACTGAGTGTCACTGAATCTCAGACATCATTTTATATACTACCAAAAAACAGGAAACTGCCAATTATGCAAATACCATTGATTGTAAGACATATTCTAGCTTCAGAGATACTAAAATGTGGGGGAAATGTACACCTCATAATAGCTGAAATACAGGAAATTAGATCATGCCACTCTTCTGCTCAAAACTGTCCAGTGACTACATATCCTATTCATAATAAAATTCTAAAGCTGTATATGGCCTATGAGACCCTGCATGATCTGCTATCCCCTCCCTATTTCTCTGATAACATCTTTAAATAAAAATGACCTGAGGGGTGCCTGGGTGGCTCAATCGTTAAGCGTCTGCCTTCAGCTCAGGGCGTGATCCCAGCGTTCTGGGATCGAGCCTCACATCAGGCTCTTACGCTGGGAGCCTGCTTCTTCCTCTCCCACTCCCCCTGCTTGTGTTCCCTTTCTCGCTGTCTGTCTCTCTCTCTGTCAAAAAAAAAAAAAAAAAAAAAAAACCTGAGATTAATATGTATTTATTATGTTCCTTCCCACTAGAATGTAAGTTCCAAGGGAGCAAGATTTTTTCTAACTTGTTCTCCACTGTATGTATAGCATTCAGAACAATGACAGGTGCGTAGTAGATGCTCAATAAATACTTTTTGAATAAATGAATTTCTTTAGTTAATAACAGAAGACTTGGTATCACAAAGAATTGAGTTCAAATCCTAGCTTCACCATTTTCCAGGGTTAAGACTTTGAGCAAGTTTCTTAGCTTCTCAGAGTGTCTGTTGCTATATCTACAAAATGGGAATAGTAACTACCTCACTGAGTGGTTGTCAAGATTCCACGAGATAACGTATACATAGGACATTGCCTCAAACTTAAAATACATTCAGTAAATGATAGCACCTGCTTTTATTATTATTACTATTTTGTTACTACTACAGTTTGTTTATTTTTTATTATTTTTTTAAAGATTCCATTTATTTATTTGAGAGAGAGAGAGAGCATGAGAGGGGGAGGGACAGAGGGAGAAGGAGAAGCAGGCTCCCCTGCCGAATAGGAAGCCCAAAGCTGGGCTTGATCCCAGGACCCTGGGATCATGACCTAAGCTGAAGGCAGACGCTTAACTTACCACCCAGGCGCTCGAGGGAGAGGGAGTCTTAAGCAGACTCCACACTGAGCACAGAGCCCGACGTAGGGCTTAATCTCACGACCCCGAGATCACTCCCTGAGCGGAAACCAAGAGTCGAACGCTTAACCGACTGAGCCACCCAGGCGCCCCACTACTACTGTTTAATAGGCTGCTTAAGGAATTCATTGTGTGTTTTCCTTCTGCCTAGAGTCTTCTAAGTAGACAACAGAAAGCAGGACATTCTAGGCAAAGGGAACTGCGTAATCAAAGGCACAGAGGAATGGAAATACAATGATTATATGAGGAAATAGGAAATATGCTGGCGTAGCTAGAAGGTGTATGGTGCAGAAGAAGCAGTGATTATGAAAAAGGAGAAGGGGAGGTTGAGGCCAACCTATGAAAGGCTATGTCCAGTTCTCTTCGCTTTACCTTCTATTCTTGTTCCTCAACACGGGGTGTTAGAACCAGGAGCATCAGGACCATCTGGGAGCTTGTGAGGAATGCAGAATCTTCCACCTGCCAAATCAGAATTTCAATTTCAGTAAGGTCCCTAGATGATTTGTGTGCATGTTGATATGTGAGAAGCTCTGCTCTAGATCTTTGTACGCCTTCAAACAGAGGAACAAAGTGGTCATCTTTGTGTTTTAGAAAAGTTATTTTGGTGGCAGCATAGAAAATAAATTGGAAAGAGAGCAAAGCAGGGTAGTAGTTAGAGGCTCCTGCACCCATCCACATAAGAGTTGAAGAGGGCCTGGCCTCGGGGAGCAGTCTCGGGATTGCAGATGGAGTGTCAGCCTAGCACGGGGACAGGAGAAGAGCATTGGTTTAGGATGACTCTGTTGCTCACCCACTGGGTAATCAGGGAAACTCACTCTCTGTCTCTGGGCTTCAGTTTCCCAATGGATGAGATGAAAAGGATGGTCAGCAAACACCAAACTGCAAACCCAAGACTCAGCATAACTATGACCCACACGCATGCCTATTTTTCTGTGGCCCATGAGAAATGGCTTTAAAAAAAAAAAGTCGAAAGAAGACGACTACTTCATGACACGTGAAAATTCTACGAACTTCAACTTTCAGTGTCATACATGGCGTTGTATCATAACACAGTCACACCCTTTCATTTACTGAACGTCTACAGTTTCTTTCACTTAAGTGGCAGAGTTGAGCAGCTATGACAGACCATATAGCCTGACAGTTTCCATCTGGCCCTTTAAGGAAAAAGTTCGCTAACCACTGGTTTAAGTGATCACCAAAATGCCTTCCAGCAATGAAATATTATGAATCCGTTGCATGAGTTCTATGCGCTGTAAAGCCCCATGGAAATGCAGTGAACTTTCTTCCTCCCCCAGGACTATGAATTGCAACTGATGACATACAAGGCCTTTGTGGAATCACAGCAGAAATCCCCTGGCAAGCGCCGTCGGATGCTTTCCTCCTCAGATGCCATCACGCAAGAGGTGAAAGGGTGGGGAAAGGACACGCCACTCTCTTCCCTTAAGGAAAGATTTGTTTGTCGAGGCCCTGACAGTTTAATTTAGGGTTCACCTTTCTGTTGAGCATGTGATTTCATGAAAACTTCCTCTTATTTTCAACTATTTAAATATACTTTTCTGGCAGATAATTTATCTAATTTTTTTTTTTTTTGGAACCATAGTTCATGGACTTAAGGACTCGCTACACAGCACTGGTGACCTTAACCACCCAGCATGTGAAATATATCAGTGATGCGCTCCGGCGACTAGAGGAGGAGGAGGTGAGGACAGCTGGGTCCTAAATCATTTTGAAAATAGAATTAAAAACCCCATGTCTCATCTGTCAAAATTTAAAGTGCACATACAGCCAATTCTCCTTGTTCACGGTACTGTGTTCTGTGACACTGCTGTGCACACTGCGTTAGGGAACGCTGGACTCTTGCATTTAGGGGGAAATACAGGGTTAGGTTCCTGTAAGCCTCTGTCGCATATTTCTGTCAATGAATAATCGATAACCTGTTACATTTAATATATTCTGTTGATTCAGGCCAAGAGCCCTCTAACTCACACCTGAATAAAGTTTATTTAACATTGATTTTCTCTGTAAGGCACGTCACAGCCTTCTTGTGCTTAGGAACACAAGACGGCACTTCAGCACTATGCTCGGGTCCATTTTAAATGGTGAAATCACCAACGAAAATTGTGAAAAATGTGGCAGTAAATAGACTGTGAAAAGGACACTTGTTAAGAGCTGTATAAGAGGTGAAATGAGAAGGTAGAGCACCCCTTGTTCCACCTCAGCTGGGAACATCGGGTATACCTGGGAATGACTGCGAAAATGCCACCAGGATTGATTAGGGGATTACAAATAAATTCCAGTGAGTAGAAAATTCACAAATATAAAATTTGTGAATAATGAGGATTAACTGTATTATGTCCAACACTCCCACCTTCAAGTATCTTCATTGTAGAAATACTGTAAGTATGATGAAAGGAAACATGAGGAAAGATCCTTAATAAAACATAATTTGTTAAAGGGAAATATTGGAAACATACAAGTTCCATACAATGGCATGCTATGAAACTATTAAAAACAATGAAATAGGCTTATTACATATTGTGTTCTTATAATAAAGTAAGCTAGAGAAAAGATGTTAAGAATATCATGAGGAAAAGAAAATGCATTTACAGTGCTGTATTGTATTTATCGAAAAATCTCATGTGTGAGTGGAGCTGAGCAGTTCCAATCCCACTGTTCAAAGATTAGCTGTACACCAGATTTCTGGGGAAATAAGATTAAAGGGACATCCATGACGCATTTCAGATTATTTGAATTTCTTGTAATGAGTATATAATCTTTTTGTAATTCTAAAAAACTTCTCTCTTTGGAAAATTGTTTCTGCAGGTTCACCCACTTTTATAAAAGACTATTGGAAGCATTAACTCACCAATTTTTGTCTATGTGAATTAACAAAAAACTTCTTTATGTCAACAACTACCTCACTTAATCTCTGTAGACTTCACTCTCTTTACCTATACATTTAAGAATCATGAAAATAAGATGCTATATGTAAAGGGTTTTTAAAAATCAGCAAATAAATAAATAAATAAATAAATAAATATCAGTAAATAATTATTGAACATCTTTCATATATTTAAAAAATTGTGCTTTTTAAAGAAAAGGTGCTAATCTATATATGATGAATTTTGCTACTAGTGTCATACGGTTAGGCACTGGAGAACAATGCTCTAAACGGGGTAAATTATATTTATCTTGGGGGTATTTCAGCTCCCTACTGGTTTAGATAACTTTCATGTCTCTATTTTAGGAAATCAGAAGTCAGGCCAGTTTAATAAGACATTGACAAAGATACTGATTTTCTAATTCCTATTCTAGAAAGTTGTAGAAGAGGAAAAACAGGAGCATGTGGAAAAAGTTAAAGAACTTTTGGGCTGGGTGTCTACCCTAGCAAGGAACACACAAAGCAAAGCTACCTCATCCCAGACCAAAGAATCAACAGACATTGAAAAAGCTATTTTAGATCAGCAGGTGAGTAGAAGGTCTGTCTGTCTCTTGTTGGGTAGAGTAATACGTAATAACGCAATAGGTGGGAATAAAGCAAATCATATGGGCCACTCCAGGAATGATTATCTCAACAAATGTTAACTCCCAGGACTTAAAGAAACTTACGAGGTCATCTTATTTGTACTTCTACCTTCTTAATCAACTTTCTGCAGTCCATTGGTAATAGTAATCTGACCTAAGCTAGGTTTTTCTCTAAGACTTTTGAAGTGTTATTTCAGATAATTTTTATTTTTTATTTTTTTTTATTTTTATTTATTTATTTTTTAAAGATTTTATTTATTTATGTGACAGAGAGACAGCCAGCGAGAGAGGGAACACAGCAGGGGGAGTGGGAGAGGAAGAAGCAGGCTCACAGCGGAGGAGCCCGATGTGGGACTCGATCCCGGTACGCCGGGATCACGCCCTGAGCCGAAGGCAGACGCTTTAACGACTGCGCTACCCAGGCGCCCCAATTTTGATTTTTTAATTTCTTGGGTTCTGAAGCTGTACTCTTTATTTCTGTCACGTAGGTTCTGGCAGAGGAGCTGACAACCAAGAGGGAACAAGTCTCTGAGGCCATTAAAACTTCGCAGATCTTCTTGGCCAAGCATGGTCATAAGTGAGTATTAAATGAGAATTTATGGCACATCTAGGGGACTGAATCTACCTGACTAAAACTTAGGGTCATGGTGAGATTTCAGGCTGTTCAGGGCTGCAAGAGCCAGATTGTGAAGAGCCTTGTAGGTCATGCCAAAGAGTTCGCATTTTACCTTGTTGGCTGTGGGGAGGGGTCTTCTGCATGATTGGGTTTTGTTGATGAAGGTTTCTAGAACAGTTTTATGGAGAATAGATTGACATGGGGCCAGAGTGGAGGCCTGAGAGACCAGTAAAGAGGCTTTTGTGATGATACAGGTGAGAAATGATGAGGTTGGAGAAGGGCAAAGGTTTAAAATATACTAAGGATGATGTAGTACTTACAGTGTTTGGTGACAAATGAAAATTGTCAGCTATAAGTTCCAGGTTTCTGGCTTAGGCCCCTGAGCGTATGGTGATGTCACTAACCAAGATAGGGAATACAAAAGCAGGTACGGGTTGAGGGAGAAAAAAGCAGCTTTGGTTTTAGACATAATGAACGAGAAGAACCCAGAGGACATACATGCAAATACTTAGAATGTATTAGAAAGTACCTAATACATTAATATATGCCTTACATAGTTCTGCTAAAGTTGTCCAATGGGTAACTGTATATGTAAATTTAAAATTAATGAGAGAAGTCTAAAGTAATGCAGATCTGAGTCATCATAGTAGAAACCATGAGTGGATTAGCTTCCAAGGGTTCAAGGGCTTCACTGTGCTCCCTCAGCCTGTAAAGGAACTATGAGCGATACCTCAGAGCCCAAGAGAGAATAGAATTCTAAAAAGAAGAATGTGGTCAGAAGTCAAGAAAGACTGAGACTGAGAAGTTTCTATTGAATTTGGCAAGTTGGAAGTTTTTGGTAACTGATGAAAAGTTGGGGCATGATGTCAGATTGAGTATGATGGGGAGGTGGGAAGCACATGAGGTAAGGGAGGTACTCCTGGCAAAATTAGACTGCTCCTGCAAGAAGCCCGGCCATAAGAAAAGACAGAAATAATATAGTAAATAATTAAAGTAGAATATATGATCAAGAAAGGCTTGTTCTGGGGCGCCTGGGTGGCTCAGTCAGTTAATTGTCCGACTCTTGATCTCAGCTCAGGTCTTGATCTCAGGGTTGTGAGTTCAAGCCCTTCCCTGGGCTCTGCGAGGGGCGTGAAGCCCTCTTTAAAAAAAAAAAAAAAAAGATTTGTTTTCTTAAAAGATCAGAGGTACTTAGCTGTGTTTATGGACGGAATCTCAAGGATCAAAAGGGAGAAAGAGATTGAAGGAATTAGGAGAGAGGTCCCAGAAGAAGCAGGAAAGGATAAAATTCATCAGTCGACTAGACTGGAGTCAAGCCAACTTTTCCTCTGAGGTTTGAGGAAAAGGAGATTAGGAAAGGTGTGGCTGGAGGTAAATATGCCAGGAATGAAGCCAGAAGGTAAGAGGGTTCATGCCCAGTGGTCTGCGTTTCTTCTTTGAAATAAGCAGAGAGATTGTTTTCTGTGAGTTAGGGCAGCTGAGGGCAAGGGAATTAAGATGGATTGGGGCTTCCAAGAGGGTTGTCAGGAAGTTCTGAGGTCCAGTAGAGGCTGGGAACCAGTAGGATCTCCTCCAGAGGGACCTCCCTCCAGAGGGACACCCCCCCCCCCACCTGCCACAGAGAGATAATTCACCTGCAGGCGGGAGCAGAGAAGTCCAATGGTTTGATTGATCTGGGGCAGGAGTTTCATCAGATTAGCAAGGACAGAGTTCAAGGATAAGAGCAGGGACCTGATTGAGATGACGGATTGTGGGGTCTGAACCCCAATGAGAAGATACTGAAGATCCTAAGGAAGACTGATAGATTAAGAAAAAATGGGTGAGTTAAGGAAAGCTTGGGAAAGCTCAGCAAGTTGATGGGTAGTTGTAATATATTCTCAAGAATAATATAGAATGGGATGAGGAAGATGTGAAATTCACCAGATTCAAGATCACGGTTACTTCTAGGGAGAAAGGTAAAGAACGGGGTTGGTGACAAATGTACACTGGACTTTGAATATATCTGTAATGCCTTATTTCTATGGAAAGGATCTAAAGTTGGGACACTGGGTGGCTCGGTTGGTTGAGGGTCTGACACCTGGTTTCAGCTCTGGTCATGATCTCAGAGCCGTGAGATAGAGCCCTACGTCTGGCTCCATGCTTAGCAGGGAGTCTGCTTGAGATTCTCTCTCTCTTTCTCCCTCCCCCCCCCCAGCTCTCTCTTAAACAAATAAATTTAAAAAAAAGAAAGAAAGAAGAGGACCTAGGGGTGCCTGGGTGGCTCAGTTGGTTAAGCATCTGCCTTCAGCTCAGGTCATGATCCCAGGGTTCTGGGATCAAGCCCACGTCAGAATCCTTGCTTAGCAGGGAGCCCGCTTTTCCCTTTCCCTCTGCACCCCCTTCCCTGCTCATACTCTCTCTCACTCTTTTTTAAATCTTAAAAAGAAAGATCTAAAGTAAATATGGTACAATATCAAAATTTGGTCAAGTCGGGTAGTGGGTAAATGAGAGTTCATTTATTTTCTCTTTTGTCTGTTTAAAATATTTTATTTTGAAAAGAGAAGTGGTATAAGAGTAAAGAAACATAACTGGAAAAGTAGGGTTATAATCAGAAGTTACTGTCAGACAGTAGATTCTTGAAATTTAAAAGTTCAGAGGTAGAATAATTTTAGATAATGGCAGGATCTGAGTTTGCCTTGTGTGAGTGCAGTTCAAGTGGAGTAGAGGCCATTTGGATCGGAGGCTGTTTGCATTGAGAAGGTTGCAGGACTACAGCATAGGCTGTTGGACAGTTGGTGACATGAATCATAACTTGATTGAAATAGACAGGAATATGAGGCAGATGTCAGTGTTCAGTGGATATGGAAGAGTAACCAGATGATCCATAGTTAACAGGGACACAGAAGAATGCCATCTTAGGGGGAGAAATCATAATTTTGAAGCAATAGAGGAGAGTTTGGAGAAAGGTTTTTCTCTAAAAGAGCTTTAATGCTTCCTCTTCCAGGCTCTCAGAAAAAGAGAAGGAACAAATATCTGAGCAGGTGAATGCCCTGAATAAGGCTTACCATGACCTCTGTGATGGTTCAGCAAACCAGCTCCAGCAACTTCAGAGCCAGTTGGCCCAGCAGACAGAACAAAAGGTACTTTTAGTTTCTTTCTCCAAATGGGAAGGGTACCTTTCGAATGGTAAGAAAGCAGCTTTGCTGTTTGAGAATCATGTTCACTAGCTCTCCATGACCAGTGTGATTTAATTTTTAACCGCACCATAGCAGCCATTTGTCTCGTGTTTCTTTACTGGGGTTCCATGATGTATTGGTCAGTCAAGAATACTAGAAGGCACTCATGGCTAACTCTATAGACCCTGTTTCAGCGTTTCTGTTGTCTGCCATTTTGTGGCAGACCACAGTTGAGAACATAAGTCCTATATTATGTCTGATCACAGGGCAGCAAGATTACTCCTTCATGGCATTGTCACTCAAAAGTTGATAGCCAGGAGTCCTGAGTATTGGAAAGAAAAAGCCATGTCCTCTTCCCCCTTACTTTTTTCGTATCTACTAAATAAATGAGAAATGTTCATTTCCAAGCAAACTGGTGGATTAGCTGTACTGACTGAGACGCTGGTTCCCCTTACCCATAGTCATCCCATCATGTGACATCTTTACCAGTTCCCACTCATGTTCACTTCCTGGACCATATGAAAATTGTCAAGTTCCTCCTGATTGTCCCGAGTTCTTCCTGGATACTTGCGTGTATATGTAAACTTACCATATTATATACATGTGTCTTTGGGATATATATGTGTGTTTGCCTGCTTATTTCCTATGTTGTGAAGCAATGGCCAACATATGTGGGGCAGGTCAAAGTTTGAGATCATGTGATTATCAGATTTGGTCTAGATGATGCTCAAAATGATATTCAGACAAAACATGCTTTGACTCTGGTCCTTGGATATGAAATTGGTGCATCAGGAGCTAGAGTTGTAAAGACCACAAGACAGAACCAGCTGAGGTTTATTTGGGAATAGATTTCCAAAAGGATGTGCTGGTTCAGCATTCTCTATGTAAGGTAGCCCACTTCTAATGGCTTATTGCTTCACCATATAAGGGAGTGTGTGACAAGTTTTAACAATTGCTTGCTGAGAACACCCAGTTCTCATTTTGAAAGGTTAAAAAAAGGGGAGAAAAAAAGAGCCAAGCTGCCGAGCACCACTACATTGAGCATGATGTGTCCCTGGTACTGTTCGTGTGTTTCATGTGAAGCATTGTTCTGGTTAACTGACATCCTTGCTTACAAGTTTCACTAACCCTTTGGAGTTTAAGCACAAATGCACAAAAGGGAAAAGAGGACGACCTGTTTGGGGTTCTTTTTTGCAAAAAAAACAAACAGTCGCATGCTGGACGCTAACCCCAAGCTTACACTGTGTGTGCGATGCGGCTGAGCTGCTCCGTAAGGCTCTCTCTCTGTCTGCCCAAGGCGTGCCGCGACTCTGGTAAGTAGAAGCCTTTTACGTTTCCCTTCCTCCCCTCCCTCTGTCTCGCTCTGCTTGTTTAGGTCAGAATGCCCATGTTCGGTGGGACTGAACTGGATTTCGCTGGATTATTTCCCAGCTCAGTGCTTCCTGCCTGTCCTTCAATAAAGAGAACACTGGAGGGAACAGCATGTAGTCTTTTCTTTTTGTCTAGCAATTGGCCAGACTCCAGGTCTTTCTTCAATATGAGCATCTCTGAGACTCGAGGAATCTCACAGAAGAAATTAGAAGTTCTCAAAAGAATCTTTTCCTCTGTCATCTTGTCTGGTTCTGAACAGTCTTGGCAAGGATTTTATAAAAGGGATTATTTATATATCTCGAAGAGTCATATGCCAGTGCGATTTTCCCTCCGGTTTTTGCAGAACAGGCGCCTGGTAGATTCGCGTAACATACATTTGCTTTACACAAGGTGAACTACTTTCTAGGTCCGAGCACAGAAGGGGGGTGGGGAACAACACATAATATTTTAAGTACTGTGGAGAAGTCTATCTATTACTCCATTATTTGAACAAATAAAGTGAGTTAGGGATGTGAACCAATGTGTTCCCTCATTTGCCTTCCATTCTTTGTCTCTTAGAGCGTGCAACTAATTGAATTTGAAATCCTTGGTGTGTATGTCTTTAAAATCTAGGGCCAAGTAGCTTAAGACTTTTAAGGATTTCCTTACTATTTACCAATTTATTCATGAACTCAGCAAATGGTCGTTGAACTGCTGGAACTGTTCCTGGGGCACTGAATGGGTAACGTACCCGCTCCAGAGCCTGCTCTCGCTGAGACCGAGTGAGACGCGCTATCTCGGCAGCAGGGAAGTGACTGGCAGTTGCTATACCATCACCCTTCATGGATAAGTTCGAGAGTTACGTTTAAGAGTTAAATAAGAATCAGAAAGTAATACCGACCGAAGAGGGACAGACAGAATCTTCTATAGAAAATAATGAACATGAACAAGAAGAGGTAGAAAGTTGAGAGTAAAGAAAGTGTTTTAAGTGGCAAAACACCTGAAGGATTTAGTTTCCGAATACCATCATTCTGTGATAAAAGGCTTTAAAATAAGAAGTCTTTTAGGAGGTGATTTTAGGTTTTCTTTGCAAGGGTAACTTCGGCAATGTATAAGATTTGCCTTATTTCCTGGACTTAGGACCTAACTCCTGTGTATGATACTGACCTATCCTTCATGCTCTTCTGGATCCGATGGGGGAGGCAGGGTAATAACACAAGACTGAGAGTCAGACCTTGATTTGATTCTGGAACTCACTTGTTTTCTAACGCTGGACAAGTTACCTAATAACCTCGCTGTACTTTATTTTCTCATCTGGAAACTAAAGATTAAAATAACCGCTTTCATAGGATTGTTGCGAGGATTAAGTATCGATGCTCAGTGCATATATTAAGTGCCCCACAAATGATAGCTGTAAGCATAGTGCTTGTACTACCCTGTATAGCCTGGACTAGAAGAAACGTTGCGGGTGGTTCCAGAGGCAGAAGTCCCCAGTCTTCCTTCCTTGACTTGCTACTTCCAGTTCCCAGAACTGATTTAACTGGGGGCCATTGGCTTGGGAGGTGCTAATAATGGCCACTGACTATGACTGCCCCCGTTGTAAAGCAGCTGCTTGAGGACTATACACTGGGCTGTTTACAGAGATGCACAGCTGTTGTGTGGCTGCTGGCCTGCTTGAATCTTTCTTCTAATCCTGTGAACTGGTCCTGCTGAACTCATTAGCACAGAAGTACTATTTCAAGAGTCTTCTTCATGGGTTGCAACATTGAGAAGTTGCTATATAGAGTTGACTTCTCACTTCTGGGGAACTGGTATATTTCTAGAAGAACCTTTGTGGTGATTTAGTCTTAGAAATAGTTGACCTTTCACTTTCACTGCTTGCTACTTTGTAGAGCTTGTCACTCAGATATGCTTAATGCTACCATCTGTCAAGTAATCTGAACTTCTGGCCATGTTCAACATCTGCAGTTTAGACAAATTCTTTCTTAGTATTAATGCTGCCAGGCTTTAGAGTGTTTCTTACACATTGGGGCTCATCCCAGGCTGGGTTTTTCTTGTGGTCAGAATTTGATATACTATAGTTCTTTGAATGAATCCTTTTAATAGTTGGGCTTCTCTGATTCAGTTTTCTTTTTCCTTTTTTTTTTTTAGGGTTGCAGAGCAGTTGCTGGGGTGATTGACCTAGGCACAGTGGAGATATTTCCCATCTTCAAAGCCATGCAGAAGGGCCTCATTGACCAAGATACGGGCCTTGTGCTCCTGGAATCCCAGGTTATCATGTCTGGCCTCATTGCCCCTGAGACCAGCGAAAAGCTCTCTCTGGAGGAAGGTCTAGCCAGAAACCTCATTAATCCCCAGATGTACCAGCATTTCCAAGAGCTACAGGATGCCCTGTCCTTAATAAGCAGGCTTACTGAGAATAAAGGTCTTCTTTCTGTGGTGGAAGCAATTGAAAAGAAAATGATCAATGAGAGAGTTGGGCTGAAAGTCTTAGAAGCTCACCTGGCAACTGGAGGTTTCAGTCTCCCTCCTAATAAAAGCTGCATTAACCTAGAGGAGGCTTTTCACCAAGGCCTCATTTCTGCAAGGCTTCACTCAGTGTTAGAGTCTTACCTGAAATCATCCAAGAATCTGATAGATCCCAACACAGCTGAGAAAATCAGTTTGCTGGATCTGATGCAGAGATGTATTGTCCACCAGGACTCAGGGTTGAAACTGCTGCCTGTCAAGCAATTGGCAGGGGGAATGGTGAGCTTGAAATCAGGCCGGAAGGTTAGCATTTTCCGTGCAGTTCAGGAAGGCCTAATAGACAGACAGGTCACTGTCCGGCTGCTGGAAGCTCAGCTTTTTGCTGGTGGCATAGTGGATCCAAGAACAGGACACAGACTTACTGTGGAAGAGGCTGTAAGACATAATTTGATTGACCAAGATATGGCCTGTGCTATTCTCATAAGGCAGCTTCAGACAGGAGGCATCATAGACACCGTCACAGGGCATAGGCTGACAATAGATGAAGCAGTGAGCAATGACCTCGTAGCTGCTAAGATTGCCCTTGTGATTCTGGAGTCCCTTTGGTCATTCATGGGGTTGCTGTGGCCTGAATCTGGAGAGATCCTTCCAATCACAGATGCCCTAGAACAAGGTATTGTGTCTACTGAACTAGCTCATAAAATCCTTAGTGGCCGACAGCATATTAAAGCTCTGTTTCTACCAGCAAGCACAGAGGTTTGGTCCTGGAAAAAAGCAGTAGAAGATGGTATGTTGGACAAAGATCTTGTCAATAACTTAAAATCAATTTGCATACCTGATGTGATGCCCCACATGCAATTAGCAGATTCTTCAGAACGAAGCAAATTGAACATTAATCCTGGAGCAGTAGGTCTACCACGGAGCCAGAGCCAAACGGAGGGCCTAGTAAGCCCTAGCGAGAAGCTGTTGTTTCAGTTGATGACTCATAGCTATATCGATGTGCGGGATGGACAGAGGCTGCTCCTTTTAGACAACGAGCTCTTAGAGACACTGACAGCAAGAGGTGAATATCAAGCAAGTCCTCCAGAAGCGTTGGAAGTTGGGCATCAGAGACTAGAAACTCCCGAGGAATTACAAGAATCTGTAAATGTCAAAAGCACAGAAACTTTCTGTGATGGGCTGAATGTGAGGCCACGTGAGTTCCAGGGTTCTTTTCCGAATGAAGAATATCCCAAACGGGCAGATTGCGCTGAAGCGAAAGGCAAAACGACCACTGTAGAAATTGAAGCTTCCCCCATGGAGAACCCTGAGAGGGACCTATTTGTGGGAGAACAAAAAGTGAGAGTTCCAGATGTTGATACTTTGATGGTCCCAGATAAAGGCAAATCAGAGTTAAAAGGGCACTTGCTAGGCAACAAAAAGGAAGAACTAACAGGAATATCTACCAGAGAAAACATTAGCAGGGGACTTCTTACGGTACCCACTGAGGAAGCTGAAGATGTGACCTTGGTGGTGAGCAAAGACCCATTTCCTGTTGAGACCCTGAAGGAAGAATGGCGGACTCCCAGAAAGACTTCCTTTCTGTGTCAGACAGAACGAGCAGACACACTTGAAATTGAAATTCCAGGTGAAACTGGAAGTCCGCTCATAAAACCCCCGAGCAAAAAGTCACAATTTCAGGTAAAGAAAACTCTAGATTTAGAATCAGAGCTAAAGTCTGAAAATGACATGAATATTCATACTCTAGACAAAAAGAAAAGCTTAAATAAAACATTTTCGGGTAGGGATGACCATAAACAAAATCCAGAAGGACACGACACTGTAGGCGGTAGTGTGATAACGTTAGAAAAGACAAACGTGGAAGACAATGGTCATGAAACCTCCCTGTCATGTAGTCGTCCTTCAGAATTGCTCCAGGAAGCTACCTTAAATACATTGTCTGCACAATTACTAGATGGTGGTATCATTCACGAGCAAACAGGTCAGAAGCTCTTATTAAATGAAGCAATAGCCCGAGGTATTGTGCCTAGTCACACTGCTGTGAAACTTATGGGAAAACTGAACATGTTTCGGGGCTTCTTTGACCCTCAGACCTGCGAGTCTTTGACCACTGAAGAAGTCATTGATGAAGGTCTGATGGATGAGAAATTATTGCATAATGTCCTCAAGGCAGACAAAGCTATAAGTGGCGTCTTAGACCCCCGTACCCACACACTCTGCTCTGTGAAGGAAGCAGTTTCAGTTGGACTTCTTGACACACAAACAGCCTCCAGAATTTTAGAGGGGCAGGTGGTGACTGGTGGAATTGTTGACCTAAAACGAGGCAAAAAGGTTTCGGTAACTTTGGCTTCAAATCTTGGCTTGGTGGACAGTGCTGACCAGACAGAGCTTATAAATCTGGAGAAAGCTTCTAAAGGCAGGGAAAGATTTGTTAGCTTACAAATGGAAACGACTGGAATTATGGACCCTGATAGCAAAACTCCTTTAACAATCATGCAGTCCATTGACAGAGGACTTCTGGAGAGAGAGGAGGCTGTTCGGTTATTGACTAAGCAGGTGGTAGATGGAGGTATCATTCACCATATATCTGGAATGAGACTTTCTGTTGATAACGCCTTTGAACATGGCATCATTGATGAAGATTTAGCCAAGCAACTCAAAAAAGTTGAGAACTTAAGCCTCTATCAGTTTTTTCATCCTGAAACCAAGGAAACTATTACCCTTCCTAAAGCCATAAAATTAGATCTTGTTACCCCACAGTTGAAAAGAGAAATCCAAGAAATTCAGGCTCGGACTGGACACTTTGTAGATCTCATTTCTGGCCAGAGATTGACCTTGGCAGAAGCTGAAAAAGAAGGACTGTTAACTAATAAAGCAATATTGTCTTCAGGAATGATGCATGGGATTGTAGATCCTGAAAATTACAGAATTGTTCCTTATTCAGAATTAGTAAAGAAATGTAAGATTGATATCGAATCTGGACAGAGATACCTAGAAGTAATTCCCTTCTCAGACATTAAAGATGAAGCAAGTGACAAAGTGCTTACATTGCCCCAAGCAACTCAGCTTGGAAAAGTGGACTTTGTATCTACACTGAAGGTTCTGGAAGCTCAGGCAAATAATGGGGGAATCATAGATACTGCCACAGGGAAAAGACTAACATTGGCATCAGCTTTGGAACAGAAATTAGTAGATGAAAACATGGTAAAAATTATTGCATCTCATCAGGTATTAAATGGAGGAATTGTTGACATATTTAATGATCAGAGAGTGACTCTAAAGGAAGCTGTTGAGAAAGGATTTATCAGCCCTGAACTGGCAACTATGATCCAGGCAGATACTTCAGAGTCCTGCCATCACGGGGCTCAGACTAAAAAGCAAGGTGGGATTGAAGTATGTGAAACAGAGAAGGAATTTCTAAGAAAGGAAATGTTAGTTGCTTGTAATCGGACTGCTGGAATGAGTTATGGTAAAGGAGCAAGTGAGAAATTATTTGAGATTGGAAGTCAGTCTGCACAAGGAAAAGTTAAAACAAGGGTTTCTGACAGAGGCCAGGACAAAAAGAGCAGGGAAATGTCATTAAAGGAATTGGAATGCAAGGATCAAGATATAAGAACTTCTCCAGATGCTGAAGAATCTGTCAGTATCATAATTCCTGGTGATCCTAAAGATACATCATTGGGCCAAGGTTCAGTGACACTCTCTCACTCGGAAATTCGTGATTTTAAACTCAAAGAGGCGACTAGTGATGACATGGAAAAAAACACAAATGAAGTGCAGAAAAACATAGAGGCCCAAATGGAAATTACTTCTCATATGAAATGGTCTATATCGAGTCCAGCCCCTAAAGAAATAAGAGAAAGCCAAGAAAGAATTATTTCAGAAGGACAAGAATCAGATTACGAAACTTGCAAATTGCTGAGTGAACAGGTTATGCAGAAACCAATGACTACCAGGGAGAAAAAGAAGAGGGAGAAGAGGGAGATGATTATAGAAGAAGGTGTCAAAACATGCAAACCGGTTCTTTCTGAAGAAAAGTTGAATCAAGAAACCGCCATTAGAGCTGACCAGGCATCCAGTGTGGAGGGTCCACCTGTGGAAATAACCGTTAATGGAAAAGGAGAAGAAGCTGATAGAGAGCTAGGATTTTCTATCATTTGTCAAGCTGAAAACTCTTCCCCAATGATACCCAAAGGAATTTCGGTAAATGAGGATGTTTTAACATTCTTCAAACCTAATCAGGTCAGTGAAGGAGAAGTAAAAAATTTAAGCCTCTCCTTAACTTTAAAACCAGAAGAAAATTTATCTCAAATTACTGGTGGGGCCCAGAGTGAACCATTCTCTTCTACAACCCCAAGACCTGAAGGATTATATTACCAGGAATCAGTTGGAAAAGCCCAAGTTGCAGGCAGATCCCAAATTTCTGAATCAAACAAACCTTTCCAGGGAACTGTCAGACCAGAGACCACCTCTTGTCAAGATTCCTGTGTTACTTTTAAGACCAAAGAAACCAAAGATCTGATTTGCTCATCTAATGAATATAAAGAAAGATCATACCAGGAAGTACCTTTTGACTCAACAAGAACTCTTAAATTAGGAGAAACAACAGTTTCTACAGTAGAAGCAAAAGAAGTCAGTTATCTGGAATTCTCAGACAGAAAGGACTTTCATCGTCAGGACAGCAAAAGTGATAGTGAAATTTGTGGAATTCTCACATCTAAAATAATAGCAACTCAGGAAATGACTGGAGAGCAATTTCTAGAAATGTCAGACCCTAGAGTTACAGGTGTAGAAGCAGTGTCTTCTGAAGGCATGGTGTCTCAGGGTGTTCCCAGAGTCTTAGCGTCCCTTCCTCCGGAGAAACTGTTCAAAGATGTGTCTCCAAAAGAGAGTGCAGGGCAACAGGATGCCACCGTTAGTCCCACTATTCCAGAGATTAGTGAAGAAAAGCCAGTGCCGCTCGTACAGCCTACAGTGAAGGTGGATAAGACACCACTGGAGAAGCTCAGAGAAAGTCCTCGTGATGAACAGACTCCCTTTGTGACTACAGCTGGGGGAAGGGGAAATGAAGGTGTAAACTCACAGCCCTCCAGAACAACTAAAGTAAGTTTCCCCGTGGTGTATTTGTATATGTATTTTAGATATAACTAGTGTAATGCTTAAACTCTTGACTGGATACTGAGTTTACGTATGTACAGTTGTGTGCATACATACAGTTTCAGGGGACTAGATGATTCCCTAAGGTATAACTTAGTTTACCATCATCTGTTTGTTACACAGTTGTTAGAAAATTAGGCAGAATGTCTTTCTGAAATTTGCAAAGGCTTTAAGTTAGAAGCTAACACTGGGGCTAATATGAAATAGCAGAGTGATAGTACCTGTAGTCGGAATACCTTTTAGAAGTTTTGCTACAATGATGTTTATAGATTGATAATTGTGAGCCTCTCCTGAGGAAGTTAATAAAATCACTTTTTTGTCTATTGACTTGAGGCAACATAGACGCATAGCATGTTTTATTTCATCCCACCCTATGTGTAGTAAAAATTCCTATTTGTCTATCAATAAGACCCAGCCTGCTTTTAAAAGCAGACTTAAAGGTGAATGTCTGATCTGAGTGAGTTTTCTTTTTGGCCCTACAGAATGTATTTAACCGACAACTCTGTCTAGAATATGATGAGAAGCTGGTATCCTACCTCTCTCTGTTACGTGACATTGAAATGAGGACCAAACAGATTCAGCCTCTGGACATAAACCTGGCAGAGCTACAGGACCTGCTGGGTCAGGCCAAGGTGGGTTCCCAGAGACTCCCTGCAGGCCCACCAGCTTGGAGGGAGTAGAGAGTATTCAGGAAGAAAAACATATTGAGGGGCTCCTGGATGGCTTAGTCAGTTAAGCAGTCTGCCTCTTGATCTCAGCTCAGATCTTGATCTCAGAGTAGTGAGTTCAAGCTCCATATTGGGCCCAGCATGGAGCTGCTTAAAAAAAATTATTGGGGTGCCTGAGTGGCTCAGATGGTTACGCATCTGCCTTTGGCTCAGGTCATGATCTCCAGGTCCTGGGATCGAGTCCCACGTCAGGCTCCCAGCTCAGCAGGGAGTCTGCTTCTCCCTCTCCCTCTCCCCCTGCTTGTGCTGTCTCTGTCTCTCTCCCTCAAATGAATAAATAAAAATATTTTTAAAAATTATTTTAAAAAAAGAAAGGCAGGGGTGCCTGGGTGGCACAGTCGTTAAGCGTCTGCCTTCGGCTCAGGGCGTGATCCTGGAGTTCCGGGATCAAGCCCCACATCAGGCTCCTCCGCTGGAAGCCTGCTTCTTCCTCTCCCACTCCCCCTGCTTGTGTTCCCTCTCTCACTGGCTGTCTGTCTCTGTCAAATAAGTAAATAAAATCTTTAAAAAAAAAAAAAAAAAAAGGCAAAGACCACCACCATTTAAGGGACCAAAAAAAAAAAAAAAAAAAAAAAAAAAAAAAAACCCTCACCCATTAAAGGGACAAAAAAAAAAAAAAAAAAAAAAAAAAAACCAGATTAAAAAAACTGGAGATCTCTGAAGAACATCAGGAAACTCTGGTCTCACAAAAACCAAAGCAGAAGAGACTCAAGGGAGGAGTTGCATCAGGAGTAAATACAGTAGGGAGACTGAGTGAGGACTAAAAGGGAGATTTAGTGCCCATAGTCATGGGTAACCTTAATAAGAATAGTTTCAGTGGAGTCATAGGATACAAATGAGGTTTCGGTGAGAGCAAATGGGAGGTTGGAAGGTGGGAGCAGTTAATGTAAATCATTCTTTCCAGAAGCTTGGTGGTGCAGGCAAGCAGAGAGGTAGGACACTAGCTGGAGGAAATGTACTGAAAGAAGAATGTTTTGAGTGGATTTTGGGGCCAACGAGGAGGAACCAATAAAAAAGGAGAACTTGAAGTTAGGGGAGAGAAGAAATGATAATGGATGGCATGAGGTTCCTGGGGACATAAATTAGACAGCTTGAGTGGCTTGAGTGGGAGGAAGAGGAGCTCTTTTCCTCAACTGAAGTTAAGACTTGTCATAGGATTGGAGTCACAGTGAGGACAGACTGTAGAGGCTAAGCAGTTCTCTCAATATCTGGAGTGTGGCCTTGGGTAGGGCAGCAGAAGGGCAGGTGAAGATGATGTCCAGAACTGCCAACTTTCCCACTGCTTATTTCTGAGGCTTTAAGTTAGAAACTAACACTGGAGCTAAGGCTGAGGCCTTTGCTGAGGCTCAGAATATTGTAGACTAGCTGAGTTGGGAAGGCTGGGTTGGGATATTTTTCTATTTTTTCCTTCTGCCCCCTTGGAATTTGGAGTGGAAAAGTCTTTTTTTTTTTTTTTAAAGATTTTATTTATTTATAAGCATATGAACAGAGGGAGGGGCAGAGGGAGAGGGAGAAGCAGACTCCCCACTGAGTGCAGAGCCCAACACGGGGCTTGATCCCAGGACCCTGAGATCATGACCTGAGCTGAAATCAGACACTTAACCGACTGAGCCACCCAGGAACCCAGGAAGAGTCGTTCTTTTGTTTGACTTATATTGTGTCACGTTATATAATGCAGAATGACACTCTTGAAAGAGGCAGCAAGTTGTATTGGAAGGTGCACTACACTGACTCAGGAAACCTGAATCCAGGTCCTTGCTCCAATGCTGAGGTGGGTGACCTCAGACAAAAATAAAATAAAAAATAATATTTTCAAACGCCGACGCATTGCTTCGGTAAATCCAGAATAATAATGTCTATTCTGCCTACCTCGAGGATTAGTGATTCAAGAATTGTGAGAACCAAACAAACGAATGAACATGCATAAAAACATTTCATAAGCTGTAAAGCAGGTGTCAGCATGAGGCGACAGGAAACTGTGTTCACAGCTGATTCTTAAATAGCAAGAATTCTAGTCTTGATTTTGGAGGTAACTCCACTTTATCCCCCCAGGTATTAGACAGGGAGCTAAAGGATCTGTCCACGTTGGTGAATCAGGAATTAGAATGCGTGAATCAGATTATCATCAGCCAGCCTCAAGAAGTCCCTGCTCAACTGCTGAAGGCTCTAGAGAAAGATGCCAAGAATCTTCAAAAGTCCCTCAGCTCTGTGAGTGACACCTGGAATTCCAGACTACTCCACCTCCAGAGTGCTGCGGAAGTAAAAAAGGTTGCTTCTTGTTTTTATTCACGAAGGCTCGCAAAGTCTGGGCGGACTTGAAGATTTTCATCAGCTAATTTGCCATTTGTTTCTTAGACTAGAGTGTTAAGTCAGCACGAACAGCTAGAAGGCCGACTTCAAGATCTGAGAGCCTGGGTTGGCAGTACCAATCTTCTTCTGAGCAGCAAGGAATATAACGATGAAACCAACACTGACAGCCTGAAACACCGTCTCCAGCAGTTTGAGGTAGGCTCTCCACCCATTCTCAAGTGCGTTTTCATTGTCCTCGGAGTTGCCTCGGTTTTATTTTCCTGCAAGGGAAACCGGAATCTGTACTTCTCTTTCTCAGAAAAACTGATTTTCCATTTTAGAAATAAAGTCTGCCGTGTTTAGTTTTTTAGGTTATCATACCCTTAGAGCTTCAGTGATTATGTTTATTTCTCCTTTCAGCTATTCTCTGAGCGTCTACAGAATGGCCTGTTATCAACTTCATCTTGTCTTTGTAACTGACCATCTAGTATCCATCCTTTGTTTCTAATTTTACACACACCAATTTCAGGAGGCTTGTTGATCCATGATTGAGAGCATGGCTTGGCAAACTTTCTATAAAGGGCCAGATAGTAAATATTTTAGGCCTTGAAGGTCGTACACAAACGGACCATTTCTGTAGCAGCCATTCATCTTTGCTGTTGAAACATGAAAGCAGCTGTGGACAGTACATAAGTGGATGTTCATGGATGTGTTACAATAGAACTTGATTTACAAAAACAGGTGGCAGGCAGATTTGGCCTGGGGACTATTGATTGCCATCCGCTGATCTAGGGAGATGCTTTTTTTCTTCTTAAGCTTTAAATTAATTGATTCTTTTTATGAGTCAGTGAGAGAAAAATAGACACTGAGATACTCATGAGCTGAGGTGGGTTTTTTTTTCCTCCCGACATCGTTCTTTGTTTTGGTTATACTTAAGATAATATCAGATATTACTCACACTGGTTTATCCACCCTCTGCTATAGATAGCACACTCCTTAAATTCTTTCTAAAGTCAGAGCAGAACTAAAGATGCCCTCTCTTTCTGTTGTATCCTCTTCTTTTCCCCTAGTCTTAGGAGAAGCAGACATAGTTTGTCCATAGTCAGGCTTCTTGTATGTAACCCATCTCTTCTTGTCTTGCAAGAGTTGACCTGCCATCTTTGTTCATGCCTTTTCTTCCAAATCTGTCATTAGGCGCGTGAGCTGCAGACTTGATCTGCTCACTAACAGAGTATTAAAAAAGAAAGCAAAAGGGGCGCCTGGGTGGCACAGCGGTTAAGCGTCTGCCTTCGGCTCAGGGCGTGATCCTGGCGTTCTGGGTTCGAGCCCCACATCAGGCTCCTCCGCTATGAGCCTGCTTCTTCCTCTCCCACTCCCCCTGCTTGTGTTCCCTCTCTCGCTGGCTGTCTCTGTCTCTGTCGGATGAATAAATAAATAAAATCTTTAAAATAAATAAATAAATAAATAAATAAATAAATAAATAAATAAAAAAGAAAGCAAGAGTGAAAAAAATTCCTTGACAAAGTATATGATATAAAAACACAGAGCATCTCATGCATGGTTTCGTGCCCTAGTTATAACTTAAATGAATGCCCTAATGGGAAGACAGCCACAGTCTGAGTCTTATTTTCCTAATGACAGTTTCCTAAATCCATTCATCACAGATGAAAAGAGACACTTAGCTTGATGGTAAATATTCAAGTAGCCCTTTCTGTCTGCTCTGCAGGATTGCTGACTACCCTCAGTTTCAAAGCGATACAGATGTAGATATCTTAAGTGTTTTTATTGCGTTTTGTGTTACATAGCTGATGACCACTAAATGTTTATGGAAAAATTGCATACTTTTAATTGTCTGAAAACAGATAAATTTTAGTGTTTAGGTAGGGGTGTGTGTGTGTGTGTGTGTGTGTGTGTGTATATATATATATATATATATAACTGTTATATAAGAAAGTCTGACTGTAATCTTTTACAGCCTTAAAATATGTAGGCCACATTATTTACTCTAAAAATCATGTATTAGTGAACCACAAATAACTTGAGTGATTCCCGAGTTCTGGCCTTCCAGTAACTCACTGCTGGACAAATACAAATAGGTATTTGAAACTAAGAAAATACAATTAGGCAGACCTATCTCAGTCCAGAAATTCATGATACATTTTCTAAATCTTAAAAAAAAAATTTTTTACATATAACCTGGGATTAGCAGAAGTATAATTCTATAACATAAATAATTAAAAATTTACTGCATTTGGAGATCAAGATCCAGTAAAGAAAACCTAATTGTGATATATGAGGAGTTTGGGGAGACCAGAAGGGAGAGAAATTTCCTGTGCTGGTTTGGCACTAGAAATGATTAGTTATCGATGATAAAAATATAGCAAATTAACCTGCCTTTATTTATGTTGACTCTTTGATTAAAACCAACAGCTTCTACTTTGATAGAGAATTCGAAGTTTTACTTATTTTTATTTTTTTCATTTCCTTCCTTAGGATTTGAAGCAGCCCATGGCTGAAAGGAAATCTCAGCTGGATGCTCTTGCTTTTGATATTCAGTTCTTTATCTCGGAGCACGCCCAGGACCTATCCCCGCAGCAGAACCGGCAGATGCTGAGGCTTCTGAATGAACTGCAGAGGTCCTTCCAGGACCTTGTGGAGCAGACCGCAGCTCAGATGGATGCCTTGCAGGGCCATTTTCAACAAATGGAGCGGGCAGCCCAGGTCAAGGTCAGACTGAACCAGCGGCTGGGCTCTATTTGTCTTTTGGGGTATCCTCTCTGTCCTTGAGATTTCTGGCCAGACTCCATCTGTCATGATTCTAGGAGCCTGCATTGACAGTTTTTGAAATTTCATGTCTTCCAGGCCAGTTTGGTTCTGGTTTAGGAGGCAGCTATTCTGGCTGTATTTCTTGCCATGTTTTTGGTTTTACGTGTGCGTGTGAGAGAATGTGTGTGTTTACGTGTGTGTGCATGTGCAAGTATTTTCCTTTTAGTGAGACTCGACCTTCACTGTGTCTCATCATGTCTGACTTCCAAACAAAAGTCACATCCCTCGCCCTTATTTCTCCTCCTTTCTCCCTCAGCATTCTTTTCACGGCCATTAGGAACGGTTAGGTACTCTGAGCTCTTGAGAAGAATGGTTCTGAAATGAGATTTATTCTGGGGCTTTTCACATGATTAACAGTAATATTCCTTGACCGCCTTCACATAGCCAACAACGAAATTTTTATCAGAATCGTATTAATTTTTTAGCACTTTTTAAATCATGATTAGTTTCTAGCACCTTCCTTCACACTGTGATGCCCAGTGCTCATTCACTTATGGAAACCATCCTACCACTGTCCATCACAATCCTCTTCTTGCAAAACTCAACAGAATTCCATTGATGGTAACATCATAATCTAAGAATACTGAGAATGATGCTTAGGCATTTTTGCGGTTTGAATAGTAAGTTGGAGTTCAACAAGATGATATTAGAATGTCATTATCACCAGCAATCTGTCTCAGGGTTGCCTTTATTAAATATTGTATAAAGCTGAATGGAGCTTTTGAGTTAGGCTCAGCAGAAATTAGCTTAGTCAGTTCCGTATGTCCCCCATTATTGCTTGTCGTTCCAACTGTATTGAAATTGAAATTGAAATAAAATACTGATGCAACTCTTTAGGTTACTTTCCAAATCTGAAAATTTGCAGTATCCTTGCTTGGGAATGTATATAGCATGGTGTAGTCTGTGGATAATTAATGAAGTGGCATTGGTCTGAGCCACTTTAAGACACAACCCAGGGTAGGCCCCTGAGCTGCAGCAGGTGGTAGAACTGCATGTGAACATTCTCTCTGAGCACATAATTAATTCCACAATGTTTATTAACCTTGTTATTGTCAGAAATGCTCTGCTTCTCTCTATATTTGCCCTGAATGCATGTGTATGTCCGTGTGTTAACTTGTTTGCTTTGCTTTTTTCAGATTCAGTCTGCACCCATCCTAACCCATGAAGATCCCGTTTTACAGCTGAAGAGCTCTTAGGAGTTCTCTTCCAGTGCCCTTCTATTTGTCCTAAAGAGGGGGAGAGAGGGCCAATGTGGGCACCTGTTTGTAAGTGCAGGTGACTAAAACACCATCAGAAGGTAGAAACTGGTGGACAATGGTTCTAGAAGGATGGTCAGGAGAACACATCATGCTCAATGGCTCAATTAGGTGCTTCAGTGTCATGCAGCCGAGATGAGATTTGGAGAAAGGATCAGGCACAGAAACATATTCCCTTCCTCCCCGTGGGCCTGGCTTTTGTCTCTGATATCACTTGTAGACACCTGAAGGACTGAGCCAGTTGCTATTCTTGGGCAGTTTTCTTCTCAAAATAACCAAGCCCCTCATGCCTGGCATGTAATCATTCCATTTAATGGGTATCTGCATTTGTGAGACGTTTGATTTATAAAGTCAGCTCAATTATTAAGCTCGATTAGCTTATGAATTATCCAGATTCTTGATTTTTTTCCCCCTCCTAATCTAGTCCTTCTAATTTCTGTATTTTAGCGTAGTATTAGCATATCCTTTAGTTCTGGTGGAGGAATTGATCATAACCACTAATTTATTATTATCACCATTATCATTTATGGATTTGAGGCATCTGGGCTCTCTGTTCTCCATTTCCAGGGCTAATAACAGCAGCCTGGCAGAGGAACTCCCAACCAAAACCTGAGGGCATTCTCACCTGAAATTACCCCAGAATATAACCCAAACTATTGACCCAGGTCAACAGACTGTCCAAATGAGGGGAGCTTTCTGAATATGACTTCTGTGCTTTTTCCTGTTCTAGTCTCCCACCAACTCTTCCATCCTTAAGATATAACCTTTCTGTTTTACATTTCAGGGAGTTATCTTGTATTTGTAAAATGAGAATTATTAATCATCTCTTGGCCCCTTTGCATTTTAATTAGACCCTGCAGAAACAACAAAATACCTGTCACCAGAAACTGGAGGATCTTTGCAACTGGCTAGGACAGGCAGAAAGCACATTGGCAGGCCACCAAGGTAGAGCCACCCAGCAGGATCTCTCTGCTTTGCAGAAGAACCAGAGTGACTTGAAGGTCAGTGTGAGTTAATTCACTTTTCTCATTCCTTCAGCAAATCTTTATAAAGGCTCACTATGTGCCAGGCACAGTGCTTCATGCTGGCAACGTAACGGTAAACATCCCTGTTCTCATGAAGCTTAGAGTCTAGTGGGAGAGACAACATTACACAGATAAGCACAAAAATGAACATGTAATTATTAACTGTTATATGTATAGGGGCACCTGGGTGGCTCAGTTGGTTAAGCAGTTGACTCTTGATTTCAGCTCAGGTCCTGGGTCCTGGGATTGAGCCCCATGTCGGGCTCTGCGCTCAGCGGGAAATCTGCTTCAGGATTCTCTCTCTCCCTCTGCCCCTCCCCCTGCTTGCTTGCTCTCTCACTCTCTAAAATAAATCTTTAACTTTTATATGTATGAAGGAAAGGTTCCCCGAGAATGTTTAACAGTCAGACCCAATCCTGTCTAGGATTTTAGAAAAGATTACTTTGAAGAAATGTCACTTAAACTGAGAACTGAAGAGCATGCAGGGGTTGACACATGAAGGGGCGGAGGGCGGAGTTGGACTGCAAAGAACAAAAGGAAGGTTAGTGAATGATGAGGTGGGACCCATATCATGCTGGGCCTTGTAGGCTGCATGAAGGATAAGGAGTGGTGGATGCCTGGCTGGGTCAGTCAGTAGAGCATGTGACTCTTGATCCTAGAGTTGTGAGTCCCAGCCCCATGGTGGGTATAGAGATTACTTTAAAAAAGGTGGTGGGGGGGTGGGGAATGGACACCTGGGTGGCTCAGTTGGTTAAGCATCTGCCTTCTGCTCAGGCCATGATCCCAGGGTCCTAGGATCAAGTCCCACATTGGACTCTTTGCTTGGTGGAGAGCCTGCTTCTCCTGATGCCTGCCGGTCCCCCTACTTGTGCTCTCTCTCTCCCACTTTCTCTCTAACAAATAAATAAATAAAATCTTAAAAAAAAAAAAAAAAAAAGGCTAAGAAGTGATACCCAAAAGAGTATAAAGGACTAACCAACCCTCAAGTCAGCTAGAATCCCATTGTCAACTCCTCTGTATAGAAGAATGATCTCTTTGAGGACAACTCATTACAAAATAAGCATCATGTTTGTGGGCAGTCTCCTTTTTCGTCTTCACTAAGTATTTGCTTAGAAATTTAAATTTTGCTCAGAAAATTAAGTATTAGAGGGACGCCTGGATGGCTCAGTCGGTTAAGCATCTGCCTTTGGCTCAGGTCATGATCCCATCCCAGAGTCCCAGGATTAAGCCCCGCTTTGGGCCCCCTGCTCAGCAGAGAGCCTGCTTCTTCCCCTGCCCCTCACCCCGCTTGTGCTCTCTCTCTCTCTCTCTCACTCTCAAATAAAAAAAAAAAAAATCAAAAAAGAAAATTAAGTGTTAGAATATTTCTTAAGTAAAAAAAATATCTTAGAAATTCTTATTTGCATTGGTTTAGGCCTAAACCTTAAGCAGATTACAGTCAGGGACACATATCTGGTGCAGGTGTGTGTCATCCTGGCTGTTCCATCTGTGTGCTGTTAGCAGTCTCAGAAGAAGTAACACTGATGTCTCTGCCCTCCCTGTGTTCATGTGTTAAGGATTTACAGGACGACATTCAGAATCGGGCTGCCTCATTTGCCAGTGTGGTCAAGGACATCGAAGGGTTCCTGGAAGAGAACCAGGCCAAGCTGAGCCCCCATGAGCTGACAGCTCTTCGGGAGAAGCTTCGTCAGGCGAAGGAGCAGTACGAGGCTCTCCAGGAACGGACGCGAGTGGCCCAGAAGGAGCTGGAGGAAGTGGTGACCTCAGCCGTACAGCAGGAGACTGAAAAGGTAACCAGACTTCTTTGATGCTTGGTATTTTTCAAAAACAAAAATTTTGGTGCCTGGCAAATGAGGGAAAGGTAATAAGGAGAAACTGCCTTACAGAGAGCCTACAATCATGAAAAGGGGCTACTTCAGGAGCTGGTCTGTGAGTCAGTATTTATTTTGGTAAGAAACAACCTGAAGGACTTTAAATCAGGAATAGTTGGTAGGAAGTTCATATCACCCACCCCACCCCCCAAAGAAAAAATATTTCTTGCTATCTGTGTACTCAGGACTTTAATCGGAAAGTCTTGGAAAGAACTCAGTGAAGAAGGGTAGTACTTTGGGGAGGAAAAAGCAAGTGGCATATTTCAAACATGAATCTAGATTGATAATCCAAGAGCACGAGGGGAAATATCTGGGGAGTCTTAGTGTGCCACAAGCTGTCCGCAAGCGGCCCCTGTAGATCAGCGGGAATTGTGGCGCTGGGATAAACCTAGAAGGTAAAATCTCAAATGGTTTTCTGCACCCCCCCTCGGCGCTGGCAGATTGAATTAGAATCCTTTGTCTGGCCGTGGACTCTGACACAAATGGGAGAGGTAGAAAGTATGGAAAAGAGAAATAAATTACCTGAAGGGGAATTCTGAAATATATGAGGCTATCACTTGGCATAACCTGTTTAATTAATAACAATACGGGAGCAGTCAGAAAATGGAATTCGAAAGGCAAGTTTTAGAACTCAATACTCTGTCTGGCAGGAAAAGGATGGGAGAAGTCTGCATGTCCCGTAGAGAAGGGTAGCTGGTAATCGAGTGTGACTGTACTGTTGCTGGCCCTACCAAGCCAGGGCATCGCTTCTGTACACCTGTGAGGGATTCCATAAAGCCTTGCTGGGCTGCCAGGACTAAGCCATCTCTTAAAGCCCTTTTAAATCCTGGATTTTGCTACCCCCACACCTCATGTACTTTGGGGGGGGGGCAGCAAAGTAAGGTTTATTGAGCGATAACAAAGCTCCGGAGGAGGGAGGGGACCTAAGAGGGTTGCCCTTTTTTTTTTTTAAAGCAGTGAGATATGACAAAATCTAGAGATTGTTTTAAGTAATTGTTTTTCAGCAGATTTGAAAGATGCTCATTCTTTTTTGTGGATACAAAGACCGTTTTATACACAGTCTTAGAGCTTCTCTTCTTTAGCATAAAAGTCTCACCTTTATTCTTAACCTTTGCTTGTATAGCTGAGTATCTAAGGCCTTCTCACTAGACTCCTTCTGTGGCTTTCAGAGTAAAGCAGCAAAGGAGCTGGCAGAGAACAGTAGTAAGATCGATGCTCTCCTGGAGTGGGTGACTTCTGTAGGATCGTCTGGAGGACAGATAGAGCAGCTGTCAGGAGCTAGCCTGGGGAAAGAAGCCTCTGATACCACTGATGCCCACAAGGGGGCAAGCCAAGCCCCAGAGGAACTGGACAAGCAATGTGAGAAGATGAAGGTGAGAATGTTAGCTTGTCCTCACTCTGCTGGGCGCCTCTCTGCTGCCCTGGGCAAGTCACCATAACCTCCTTGCCCCTATATCCAGTAAGCACAGTAAGTACATCTCAGTTCACGCCCTCTTTGGTACCTCAGCGGCTTCGACACTGTTGAAATACTCTCCTTTGGTTTCCAAAGTGCTACTCTGCCTCAGTAATCCGTTTTCCTTTCCTCTGGCCAGTTTGTGAGACACCAGTGTGCTTCCAGGTGGCAGCCTCCGCCTCTTCTCGTCTTTCAGAATATACTTCCCTTGGGTAGTTTTATCCACTCTTCAGTTACCGCCTGTACTAGAGAATTCCATGTTTGTGTCTCCAGCCTAAATGCCTGTGCGGAGCTTCAAACCAGTACATAAATCCATCTGCCTGTTTGTAACTTGGAACCATGAGCAGCTCAGCCTCAAAAAAATTGGAGCTTCTATTTCCTGTAGCATCCTTCCCACCCCGCCCCGCCTCCCCATCAGACCCGTTCTCCTTCCTCTACTCCCACTTCATTGCCAGAACTAGACATCATCCAGGGCTCCTTCCCTTTTCCTCGCTCTCCTGTATCGAATCAGTCATCGAATCCCCTGCTTCTTAGGTCTCTTTCAGAGTCATTCCCACTTCTCTATTTCCACTGAGCTATGATTGTGGTTCGGACTACTGTCAGCTTCCATTTGAGTTGTTATGACAGCTTCAACTGGTCTCCTTGCCTCGTGCCTTCTACTGTCCCTTCTACACAACTAAGTGATCTTCCAAAAATTCGATATCCTTAATTAAGCCTTTTAATGTTGCCTGTGGCCCTCAAGAAACCATTCCTTGGGGCGCCTGGGTGGCACAGCGGTTAAGCGTCTGCCTTCGGCTCAGGGCGTGATCCCGGCGTTCTGGGATCGAGCCCCACATCAGGCTCCTCCGCTAGGAGCCTGCTTCTTCCTCTCCCACTCCCCCTGCTTGTGTTCCCTCTCTCGCTGGCTGTCTCTATCTCTGTCGAATAAATAAATAAAATCTTAAAAAAAAAAAAAAAAAGAAACCATTCCTTACTCACTATTTATCTTTGCCCATGTATTCATTATTCAGCAAATATTAGGCACCTGCTATATGTCAGGCATTGGAGATAAACCAGCGAACCAGCCAGATGCCGTCTCCTAGGATATTAACTGGCATATGCAGGCATATTTTATTGCATGATTGAAAAGCAATATGTTTAGGGAACTTAAAAAACACATGGATCACCTATTTTAGTAGTGACACCTTTATAGCAAAGAAATTTGACTCAGCTAGAATGCTTCTATTGAATGGCCTATGTGAGTCATTGCTTTATTTTGTATTAATAGGATTTTTGCCTCTTGCATGCTGCTGCAATGCTTGGAGATCCATCGTAGGGTGTCCCCCAAAGTTGTGGCAGTCATACAGCACAGAGCAGAGATGGTCCTGCTGTCACAGGACTGCTGGCAGTAGTCAGCCTGACCAAGGAACTTCTCCATGGAGATGAGGGAGGAGGGAGACTGCCTTACTCGTGGTGGATGAGAATGGGGACACCTGGGGGGTATACAGACAAGCGATGGTACTGCCCCTTACTAGCTATTTGAGAAGGAAACATTTGTCACCCTAGCTTCCCTGAGATGATGTTGGAAGCTAACGCTATCAGGTTGCTGATACCGGTTGAAACTGGACAATGTTCTGGAAAAAATTAGGCTCTTGTCCTGATCCAGGAAATCACATACGGTATAAATAGGCAAGAACACTGACTGAACTCCCACTGTTGTCTGTTAGACTCAGGAAGAACATTTTGTTTTATTTTATTTAAAATTTTATTTATTTATTTGAGGTGGGGGGAGGAGAGAGCTTGCAACACCAGGTGGGAGGGGCAGAGGAAGAGGGGGAGAGAACCTCCAATAGACTCCCTGCTGAGTGTGGAGTCCCAGACCCTGAGATCATGACCTGAGCCGAAATCAGAAGTCAGATACTTAACTGACCGAGTCACCCAGACGCACCTAGACTCAGGAAGAACATTTTTAAAAACAAAACAACTACAACTCCCTAAAATAACTTACATTCCATTGAAATAGAAAAAAGGTCCATGTGTAAGCACATAGACATAGCACATACAAATAAAAAATACAGATTGCCTATGCTCCAGAAATACCTTTTACTCTCACTGGATTACAAATTGTTCATTTAATGAATTAATTTTCCAAGAACTTTCCTAGTTGGGACAGTGTTCATGGATATGTAAGTGACATATTTCACAGCTAAGAATTTGCAGTTTTTATATTGTCATGTCTGGCTCATCCAACTTACTCTCCCCTTCCATTAATGTGGGTATTTATGAGCTGGCCATTTGTGCCTTCTCTTAGACTTAGAATGGTTTAGTGAAGAGAGCCAGATTCTAGTCTCAGTTTGTCCCTTAACTGTCTGCATGACCTTAGTCAAGACATGTAACAAACATGGATATCGTCTGCTTACATTGCAGATTGTGCCTCAAATCAGTTGAGATAATACATGTGAAGTCTCTTTGAAAACTGTAAGATCCTGTATGTGTCCGTTCAGCCGGGACTAGTATATGGCCTAATACTTAGAGAGTAAGAGATACTGGTGATTTTTGAACAGCTAGAAAAGTGGCCTATTGAGATCTCTCTCTACTTCCAGCTGCAGACATAAGCGAATTTTTGTGGTATCCCTACTGATCGTCCTTTGTTTTGGGGAATTTATTGCCAGGCCCGTCATCAAGAATTGCTGTCTCAGCAGCAAAATTTCATCCTGGCCACCCAGTCAGCTCAGGCCTTCCTGGACCAGCACGGCCACAATCTCACGCCTGAGGAGCGCCAGGTGCTGCAGGACAAGCTAGGAGAGCTGAAGGGGCAGTATGCAGCTTTCCTGGCCCAGTCGGAAGCAGAGCTGAAGCAGGCACAGACACTACGGGACGAGCTGCAGAAGTTTCTGCAGGACCATCAGGAGTTTGAGAACTGGCTGGAGCGGTCCGAGAGAGAGCTGGAGAACATGCATAAGGGAGGCAGCTGCCCTGAAGCCCTTCCCTCCCTGCTAAAGCGGCAGGGGAGCTTCTCGGAGGATGTCATTTCCCACAAAGGAGACTTGCGATTTGTGACTATCTCAGGCCAGAAGGTCTTGGACACAGAAAACAGCTTTGAGGAAGGCAGAGAACCATCAGGCACTGGGGCCTTAGTGAAGGGCAAGTTGAAGGATGCAAC
This sequence comes from Ursus maritimus, assembly GCF_017311325.1. Lineage (NCBI taxonomy): Eukaryota > Metazoa > Chordata > Mammalia > Carnivora > Ursidae > Ursus > Ursus maritimus. Next base: position 29,962,452 of record NW_024425786.1, read on the forward strand.
AGAAAGATACACTGCACTCCATTCAAAGGTACCGAGAGGGTCCCACCAGCCTCTGGGGGGACGGTGGTGGGAGCCGTCATACAGCTGGGGGTGGTTTCTAGGGCTGAGGATAAGAACCTGAGGACACAGTGAGGGAGCTGAATTGTATATTGACCACAGGCAGAATGTCTTTACAAGCTCTGCAAAGATGCAAAACGTGGAGGCCCATGGGCTGATGCCTAATCCCAGCAGTGTCAGGGGTCTGTCACCCTTCCTGTATCCTGACCAGCAGACGTGGGCTCCCAAAAGACACAGTACAGGGGACAGTGCAACCACGTGCACAGTCTTTATTCCTGCACAGAGCATCTAGGGTACATCCTTGCCTTCCTGCCTATCAGAGAACTCCCGTTAGCTCCCAAGCCGTAGAATCCAGTCAGCTCTATTACCTGTCTTGTGTACTTTGCCAGCATCTCTAAACTAGCCAAAAGGAACTCTGGACCTCCCAGTCCCTCCCTCCCTTAGCCTGCAACCTGAAGTGTATTTCTTTGGTGGCTTGTCCTACCACTCACTTAGTCTGAGCTGGTATATAACATGAAGTTGGGGTGAATAGTGTGGATCAAACAACAAGGGCCGCACTCGCAGAAGATTTCTGCTACTCATCTGTCCCTGGAGGCCTCGGCGCCTCCCTTCACTGTGGTTAGAGTGAGATCCTGTAGCAAGACCAGGCTTTTCTTTGGACTATGCCTAGGAAGCCCCAGGCTTTTCTTTGGACTATGCCTAGGAAGCCCCAGCCTTCAGCCGGACCTTGCCTAAGCCTGCTCTCCCTTTTTTCTCTGGCACAGTGTACACGATTGGGCTCTCACCTGACCATGCTCCTAAGCCAGTACCAGCAGTTCCAGAGCTGTACCGACAGCCTGCAGTCCTGGATTCAGGCTTGTGAGGCCAATGTGGAGAAGCTGCTCTCAGATACTATTGCCTCAGACCCTGGGGTTCTGCAACAGCAGCTTGCAACAACAAAGGTAGGCCGGGACACAGGCTGTTCTGTCGCCTGGGGTAGAGTACCCCAAAATAGAGTAAATACTCGCATAGTTTAAAGGCAGTGGTTGGGAAGCCTTGGACAAGATCTGATTCCTAAACACTTAATTCTAACATCCGTGGGTTCGGATAAACAGAAGTATTCTTTGTAGCTCTAGTAGCACTATGCTAAGTAGCTCTTGGTTCCTAGAACCAGCTTTGATTACTCAGACGTTTTACTTTTGGCCTTTTTCATGGACAAGCAGCAGTTGCAGGAGGAATTAGCTGAGCACCAAGTACCTGTAGAAAAGCTCCAAAAAGTAGCTCATGACCTCGTGCAAATTGAAGGCGAGCCAGCGCCAGACCGCAAGCATGTTCAAGAAACTACAGGTATGAAGCAGCAATAACAAGAATGCTCCCTTGATTCTCAGTGCATGCCAGTGTTCTGCAAGACATCACACCGTACGGTGCAAGTATCTGCAGCGCGGGCTAGGGGCTGAGGACACAGCAAGAGCTTACCCTGGAATGAACTTTGTTCTTGTACCATTGAAGGCCTTTGCGATCTGGTTTCCACCCCTTTCTCCAGGCATTCTGCCTTCTAGCCACGCCCTGCTTCTTTCCTTTCCCAAGCGAAGTAGTCGTTTCTTCCTGACGTTACCCCTGAAGTTTTGCCTGTGGCTTAGCTGCTATTATTGAGTGCTTGTTAGCATGTGTGATGAAATCTTGCTCAAGCTTCTAGATGTACCTGAGAGGTTACTTCCTTGTAAAGTCCTGGCCATCACCTCCAACCCCCAAAAGAAACTAAAGATAAGAAAGAGTCATTCTTCTTTCAGGCTTCTCTAGTACATTATTCTTAGCATCAGTATAGCACTTACAATTTTATTTTTATGGTTGGTTGTGATGTGCCCTTTTCTGCCTATGCTCACTTTTATAGTCTTAAGTTTGTAGAAGCCAGGGGCTTAACTATCTTCAGTCCTCAGCATCCAGCACAATTTCTGGCACTTAGTAGGTGCTAAATAAATAATGCTTTGTGAATTTGGCTCAAATACAAATGCACTTTAAGCTTATTCCTTCTATTTGTCTTTATGTCTGTTATTATTGTAATTAACACGTGTGATTTAAATACATTGTTTTTAAAAGCACCACACGAAAATGGTCTCCACTCTCTTCTCATGGCCTTGATTTTCCAGATTCCATACTCAGCCGCTTCCAAAGCCTCTCGAGTAGCCTGGCTGGGCGCTCTGCTCTGCTGCAGAAGGCAATTGCCCGATCTCAGAGTGTCCAGGAAAGCCTGGAGAGCTTGTTGCAGTCCATCAGGGAAGTTGAACAAAACCTGGAGGAGGAGCAGGTGGCATCACTGTCATTGGGAGTCATCCAGGAAGCCCTGGCCACTAACATGGTAAGACCTAGGCCCCAAGAGTTAGCATCAACGGTGTATTTGCTGTGTTCCATAATCACATCATTTTGAAAAAGTATCAGGAAGAGAATTCATTTCCATGAATCTTCTAATAAGACTTAGAGATGATGACTAATCCATGTAAAGATATTTCTACCCAATTTCCAAATCATTGTTAAGCTTGAGGAAGAGTGATGCTACAAAGTCATTAGTGGAATGGGGTGGAGAACTAAGGGGATGAGGTGTTCGATATTCCAGAGGCTCAGCTGCAGTCCTGCCCTCCTTGAGGAGGTGAGCATGTAATTATTAGATTATTAGTCTGTGGCTCAGATATCCTAGGATAAGTGAGCCAGGAGCTGACAGACATATTTTTTGGTAACAGAAATTGAAGCAGGACATTGCTCGGCAAAAGAGCAGCTTGGAGGCCACCCGTGAGATGGTGACACGATTCATGGAGACAGCAGACAGCACCACAGCTGCAGTGCTGCAGGGCAAACTGGCGGAGGTGAGCCAGCGGTTCGAGCAGCTCTGTCTACAGCAGCAAGAAAAGGAGAGCTCCCTGAAGAAGCTTCTGCCCCAGGCAGAGATGTTCGAACATCTCTCTGATAAGCTGCAGCAATTCATGGAAAACAAAAGCCGGATGCTAGCCTCTGGAAATCAGCCAGATCAAGATATTGCACATTTCTTCCAGCAAATCCAGGTGAGAATATATCTGCCACAGTGGCAGAACAAAGAGAAAAGAAGGGCAAGGAGGGGACCAACAATCACAGGAGAGCATAGTATGTCAGGGTACTAGAAACTTCACCTGCATTATCTTAAAAAATTACCACAACCAGTGGTGCCTCAGTCAGTTAAGCCTCTGCCTTCGGCCCAGATCATGATCTCCTGGTCCTGGGATGGAGCCCCACATGGGGTTCCCTGCTCAGCAGGGAGTCTGCTTCTCCCTCTGCCCCTCCCCCCTGCTTGTGCACACACTCTCTCGCTCTCTCTTTCAAATAAATCAATAAAATCTTAAAAAAAAGAAAAGAAAGAATTATCACAACACCCTGTAAACTAGATATTGTTTGTCCATTTTTTTAAAAAACACAGCCTAGATTGATTTTTCTACGTGTTCAGCCCAGATCAGCCAGGCTGCTTAGCTCATCATGGTCACTCAGGGTTCAGTTCGATGGGGACTCCGTCCTGCCCTTTGCCTTCACGACTACTGCTGCAGCAGGGGGAGGGCGCATTACATCCGTTTTTGTTTCATTAGTTTAAGCAGGTTTCACACTGGGGTTTCAAGAGGGTGGAGAAATGTATTCCTACCATGTACCTAGTAGGTGCAGAGTTAGAAATATTTGACGAAGAGTCTTACCTACCACAGATCCAGATACATGTGCAGGAGTAGGATTGTAGGTCACATTATATGCCTATACTTAGGTTGAACAAGGAGTGGTCACCTTGGCTCCAGGACGGCTGCAGGTGCCCGCGTTGCCCCCTATAGGACCTCAACATTCTGTATCCCCACATTGGTGCCTTGGGGTTATCCAGCTACCTACCGTTTTCCATTTTAAAGTAGGATCTCATGGTTTGGTTTGGTTTGGTTTGCTGTCCTTTTTGGGTTTTGTTTTGAGTCATTTCAGACTTACAGAAAGGTGGAAGGAATGGCACATAGACACCAGCATCCTTTTCACCTGGATCCCGGTCTGTCCGGATTCCACTGTTTTACATTCCCACCAGCAATGCACGAAAATACCTGTTGCCCCTACCGCCTCCCCAGCAGAACGTGTTGTCAGCATTCCAGTTTCTGTTAATCTGATTGATACAGCACGATATTTCAGTGTGGCTTTAATTTTTATTTCTTCTCTGATGAAGTTGAGTATATTTTTATACATTTAAGGGACATGTATTTGTAAACTCTTGGTTTGTGGCCTTTACTGTTTTCTGTCAGGAGTTTGTTTTTTGTTTTTTCTTCTTCTTTCAACTTAATAAGAGTTCTATATTAGGGAGATTAGTTCTTTATATATGCTATGTTGAAAGTCTTTTTTCACAGTTTGTCTTTTGTCTTTGCTTACAGTGTTTCTGGCCATTTGTAAAAGCTTTTTAAATTTTTACACAGTAAATTTTATCACTTCTTATTGAACATGCACTTTTGGTCATAATTTGGAAGTCTTTTGCCACACCCAGGTTTGAAGGAATTCGCCCATACTTGCCTCTAGAACTCAAATGGTTTCTTTCTTTCATTCTTTTACATTTGAATATTTTAACATTTTAAGTTCATTCTGAGATACAGTGTAGTATGAATCCAAGTTCTTTTTCTGAAGGGCTAGTTCCCACTATCATTTCTTTGAAAAGTCCATCTTTTCCCCAGTGATTTGAGAAGTCATCTTTATCAGATATAGAATGTCCATGTGGTCTCAGGTCTGTTTCTGGATTTTCTATTTTGCTTTGCTGGTCTGTCTATTCATGAACCATAGTATACTATTTTTTATTCTAGAGGTTTCATGGTATGTTTTACTATCTAGGAAGGCTAGTCTCTCTCTCTCTTTCTTTCCTTTTTTCTTTCAGGATTTTTCACATCGATAATTGTACATTTATTTTTCCATGTGAACTTCAAAATCAACTTTATTAGTCATGGAAAAATTGGTATTTTTATTTGGATCATATTAAATTTATTTATTCACACATGCATATATGCACCCATACACACGTACATACATACGCACACACATCTTTATGGATGTCTTTCCATTTATTAAGGTCTGCTTTTGTGTCTGTCAGAAATATTTTAAAGTTTTATTCATAAGGGTTTTGCATGTTTCTTGTTAGTTGGTTCTTAAAATTTTACCTTTTATGCTGCTATTGTAAATGAAGTTTTCACTCTTGATTTTTATATGTTGGTTTTATATCCTGCTACCTTATTGGATTACTTCATTGTTTGGTTAATTGTATTATTGATTCTCTTGGGTTTTACAAGTATATTTTCATATAATCTGCAAATACAGTTGTACCTCTTCTTTTCCATTTCGTATACCACAAATTGTTTTCTCTTATCTAATTGCGTTGGCTAATATCTTACGGTGTTACAATAATAGTGGAGAGCGTATCTTTGCCCTGTTTGACAGAAGAGATAAGCTATGGAAGCTTAGAGAAATTTAATAGCTTAAGATCACAAGCTAGAAGTAGCAAAGCTGTGAATGATTTTCAGGAGTCTTTTTGACTCCAAAAACCTCCATTCTTTTCATTCTGTCATGCTGCCTTCCAAATCTGTGAACATCCGTCTAAAGGAGACAAGACTCATTTTCGATTCCTAGCGACTCTCAGGTGGATCGGAAAAGTCCTCCATGTTTATTGCTTAAGTCTAGCAGTTGACCCAGTGAGCATGCCTGTTTTCTTGTTCCCTCTTTTTCTACAGATTAGGGGAACTTGCCCCCAATTTCATATAGATACCTTTTTTTAGAGTGTATTTATTTATAATGATCAGAGGATTTAGTACATTTCCCTGTTTGCTTGACAGGAGCTCAATTCGGAAATGGAAGATCAACAGGAGAACCTCGAGACTCTCGAGCACCTGGTCACAGAACTGAGCTCCTGTGGCTTTGCACTGGACCTCTCCCAGCACCAGGACAGGGTGCAGAACCTTAGAAAGGACTTCACAGAGCTACAGAAGACAGTTAAAGAAAGGTGAGTTTTCGTATGTGTTGGTCAATTGGGGGAGCTAATTTTTTCTTGCTGTTGAATGAAAATGATTTTCTCTTCCTCCTTTGGCAGAAAAGATGGCATCAAGAAGTCTGCTACTGAGTCATAGGAGATTAGAAAGTGCCTCTTTTAGGCAAAGCTATTCAATCTACTTGGTGCTTAGTGGTTTTCTTTTACTAAATCATGAATTCCTTCTCGGTAATGGGGCTCAGTTTCCCTCTGTACAGTCAAAAGCCCAGGTCACCTGGACCTAACAATAAATTCGGGGCAGCAAGTAGGATTGTGGCAGGATTTGAAATAAAGAGAAAAATTGGAGGGGACTTTCCAGATGTAATTAATGGTTATATTGGTTCTCTTTCTGCTTGCTTTGACCACATTTAAGTTGTTGTTTTGGAAGAGTGTCTAGATTCTTCTTTTAAGGGAATCACGGGAATATATGACAGGGATGACTGATTTCAAATTATCTGCTGACTGTTTAAAAGTCATGATTCCATTAGTAAACTTCACATGGCTTTAGGAGCTTGATAAGACTTCCTCTCATGGTTTACCTATATATATAATCTTGATTTGGGAGGTGGCTGCCTGAGGAAAGTGACCAGAGAAAAATTGCTTAAAACAACACTGTAAGCCTCAGGTTACTTAGTGGAGAGAAGGGGAACGGAGGCCAGGGAAGCTTGTTCTTCCTCTGTACTCAGGGCCATTTAGCCATAGGAAGAACCAGGGACTCTGGCTTAAAGTTTAATAGTTGTGGCCACTTCCAAAATTTAATTTTGAAATTGAATTCTCCTTGGCTCATTTTACCCATTTGTGTGCTTTTTTTTTTTTTTTTAAGATTTTATTTATTTGAGAGAGGGAGATAGAGAACGAGCAGGGGGGAGAGGAAGAAGCAGGCTCCCCACTGAGCAGAGAGCCTGACGTGGAGTTCAGTCCCAGGACTCTGGGATCAGGACCTGAGCCGAAAGCAGACCCTCAATCGACTGAGGCACCCAGGTGCCCCTAGTGTGCTTAACCTAACTTCTCTGAGCCTCTGTTCCAGCATCTTCCTTGCTAAGGGGATTAGCATTTGAATTAGGCCTTGGAAAAGTCAACTACCTAAAAAGTGACAGAGCTGGACTTGAGATTCAAAGCCTACATTCTTTCCATTGTATCATTGCACCTAAATAGCAGGCTCCTTTTAGTTTCTCTCACTTTCACTTTAGCCTGGAGTAAGATTGAAGACTCCTCTCCCCAGAAATGTCCAAACAAGGGCAACAGATTCCTTAGTTTGATGCTCTCCTACATTGTATGTGGTGGTTTAGCCAAAGCTGCTGTGGAAAAGATTATGGGAAGGAAAAGATGCCTAGAGTCCCAGAATGAGTGTAGTTTTAGTTCAAGTTGACATCTTTACAAAGCTTAGTCTGGCAAGTAACAAAATGTCCTCCTTGGTGTTGACAGAGAGGAAGATGCATCATCTTGTCAGGAGCAATTGGATGAATTTCGGAAGCTGGTTAGGACCTTCCAAAAATGGCTGAAGGAAACTGAAGGAAATATTCCACCTACAGAGACTTTTATGAGTGCAAAAGAGCTGGAAAAGCAGATTGAACACCTGAAGGTAGGTGAACAAAAGGAGCTCCAGGAACCAGGCTAGACAGCAGTTTGGAAGCTTATGTGATCTTCAACTGTGGTAGGGAAGTGGTGCGACAAGTCCAAGTTATCCTTCTGCATCAGACTAGAAATCCCTCCATTTTCTCCATGTGACTCCCACCTGCCCCTACCTAAGCACTGAGCACCAAAATGTCTCCTATTTAAAAACCAAAACCAAAAAAGTCACCAGAGAGTAACATCTGTAAAGTTTCAGGTGTTTTTCAGTTGCCTCTCATGCTGTAGTGGGTCATAAAAAAGATAGTTGTTAAAGTCCAGTCCTCGAGAACCTTACACTCTCACTGTGTGTGTGAGAATTCAAGAGTTACATGTGAGCAGGTGACCAGATCCAAGACCAGGAGACTGAGGAAAAAAGAACGAGCTCTCCAGCTAAAAAAGGAAATGTTAGAATCAGATGGTTGGACGGTACCTTCCAGAGTCAGATCAGCCTTTCTTCCATCCCCTGCAGAATCCCTTCTTTGATTCAGAGTCATTCGGCCTCTTCTTGCGCCTCTAACGCATCTCTTCTTTTTGTTGAAATCAAGCCATATCCACCTCCAACTAGTTCTCATGTATTCTCCTTATTTTCTTAGTAAAAAAGAATTTATTTCGAGCCAGACGACGGGGAGTTTTGTTGCTTTCACAGAGAGAGTGCCAGGAGCATTTGCTGTAGGGAATCCCCCAGGGCAGATGCTTTCCAATTTCTAGGTTCACAGTGTCCTTATGGCTTCAAGAAATTTTTCATAGTACCTTAAGGCCAAAAAAAAAAAAAAAAAAAGGAAGAAGAAAGAAAAAGAAAAGAAAAAACTAAAAAGTCTCACTTGCTATGTGGTTAGGTCTAAATAACTTCGTAGTAGTTGTTCACATGGTGTCCAATAGATGTCGCTGTATTTCCCTGAAAATTTTAAAATACCCTGTGAGCAGATGCGTGGTTTGGGAACTGCGGCTCTTTGGAAGCTAGAGTGATTAATAAAGGAATTGACAGCAGTGAATTGACAAGGCTCAGTTTGCAGTTAGGCAGCATGAGCTTGCTGGACATTCGTGGCTCTGACTTTGCTGCTGGGCAGCTTAAAGTCAAAAGCAAACTAAGTAGACTGTCAGGGAAGTTCAGTGTGGAGGAAAGGATTCAAGGCTAAGAAGGTGCCCCTGCTTTGGAAGAAGTAGAATTCTACTTCTGTGGCAGGCAGTCCACATCTAGAGACAATATGACCTTATTGTTAACAGCAGATGCCTTTGTTTCCTAATGGTTTTCTGTGGTAGATAGAGCTCTGGCTTCAAGAAAATGCCAAGTGTAGCCAAGATTCTATGTATTTCTCTAGATCTTGATATCTGGCTCCTCATTTTACCCTCCATTTGCCATTTCCTATGTATTCTTTGCACGCATGCCATTCCCTTTTACTACCTTTTTCCTCACTCAAAGCTTTCCTCTCTCTAGACAGAGTTAGATGTGTCTCCTCTTGAGCTCTCAGAGTTTACTGTCTGTATTTCTGTAATAACATTTTCACATTACAATGCAATTGATAATCTGACCTCTTGGTTTTAGGAATTGTTTCATAATCCTATTTTGTATTCCCAGGATTAAGCATGATGCCTGGCCTCCAGTAATGCTCGATAATTAATTGATGAATGAATGAATGAATGAATGAATGAGAAGGTCCTGAATATTCCAGGGTATCATTCTCCCACATCATGGCTGGCTGAATCAAGATCCTGAAGTGGCTGAATACATGAGGATGGTCACTTAAAGCTTATCAGAAGTTAGGGAGGATATGTAGAAGAACAGTTGTCCCTACTGATGAGGAGAATGCTCCCGGGTGTTACATTTAGCTCTTCTGTTAACAGGGTCTTCTGGATGACTGGGCAAGTAAGGGAGGTTTGGTAGAAGAAATCAACTGCAAAGGCACTTCTTTAGAAAATCTCATCATGGAGATCACAGCACCTGATTCCCAAGCCAAGACAGGTGAGTGCCGGCTCTTAAAAATGCAGTGAATAGACATCATTCTTTGCTTTGGCCTTTGGCCTTTGGTTATGGCCCCGTATTTCATAAAAGTCAGAATCAAGGTTGGTATGAGAACAAAGGGGAGCGATCCATGAATCGGTCTTCCCTCTACCTGATCTGTTTCCCATTTGCTATATAACTTTGCTCCGTTTTGCAAAATTCCTTCCTATGATGGGAAAAAGTAAAGAGACTGGTTAGCCTAAAGGAACAGAGAAGGACTAAAATTGGATTTCCGTCTTGGCGGATTTCTTTCTTTTAAACATGGGAATGGATGCGTATGCATCATCTTTAGGTTGGAGTCAGCCCTGGAGGGTATAAGCATGGTATCTTGAGAGAGACTAGGGATTTAGGAGTCAGCATTGGTCTACCAAAGACTGCCACACTTCTTGGAAGTGGATACAAAGATTGTGCTCAGATATGTGAATAATCTCTGGCTGCAAATTAAATCTTTCAAACAAAATCCATATGAGCTCACGGTCACTTTCTGTTTTTAATTGGGACCTCATAGGTTTTATTGCCAGACTGTGTTAGTGCACACCTACAGTCACTTCAGTCGTAAGGGAAACGTTTATTTTTTTCCTCCTGAGAACAGCCACTTTTCTGTTGAAGTTTACAGATCTCTTGGAACTACCCAGAAATGACAACATTTCAGGGAATTGGTGATTCTTATATTGCAACGCATAAAACCTCTAAGTTCAGGGACTTACTAGTGTGTGACTACATCAGGAGTCAGCAAGCTTTTTCTGTAAAGGGCCAAATAGTAAATACTTAAGGCTCGTGAGCCACATGGTCTCTGTCACACTACGCATCTCTACTACTGGAGCACAGAAACCGTCGTGGACAATATACAAGGGAACGGGTGTGTCTGTGTTCAAATAAAACTTTATATACAGAAATAGGCAGAGGACCAGATTTGGCCAGTATAGTTTTCTGACTCCTAGACTAGATCATTGGTTTTTCAAACATTTTAAAGCACTAAAGTCTTTTTAAAAATAATCTCAAATAGTACTCTATTCCATAAAACAGATACAAATGATATTTTGTTGGCATACATTTCCCTTATAAGTGAATTTATAGCATTTTATCTATTATAAAATCCATCAGTAAAAATATTGAGACTATCTTGGGGAATATAAAGATTTGACAGCATTTTTGGATGACAGCTTTATGATCAGATTTATTTCTCCATTTTGTTTGGTTGCATTGTATCCAGAAAATACAGGTCACACAGATAAGTAGTTGTAAAGGATGACGAATGTTTTTAAAACTGCACTTTACAGTTCACCTGTGTCCGAAAAAAATTGTCGAAGTCTTGGAAATGGACAACAGAAAAGTATTGGGTGTCCTTTCAATGAAGTGTTGGGCATTGCTTAATGGGCTTTTGGAAATTATTTGGTTCTGAGTGTGCATCTTTAACTGAATATCTATTTACTAAACTATTCTAGAGTTTTGTAGATAATTGATAGTAATGCAGATGATAATTGTCCATAGCAATTCAAGTAAATTTTGCCCAACAGAAAAGATAATCTCAATTATTATTGTCCTGTAGATTGCTAACCAGTTTCCCATTAATTACTCATTTATTAATCTCCTCAAGAGTCATGGGGTAGAAGTTGTACATTGAGTACAGGTGAAGGGAAGGGACTGAGGGGGCACAGTTACTGAGATGTCACCCACTATGTAGGTGATGCAGCCTAAATTCAAACACAAATATACTTGATTTAAGGTGAAAAAAAGTTCACTTTATAGTCTCAGAACACTCCTCAATTAAACTGAACTAGAAGCTTGAAAGTGATGTAATAAATTCTTGTTTCAAAGTTAAATCACCAAGAATTTTAATGAATGATCACATTCTTTTCTTAAACATAGAAAACACCTAAAACTGGCATTGAGGACAAAAGCTTGCCTGTAGCTTGATATCATCATGACCTGATGTGTTAAGAATTCTGTTGCCACACGGTTCTGCTCTAATGAGAGCCTCCTCTGAGTAGATGCACCTTAGCCTTTCTTGTCATTTTCTTGAATACTGCACATGTGCTGTACATGTCTGTCTCTGTACAAGCGGGCTTGTGTAGGTTTGACTACTGTAAAGCGCTAGCAGAGAGCTACAGCTTTTCCGGTCGGTGACACTCAAAGTGCAAGTTTAAGTGTAGGAGGGGGAGGTACAGAAGCTACTTCATTCTCTCCCCAAAGCAGCAGAAATGCATTATATCTAATGGGTTAAAATGTGGTCAACATAATCGAATGTGCATGTTTTCTTGCCGTTTCTAAGTAGTTAGAAATACATTCTGAAGATTAAATTTAAACCAAACATTTACAGAGTCCCTAAAGCAGCTCCTTCAGTGCTTTGAAAATCACTAGCCTGAGTGCTCTCAAAGTTCTCGTCTACCTCTGAAAAATCACGACTATTACAGTTCTTGACATTTATGTAGCTCTTTTTGTTTCATAAAGTGCTTTCACGTACACTCCCTCATTACCTCTCTACAGTAACCCCATGGCAGCTGACCGGATAGCTAGTATTATCTTCATATCCTAGAGAAGACACTGAGGTCCCTCCATAGACTAAGGCTTGTATACCGAGTGAGTGATGGTCTTGGCCAGGACCTTCTTTTCCCAATTACTAGTCCAGTTTCTTTTTTGGTCATCACCCTACTGCAATGGAATATGATCTTTCTGTTTGATCCATTTTTTTCACTGAAAATACAATAATGTAGGGGTGCCTGGCTGACTTGGTCAGTTAAGTATCCAACTCTTGATCTCAGCTCAGGTTTTGATCTCAGGGTCCTGAGTTCAGGCCCTGAGTTGGACTTCATACTGGGTGTGGAGCCTACTTAAGAAAGAAAGAAAAAGAGAGGGAGGGAGGAAGGAAGGAAGGAAATACAATGTTAACATTTAAAAGTTTCACAATTACTATTTTTTAATATAACCTTAACGTAAAACTTTTTCCAGTGAAATCAGTGCACATGAGAGTTTTATTCTGTCCTTGTAATATAACGTTATATCATGAATATTCGTCACATTTCTGTATAATTTCTATAATTCCATGATCTGATTTTTATTTAACTTGGGACACTCCTGAAATACAAGGAATCAACCTAGGAGAGAATATAGGTGAAATCGTGGTAATTAGAAACAGAACCAAAGGCCCAAAGCAGAATTTATGGGAATATTTATGAGCCAGATTTTTTGGCGCTTAGAATTTCCGTTTTCTGGTGAAGGAGAGCAGAAAGTCATGGAAGAAAAGACAGAGAATCTGCCTTTTGAAGCAATATAAGGAGTCATTTTAATGTCTTTATTAAAAGAATACTGCTTTTTCTGTCCTTAATTACACTGACTGTTCATTTTTATCATGTTGAAGGACATTGATGTTAAAGTTGAACCTTTTTGGCTTTATTATAAATCCTCATTCCAAAATGTGGCAGACAGCACAGGTATTCTGAAGACTTAATAATTTTATCAGTACTTGCTTTGCAACATTATGGCAGGATCCAAAGAATTCAAGTTGGAGATCAAGGAAAGGAATTCGGGTTTCCTTTAGAAAGGGTTAGGAATCACTACTGCTAAGCAGCCAAAACACCTGAGTGATGCTCTGTTGCCTGGCAGCTAAAATGATTTGTCTCTTTCCATGAGTATGTTGTCTTGTGCTGTGTTAACCTCCTGATACCTGAGCTTAAAGTGAGTGCCAGAGAACAAATTCAGTGCCTGTATGTATTCCTAACACGTTTGTCTTGCCCTGTTTGTCTCCCTGTCCTTCTGCTCAGGTTCCATACTGCCCTCTGTAGGAAGCTCTGTAGGCAGTGTAAACGGATACCACACCTGCAAAGGTGAGAATGCCATTTCACAGTGCCTCTTTGCTGGATGTGTTAGGACAGTGTTCACGTTGGCATCTGTGTATGTTTCCGTATGTGTGAAAGAACCGCTGCCAGGATGGGTGTGAGGGTAAAAGTCTTGGGAGAAGCCACTGTGATGCTTCTTGGCTGGGTTGCTAAAGGCTAAACGGGTTGGCAGCCAGTGAGATACGGTACTAGGAAATAAATTGGACCACTAGATAAGACCAGAAAGGAAAGACCTTGAAGAAAATATATGTGAATCTTTGAGTCATAAGAAAGCCACATTAGAGGTAGTCTAGTCTAACCCTCAGCCTCCCGGCCCCATGATTTCTCTGTTATTTGGAGAAGAGGGAGCAGAAGAATGCCCCAAATCCTTCACTCCCTTCACTTCTGCAGTTCCCAAGTGTATTTAGCATTTTATTTGTACATCTGAGTACCTAATGTCAAAATCCAAAAGCAGATTAATGAAAGCTCTTTTGCTTTGTATATATAAACAAGAACATTTATGTGATTTAGCAGGAACAGAATCTCTAGTTCACTAGAAGGAGTAGGAGAGACGTTTAATCCTGATGAGTAATTTAGCATGAGGCACCCATGGGGAGGCTTGGAGAGCTATCCCCAATCTGATTTTCGTTTCTGTGATACTAGATCTGACGGAGATCCAATGTGACATGTCAGATGTAAACTTGAAATATGAGAAACTGGGGGGAGTGCTTCGGGAACGCCGGGAAAGCCTTCAGGCTGTCCTCAGCAGAATGCAGGAAGTTCAGAAGGAAGCAGGCTCCGTGCTACAGTGGCTGGAATCAAAAGAGGAAGTCCTGAAAACCATGGATGCCTCTTCATCTCCAACCAAGCCAGAAACAGTGAGAGCCCAAGCTGACTCTAACAAGGTACTGTGTTTGCATGAGCGCTGCATCCCAAACACTAAGAGGAAGGGGCCGTTGTACCCGTGTTGCTGCCGGAGCCTGGGACCTGAGCACGGGACTCGGCCACCCACCCAGGCCATGAGGAGCCCTTTCAAAGGACTAATATGCCTAAACTCTCCTAGAGAATTTTCTTACCTATGAAATGAGAGATTATTATAAATAATATTCAGAAGCAAAACCAGGCACACCTGATTGGCTCCGTCGGGAGAGCAGGCGACTCTTCATCTTGGGGTCATGGGTTCGAGCCCCACGTGAAATGTAGAGATTACTTAAATAAATAAAACTTAAAAAAAAAAAAAAAACCAGGTCTGTTTATAGAAAGAGAATATCCCTCCTCTAAAGGATCGGCTCACTGAGAATGGGATCTTGTTTTCCCTATGATGCTGTAAGCCAAACCATTCTCATCAAAGCCCCTTTCCAACTCTTGGGAGTTTTAAGTATAGCTGTGATTACAGTTCATTCTTAAGGTTGACATGTAGGACTAGGAAAACTATGGGGAGAAATAAGACCATATAGAAAGTCCTATCGAAAAAGTTTTTTGCCAAAAATTTTTTATGTTATAATTGGACATAGTATGCCATCTTCTCCAGCTACATAAATGTCCTTGACCATCACCACCATCATCATCATATCTGACACTTTGTGTGTGTGTGGGGGGGGTTAATAATACCTTCTTACTGGTTCTACCAATATGTTGTACATAAAAGAAATTTAGATCCTGCCACTTAGATTTTCATTTTAAAGTAAAAATTGAAGCAGAAATGTTAAGTATCTTAAAATCATGAAATAAGACACTGATAGAATCAGAAGGGGAAGCTGTAATTACGGCCCAGTCTTCCCGTACTTTCCTCCACACACAGCTCTGTTTCCCCTGCAGAAATCTCATGGCATCCCTGATGTTCTCTCTCCTAGGCCTTCCTGGCTGAATTGGAACAGAATTCCCCAAAAATCCAAAAAGTGAAGGAAGCCCTGGCTGGATTACTGATGACATATCCCAATTCACAAGAAGCCGAAAACTGGAAGGAAATGCAAGAGGAACTCAGTAAGTATTCAGAGGGATGTCGTAAATTCACCAAATTGCTTATCTTCAAAGCAAATACAGAATTTCAGCACATCCTATAAAGCAGGACTTATTTTTAGTTAATTTTCATAAGCAATCAAGAGGCCCAAATAGGGTTAGAGAGTGAGTGTGTCTGATTAGGGAAAAGAATCCAGAGATTCCACTCGAAAGTCTCAGAAGTTTGGCTTTCTTGGGCAGGTCAATCTGATAATCTGCTGTGATAAGGAGAGCATTGGTGATGAAAATGAAAAATGGGAAATAATCCATTCACTGGAAGGATTAGATGAATTATTCTGTGTTCATATTGAACTATATATAAATGATATTGGTGAATATTTATTGGCGTGAAAAAACATTGGCATGAAAGATGTTTATAATATAGTAAGAGTTAAAAAACAGGCCATAAAATAGTATAAGATAAACATGCATCTGTGTGTGTGTGTGTGTGTGTGTTGTATGTAGTTTCATATAACCACTACCACAGTCAAGTACAGAACTGTGTTACTTTGGTTAAAATTAAATGAAGGTTATTTTTAACTTAAATTTTTTTAACGCTACAGGGATCATTTCCTGCAGTATATTAGGAATGTAACTTAGGGATCAGGCCACAGTGACTGGTGAGACTAAAGGAACACATTCTCTCATTTCCCGTCTACAGATTCCCGATGGGAAAGGGCCACTGAAGTGACCATGGCCCGGCAAAGGCAGCTGGAGGAATCTGCAAGTCATCTGGCCAGCTTCCAGGCTGCAGAATCCCAGCTCCGGCCCTGGCTGATGGAGAAGGAACTGATGATGGGGGTACTGGGGCCCCTGTCTATTGACCCCAACATGCTGACTGCACAAAAGCAGCAGGTCCAGGTGAGCCACGAAGCTTACTGCATTAAGCAAAGGAATTGGAGTCACATGAACCTGGTTTTGAATGCTGCTCTCAGCAAGTAGATTTCAAATGACCCTAGACAAGTCACTTAACCTTCCAGAGTTCCATTTCCTCACTTTAAATGAGATGTCTGTGAGGGCTTTATCATAGTGCCTGTCAGATAGTAAATAGTCGATAACTGTATTATTAATATCATTACAGAGGCAGTTAGATGAGCGGATGTGAGAATGGGGAATTTCTGACTAC
The DNA here is from genome assembly GCF_017311325.1 of Ursus maritimus. Classification (NCBI taxonomy): domain Eukaryota; kingdom Metazoa; phylum Chordata; class Mammalia; order Carnivora; family Ursidae; genus Ursus; species Ursus maritimus. The sequence continues at coordinate 29,979,077 of NW_024425786.1, forward strand.
CTTGTAGAATCGTATTTTACTTTTAATCCCCAGTGGTAGTGATCATATTACTTAATGTAATGTCTTATATCTGCTGGCTTCACTTAAAGATTCTCTCTTGCTCAAACCTCAAAAAAGAATTGATTTAAGTGCCTACCATCATAGACATTTAGGTTGGTCAAATTATGTCATTTCTAATTCTTTTCTGCTGAGAACTTTTTCTTCTTCTTCCTCCTCCTCCTCCTCCTCCTCTTCTTCTTCTTCTTCTTCTTTTTTTTTTTGGCTAGCACCAGAGAACCTTCTCTTGTTCTACATCCTCTTCCAGACTCTTTCAAACTTGTTCCATTTCTTCTCACCGTCCACCAAGTTCTCTAAACTAAGACCTAAGAGTAGTTTTTGAAGGAACCCTTTCTTTTAGCCCCTGCATCCAATTAATTATCAAGTCCTATTTAGTTAACTTACAAATATTTTTTATTCCACTGGTTTCCAGACTCTTTGGTCTTAAAACACTTTTACACTCTTAAAAATTATTGAAGACCCCAGGGGCACCCGGGTAGCTCAGTCCAGTAAGCATCTGACTCATGATTTTGGGTCAGGTCATGATCTCAGGGTTGTGAAATTGAGCCCCACTTTGGGCTCTGTGCTCAGCACAGAGTTGCTTGAGATTCTGTCTCTCCCTCTGCCTCTCCCTCTGCCCTGTCTCTTTGTCTCTCTCTCTCTCTAAAATAAATAAATAAATTTGTTTTAAAAAATTATTGAGGCCCCCAAAGAGCTTGTGTTTAACTATTGATATCTATTAAGGGCACTTGGGTGGTTTAGTTGGTTAAGCATCTGACTCTTGATCTCAACTCAGGTCTTGATCTCAGGGTCATGAGTTTAAGCCCCACGCTGGGTGTAGAGCCTACTTAAAAACACAGAAAAATACTGAAGAATTTAAAAATATATATTTATTAATTAATTTAAAAACAATATTGGTTAAACTGTAACATTAACATAAGTAACATATTTATTTTTTATGAAAAAATAACATTTTCCAAACATAAAAACTTTAATAAAAGAGTGGTATTGTTTTATGGCTTTGCAAATCTCTTTGATGTCTGACTTAGTAGAATGTTCTCACACATTTTCATATCTGCTCCTGCACTCAGTCTACTGCAATACCAGACGTCATGTAGCCTCTGGAAAACTCCACTGAACATTCATGAGAGAAAAATTATAAAAGGCAAATAATATCTTAGTATTTTTATGACAATAGCTTGACTTCATGGACCCTCTGAAAGGGCCTGGAGACTCTGAGGACCCCCAGAGCATACTTTGAGAACCACTGTTCTAATTCTCCATGCTAAGTGCTCCTCCCTTATGGAGGCTTGATCTCAGGCCTCTACCATTGCAGCAGCCTCCTAATGGGCTTTGTCTAGCACTTTCTCCACACAGTTACCAATTATCTCCTTAATTCACACATCTGAATACATGAAAATGTTTCGCTGGCTCTTGGCTGCCAACAAAGTCCAAGTACTTGCTCAGTGTCGTATATGAGGCTTTCCACAATCTGGTCCCAGTTTGTCTTGCCAGCCTCGTTTCCCACTCTTCTCCCATATACGCAGGTTTCGGCTCACACCAGGTGACTCGTCCTTTCCTTGAACACACCCTGCTCATACTGCTCTGCGCCTGTGCTAATCTACACCTTCCACCTGAAATGCCCCTCCTCAGCCTGTCTGCTCACTGGGAGAACTCCTTCCTTGTGTCCTCTGTGAAGCCTTTCCTGACTTCCCTTGTCCCCTCTTGTCATCCTCCACAGAATTAATCATCCTTCTTGCTTTCACAGTGCCATGTTCACATCAGTGTTATCATTCTTACTTTTTTTTGCATTCTGTTTTAGTTCATCGTTTATGCATCTGTTATTCCTTAAAGTCATGTCTTACTTACTTAGGTACAGTGTGAGTAACGAACACTTTCCATAAATTATTTTATTTAATCCTTAAAACAGCCAAGATAAGTACTTTCTCTCCTCATTTTATAGATGAGGAAGCTGAGATTTGGAGAACTTTAAAAACTCACCTAAGGTTATATATACAGCTCGCGAGTGATAGAGTCAGGATTTGAACCTAAGCAGTCCAACTCCAGTGCCTATAACCCTAACTACTTTGCTGAGTGAAATAGTGGATAGAAAAGAGTAAAAACACATGCTACTTGCTTTAAAGAAGCTCATTGTCTAATCGTGCTATGTTATAATGGATAGATTGTATGCGCTGTTGGAATTCCAAGAAAGAAACTTGGAAAAACAGAGGTATAGAGAGTTGAAATGGCAAGCCCAGCCAGGAATATAGCTAGCTCTGGGACCCAGGGTTCCAGACTTGCAGTTCAGAGGCCTGGGTTTTGTCTGGCAAACCTGATGAGTGCCAATCCAGAAAACAAGGCCAACGTTAGTAACTGATATTGAAACAGAGTAGGACAAATAAGAAAAGGAATAGGCACAATCAATGACCTTTCAAAACAAGTTTTTATGAAGCAATTGTTAGAAGTGATATTGCATTTTCCTAGTAGCCTGGTCCTTGGAGTTTTCTGGTTTATTTTCTAAAGGAGTTGGCACTACTTGGCATAATCCAGAATCGGTTTTTGTTTTGACACTCTTTTTACATCTGTCTTTTCTCTCTAAACATCTTGATGTCATTTCTATTACAGTTTATGCTGAAGGAATTCGAAGCACGCAGGCAACAGCATGAGCAGCTGAATGAGGCGGCTCAGGGCATCCTAACAGGCCCTGGAGATGTCTCTCCACCCACCAGCCAAGTACAGAAAGAACTCCAGAGCATCAATCAGAAGTGGATTGAGCTGACTGACAAACTCAATTCCCGTTCCAGCCAAATTGACCAAGCTATTGTCAAAAGTACCCAGTACCAAGAACTGCTCCAGGACTTATCAGAGAAGGTCAAGGCAGTGGGACAGCGACTAAGTGGCCAGTCAGCCATCAGCACTCAACCTGAGGCCGTGAAGCAGCAACTAGAGGAGACCAGTGAGATTCGATCCGACGTGGAGCAGCTGGACCATGAGATTAAGGAGGCACAGATGCTTTGCGATGAGCTCTCAGTACTCATTGGGGAGCAGTACCTCAAGGATGAGCTGAAGAAGCGTTTGGAGACAGTTGCCCTGCCTCTCCAAGGTTTAGAAGACCTTGCAGGTAAGTTAGGGTAGGCACACACGGCTGACATTAGTGGCAGGCCAGAAGATTGGCTTCATGATAGTCCCAAGACTCTAGGGTAACCTGTAAGCAGGTTTCGGACTCAGACTAGTGTTACCCTCACCCTTTGTCCAGCTTCAGTGAGAACCACTGTGGTTATCACATGTTGACTGAGCACTAACAATATGTGAAGCTTTATATGGCGTAATCCCAGAGATAAGAGCACTGATATCCGTTTCGTCAGCGGGTAGAGATTCATGCTCACAGATACATGTATAGGTGGAGTTACACACATACTTTCACTAACACTCATTTATACCGTGTGCGTGCACACACACATACATACCATATTGCAGAATTAGATGCTTATGATGGCCTTGTACAAGAAGAATTTTGCCATCAATTTGTTGCCTTTCTCTAGAAACATTTATGGCCTTTTACCAGCTTAGAAGTAAAAGTTTACTTCTGTTACTCAGATCACCTTACAAGGTTGATGTGAGGATTAAATGAGATCTAGCATATGAAGGAGACCAGTTCCGTGCTGCTTTTATGGTAGGCCCTCAGTTAGCATTAGCTTCCTTCCCCAAAGATTAGACCATATACTCTCAGCAAACATTTTGAATGCCATGTTCAGATTTGATTGGTTTACATTTGATTTTCTCATTTCAGCTGATCGCATGAACAGACTCCAGGCAGCTCTTGCCAGCACCCAGCAGTTCCAGCAAATGTTTGATGAGCTGAGAACCTGGTTGGATGACAAACAAAGCCAGCAAGCGAAAAACTGCCCAATTTCTGCAAAATTGGAGCGGCTACAGGCTCAGCTCCAGGAGAACGAAGAGTTTCAGAAGAGCCTCAACCAACACAGTGGTTCCTATGAGGTGATTGTGGCCGAAGGAGAATCTCTGCTTCTTTCTGTACCTCCTGGAGAAGAGAAAAAGACTTTACAAAACCAGTTGGTTGAGCTCAAAAGCCACTGGGAAGAGCTTAGTAAAAAAACTGCAGACAGACAATCCAGGCTCAAGGATTGTCTGCAGAAAGCTCAGAAATATCAGTGGCATGTGCAGGACCTCGTGCCATGGATAGAAGATTGTAAGGCCAAGATGTCGGACTTGCAGGTCACTCTGGATCCAGTGCAGCTGGAGTCCAATCTCCTGAGATCAAAGGCTATGCTGAGTGAGGTGGAAAAGCGCCGCTCCCTGCTGGAAATCCTGAACAGTGCTGCTGACATTCTGATCAACTCCTCAGAAACGGATGAAGATGATATCCGGGATGAGAAGGCTGGGATCAACCAGAACATGGATTCCATTACAGAAGAACTACAGGCCAAAACAGGGTCTCTTGAAGAAATGACTCAGAGGCTCAAGGAGTTCCAGGAAAGCTTTAAAAATATTGAAAAGAGGGTTGAAGGGGCCAAACACCAACTTGAGATCTTTGATGCTCTAGGCTCTCAAGCCTGTAGTAACAAGAACCTGGAGAAGCTAAGAGCTCAACAGGAAGTGCTGCAGACCCTGGAGCCCCAGGTAGACTACCTGAGGAACTTCACTCGGGGCCTGGTAGAAGATGCCCCAGACGGATCTGATGCTTCCCAACTTCTACATCAAGCCGAGGTCGCCCAGCAAGAGTTCCTGGAAGTGAAGCAGAGAGTGAACAGTGGTTGCATGACAATGGAAAACAAGCTGGAGGGGATTGGCCAGTTTCACTGCCGAGTCCGAGAGATGTTTTCTCAGCTGGCGGACCTGGACGATGAGCTAGACGGCATGGGTGCCATCGGCAGAGACACCGATAGCCTCCAGTCTCAAATTGAGGATGTACGGCTATTCCTCCACAAAATCCAAGCCCTCAGGTTAGACATAGAGGCCTCTGAAGCAGAGTGTCGGCAGATGCTGGAGGAAGAGGGGACTCTGGACTTGCTAGGTCTCAAGAGGGAGCTCGAAGCCCTGAACAAGCAGTGTGGTAAACTGACAGAGAGGAGCAGGGCTCGCCAGGAGCAGCTGGAGCTGACGCTGGGCCGCGTGGAGGACTTCTACAGGAAGCTGAAAGCCCTCAACGACATGACCACAGCGGCAGAGGAGGGGGAGGCCCTCCAGTGGGTCGTGGGGACCGAAGTGGATCTCATCAACCAACAATTAGCAGATTTTAAAGTAAGTCTTGCCCTTGTTTTTTAATCTTTTGCTATCTGATACGTATTTCTTTTCATGTAGCTTGGAAACCCGTTGTATATACATCTTAACTTTTGTCCCCGGGGCTGCTATTCTCACTTCCAACACCGTCAAAGCACACTGTCTGGAGACTAAACAGTCTCTTGGATTCTGGGCAACTGGTTTGAACATTTTTCTATTGTAATTTATTTCAGTGTCAATAACCAACTAAGGGTATAGAAAGAAATGTCCAAACGTTTTTGCTTACTCTGAGAATCTCCTCTTGTGATTTGTAACAGCAGCGGATGTTTCTCCGGGTCCCTGTTTTTCATTTGAGGTGTGAGAAGTCATAAGATAAACAAAGGTCATCTTCCTGAAGTGTTGATTTTTTTTCCTCATATTTCAGGGGAAAGTTATTGATGTATTATGAAATAAAATCAAAATTCTCATGAGTTATTAGGATGAAACATGACATTTCAAAGGAAATTCCCACTTAGAGCAGGCAGTGCTTAAGACTATACCCCAGGCCTCCAGGAGTACGAGTTCTTGGCCTATAGGAGAGTTTGAAAAGCACCACCCTAACTGCAAAAATGTTTTAATTCTTTGCCTGAGTCAGAATTTCCAGTCCTGAGATTTTGTGAGTCGAAATGAAAACAACAGGGGAAGATGGGAGGAGTTGACTAAAAAATGCGATTTTGCCAGGTTAGGGGCTTGGAACTTTCAGGACTGTCTGTTGGGTCATGGCTCTCAGGATAGGAGCCTTTCATCCTGAGTTTCCTCTGTTGTCAATGCCAAAAACGGCCTCACTCCACTGCTGGAGGGCCCTCTACTGCTTTTCCGTCCTGGTGCACGGAGTAGATGTGGAAAGGCTGCTTCCAGCACTTTGTTTCCATCACTAGTGTTAATTATTCCCACGTACACCGTCATACTCCTGCCATCAGAGTTTGTTCTCTAAAGCCCCTGCCTGTCAGGATTCTTTTGAGTACAGACATGGATGGAGAGGTGGTGTTAACACCAGGTCAGAGCCCCGTAGTCCTGAGAAAAGTTACAAGACCCAAGTACAGAAGGGTGGCTATTTCAGAAGGACCCTCAACTTAGGGGATGTTCAGCTCTGAAGCGGGACATTGGCTGAAGACCCTCTATGGTGTTTGGAGACGGTGCACTTTGGAGTGACAAGTCATCATTTTTGGGATTTTCGAGGCCCCAAATAAGGAGGGGGAGGAAGGGGAAATTCAGACCTGTGAGCCCACATGTTTTCTTCTTGGAAACGCCCACACCTCCATTCCAGTGGCGGGGTGGTCCTTCTTGCTTCATCACATGTGGTGTTCCTGCCTCTTCCACTGTAGCGCCTCAAAGGAGAGACTGTCTTCTACAGGCTCTGGCTTACTTAGGATTAGCTGTCTAACCAAATAAATGAATTTCTTAGAAAACTGAAGCCTCTCCCTTTGGGCTTCAGAATAGTTTTATCAAACTAGATTCTGATTTACATGGGAATTGTTTTAAATTTTATTTGCCTGATCTTCTAACCACTATGTCGTGTAGACGTTTTTCTTGATGAGTGCAGGTTAGTGTTAGTAAAAAGATGATGCTGTTCTCTCTGATGGTGATATCCTCAAGGATATTAGAGACATTTGGGGCTGCTTTGTATTGAACGTTTCTCAATCACTGTGCAGGTTGAGTTGGGTTTTGAAGTTCTTGTTTAGTGCGTCTTAGCGTGTGTGTAGCTTCTAAGTTCCTCCCTCTTTTTTTTTTTTTTTTAAGATTTTATTTATTTATTCGACAGGATAGAGACAGCCAGCGAGAGAGGGAACACAAGCAGGGGGAGTGGGAGAGGAAGAAGCAGGCTCCCAGCGGAGGAGCCTGATGTGGGGCTTGATCCCAGAACGCCAGGATCACGCCCTGAGCCGAAGGCAGACGCTTAACCGCTGTGCCACCCAGGCGCCCCCCTAAGTTCCTCCCTCTTATCCGTGTTCTACCCTCCTGTGGTTACTTCTCACTTCTGTCACTGGGCCTGCCTTTAGCAGTGTGTCCCTTACTTCTCATCTTCAGTGAACTGGAAAATGAAGTAAACAAGCCTGTTAAAATTGCATTAAATACAAGCTGGAATATAAAAAAGAGTCCACAGGCAGGCATACAGAGTGGATTTGAGGACAACTAATCATTTCCTTTTCATTTAATCCTAGGTTGCTAGAAACATTCTGAATTTTGATGTAGCTGGAAGATTTTAAGAAATTACTGGACGTTACTGTATTTTATTTGTAGCCTAGTATGTAGCCTGGAAGTGCTCAGAGTTGTCACTGCTTAGTTGTTTATGATAGCGTGTTTGTTTTGCTGATTTCTAAGAATAAGCCTCCCACTACCAATACCCTGTGAGGACTGGGACCAGACACTGATGAGCTGGTCCCCTTAGAGTGTGTTTCTCTGCAGGGGACTGCCGTTGAAATGCAAGACTGGGAGAAAAGAGAGAGAAAGAGGGTGGTGGAGCTGTGCGCCTTGTGTGTATCCTCCTCACGTTGGGGGTGCAAATCAGAAGCCTGGTTCCACAGGTCCGCCTTATAAAGTCAACGGCTTTGGGAAGAGTTTTTGTCTCCTCCCAGCAAAGGCCTTTGGTCAGGAGGGGAGGAGCACACTCCTGGCTCAGCTCCTGCTGAGCTCATGGGAAGTGAAAACAATGGGAGGGGAAAGCTCAGTGTGTCAGTTCCACAGTCCCTGAGAGGCTAAGTAAAGGGAAGGTCTTTTTGGACCCATTCTGAGGACTGAGTCATTTTTGTGGTTTGAGTATTGAGTTCTGGGTTAATGTGCTCTATATCCAGCAATGGATTAATCTTCCCTCACTAAAACAGCAGACCAGATTCATAAGGCGTGACTCTGCTTTCAGATTCAAAGTGTTTCTAATAAGTCAAAACCAGAGGGGCGCCTGGGTGGCTCAGTCGTTAAGGGTCGGCCTTTGTTTCAGGTCATGAACCCAGGGTTCCAGGGATCTAGCCCCGTGGCCCTTTTTTGTTTCTTTAATGGGATCACACTCTCAGCACAGAATCTGCTAAAGAGAAGAGGATATGAGTCTATAGACAGAAGTGCGGGCTCTGCCCTGACCTGGCTGACTCCACTGCGGATGGGTGGAAGGGACAGATGAATCAGGTCTGGGGACAACCCCAGGCTTACTTGGGGCTGTGCAGTAGTGCTGAGAAATGCGTAGAGAGGCAGCTTGTGGGAAAAGTTATTTCCTCCTTAAATGAACGTGAAAAACTGAAAGTCATTATTCCAAGGAAAGGCTTTTCCCTCAGTTGCTTCTGAGTAAATGATAGAATCTGGGCAGCCAGTAAGGATTATCAAATGGGAAGAGAGTCCTCTCCCACTCTACACAGGCAAAGACCTCAAACCTTCCTGAATTAGGTGCTTTACTGGGTTCCGTCATTCCAGAAATCTCAAATGAGAATGTTGAGTATGTTTTCAGAAAACTGGAAGGAAAAGACTTTGGCTAATCTCTTCAGGAAATTCTGTTTTCCTGAACGAGAGTCAGTGATTATTGAGGAAAAGGAATTGTATGTGCATAACAGGACACTAACAAGAAAGGAGGGACCTTTATTTCACTGAAACCGAAGCCAAAGAAATCTATTAACTGTGATGATAACACGAGGCTTTCCTCATCTTGAAATTCCCTGTGCTAGTTTTATAGTCAAGAATTGAGATCATTCTGGGTCTCAAACCAACCCCTTCCTACACACACACACACACACACACACACACACACACACACTGTCTTTCTCTTTCTCTCTGCCCAAGAACCACAGTGGCCTCTCATTCGGGAAGCAGGGCATCAAGAGCAGCATCAAGAAACCCAGATGCCCTTGGTAGTCTGTATTACATGTGTTAATTTGTATTTACTGCGTATTTGGGCCAGGCTTCAGATTCAGCACTCCATCACTTGGTGACAAGAAAGAACAAGTGGGAAAAATGGAAACATTTTAGGGTCCATAGGTTTCTCACAAAGGTTCACTTCACCTAATGGTGCATTGAAAGCACCCAAGCCTGTTGGTCTTTTCCTTCCTTGCCTTTGAGGCTGGGCTGGTGGGATATAGGTAAGGCCGTGGGCTTGCTTAGGACTGTTCTCAATCCTAATTCTGGTTGAGCAGAGCCCGGGGTCAGGGATTGCGCATGCTTACAGCCTTTGTCTGAAGACCTTGGTATCCTGCCATAACGCCAGAACAAGAAGGCCCTGTAAACCTCTTCATTTGATTTTTTTGCTTCATGGAAGGCGAGTTTAGGCTTCCCTCTGAGCACACATGAAAACTCTTAGAAGACAGGGCCTGACATGGAGCTGAAAGGCTGCCAATTTACACAAAGATACTTTCCTGCCTTTCAAACAATTACAAAGACAGTATCAGCCCATCTACGGTTTTGCCAGTTAGATTCACTAGAGAATAAAGCAAATGAGATCAGCATTATCTGCCTGCCCTTGGAAAGAAAGGAAATCACACTTGGTATGACCTGTCTGTCACCTAGAGGTTTCAGTATCTCCAGCTCTACAACAGCAAGGAAAGTTGAGTAGGCACCCCTGTCCAGCCTCGTGCTGACCCTTGGCCTGTCCTGGTTTTTTCTTTCTTCCATCCTCCCCTTCCTTCCTTCCTTCCTTCCTTCCTTCCTTCCTTCCTTCCTTCCTTCCTTCCACGAGGCTACTCCAATAGGAACTACTAGGGTCCAAGGAAGTAAAGAGAATGCCCTAGAACAGCATTTCTCAGCCTAGGCACTCTTGACATTGTGGGCTGGATAGTTCTTTGTGGTGGGGGGTTGTCCTGTGCACGGCAGGGTGTTTGGCAGCCTCCCTGGTCTATACCCACTAGATGCCAGTAGCAACCCTTCTCCAGTGTAACAACCAAAAATGTCTCTCTAGACACTGCTCAACGTCCCCTGTAAGGCAAAAATCTCCCTTGGTTGAGAACCACTGCCTTTGAAGAAAATTGCCACCTACATGTGGGAAACTTAGAATTCAGCTGGAAAAGGTGCTGGTTGATTAAGTTAAATATTTATGTAGCAGACGCCTTCTCATAATCTGATTAAGGCTGTGTGGTAGCAGCAACTGCCTCTAAGTCAGCCTTCCTTTAGGCCAAGCCCTGGATTCTTGATTTTTGCTAGTACTAATCCGTGTCTGGTTTAAAATTTCCTAGGCACTTTCCCTGGCGTCAGCAGTTCATTTTTCGTGGAGTTGTTGATGCAGGTGTTTGGTTGATGATGCGTTTCTAAAGAGAAGAGGAACTTCCTGTGTGGAAATACTTCAGGAAGCTTCCTCGTTCCATGCTTTTAAGGGGAGACTACGGTCTGTCAGTTGCTCTCCTCAGCCCAGGAACTCACAGTTTGGCTGCTGATACTTATAACCCTTCGGAGACCACCCCCCAACCCCCCACCAGAATCCCAGGACTCTGTAATAATCCTCTCTGCCCCCACTGTAGCAAATGGGTGGGGAGAAGGTGAAAAAGGCAACTTTAAGGACTTTAGGTTTGCTTTATGTTGAACTTTTTCCAGCCCCATTTTAAGTATCCCCACTAGTATTTTAAATATCAGCATCACAAAGCAAAATCCCAAGATTGCAGCCATTACATCATCTTAAAGGAGCCTCACGCCTCAGAGAAGGTAGTAAAACCAAATGGAAGATCGTCAAGAAATCATTGATGGATTTCACACACACAAAAATCTGTCTGCATATTTTGATAGCAAGGGAAGATTTTAAAGCAACAAAGGAAAGGACTGAGCAGTTTGATTTGAGTTTCCTGGAATTCTTCACATATCATATCAGCATGTAGCATTTGCAACTAAGGTTCACTATTTTGTACAAGAAGGAAGAAAAATATGTTTCTAGAAAAACTAGAATTTACTCCATGCAGAACTTAGGTTTATTGTTGAGTATTTGTTTAGTGAACACGGTTGAGATAAGCACAGACTTGTAGAACAGGACTGTTTCTCATTGTATCTGGAAATGAACGGTAACCAGTCTCAGGCCTTGGCTTAGTCCTCAGCCTTAGGTTCAGAAAAATCCTAGGCACCTTCAAGCTAGCTGGCTGGCACACGAGCCATAGCATAAGCAGGGAGCCTCTAGGAAGTGTGGTAAGTTGCTCTGAAGGGCACTTTATTGTTAGGGTTGGTTGGTTCACCAGGAATGAAATGAGTCCCACAGGGAGTCGTGTCAGGTCACCGCACCAAAGCATCACTGCACCAGAGGGCTGTCTCCTGCCAAACGGATTCTTCCCAAGTCTCAGCTGTCCTGGTTGGGAAAACCTAGCTATGGGAAGAATGTGCTCCCTCCCCACCTTCCTTAATACTTAGCCACTGCCACTACTGAGTGCTTTTCAAATACCAGCCTCTGGTATTGGCGGTGGAAGATGAATGGGATACACTTATTCCCTAGGCCATCACAAGCTGTTTTCCTGCTGCTAGCCCTGTGATTGAAACGTGGACCTTTCAGAACTTTGGCCAGTCTGGGATAAGAATAAGTGCTACGTGGTGATGGTCCATGGATCCCTTGGTGGGGGTTGGGAGGAAGGGGCTCCTTATTCCTTTCAGTCCATTCGTACTGAGCACTTGCTCTGTGCCAGGCCTTGTGGGGGGACAGTGTGTTACGGGAAGCAGGCACAAGGGAGTGCAGCGGCAGTGATATGTAGTGGCAAGTACGGTGAGAGACACCTAAGTCTAAGTGAGCTCAAACCCTAACCTCCCCCCATCAGTCAGACATTTAAAATTCCAGTTGCAGACAAGAGAACTCTGTGACGTGAAGGTGTTATAATACTTTGTTCAAGCCAACTGCAAGTGACTGTTAGAGCTGGGATTGGAAAGGTTTGTTTGGTACCAAAGGCCATGTTTGACCAATAGTTCTGAACTGGGGGCAGTTTTGCCCGTTAGGGGACATTCAGCAAAATCCAGAGACATTTTTGATTGTCACAACTGGAGAGGCTGCTACTAGCATCTTATTCAGCCCACTTCTAGAGAGGTGGGGGTTTGATATTTTTTCCCCCTCTTCAGATGCCATGACAAGTAAGAGTTAATTGACAAAAGAGTTCCACTGCCTGGCAAAGCTTCATGGTTTTCCTCCCTCTTTTAAAAAATTAGTCAACACACTAGTGTTAGTTCTGAGAGTGACTTACACAGATCTGTTGGATAAAGTCAGCATCCTGGTGAACTAATTTGAGTCAGTGGCTAAAGAATTCTCTTAATGCTTGACCAGTCCCCACCCCACCCCTCCACAAGGCTCCTGCTGTGGAAATCAATCAGCTGCGTATCTCAGGCCGCTTCCTGTAGGGTGTGTTATGGAATGGCATCAGCCCCTGCACCAGCTGGGAGTCCTGCTCTCAGTGTGATTTTATCAGACTGTCTCTTTTGAGCCTTGCTGTTTGGAACAAAGGATCCTCTGTTAGGAATGCAGAGAGCTTCTCTGATTGGACAGCAAACATGTACGCACATGGTTCCCATGGAAAAAACAGACAAATTATGCTGTAGCCTTTAGAACTTGGGCCTCCAAGGTGCCTTCCCTAGCTTCTGTCTGTTTTCACCCTTCTTTCTGTGGGTGCTTATCCTGCACCGAGATCAGTGTAGGGGCCACCTGATCTGATAGGTTAAGTGATGGCATCCTTCAGAACTGGTCTATATCTGTGCCTCTAGTCTTTTCCTTCTCCAGCCTTGGAAACTACATATTTGATCCCCACTATTTTCCCAGTCTTATTTCTTACATAGACCATCCATCCACTCCATCCACTTATCCCAAACACTCCTTATACATTTTGCCTATTTCTACCCAAACCTGAAGGCTTGGTTCAAGTACCATGTCTCCCCAAAGCCTCCTTGATCTACCCGGCTCACTACTTCTCCTGTTCTCCTAAACCACTTAAGATGTGTAGCTCATTTGGTCTTTATCATAGACTGCCAAACTTTGGTGTTTTCTGATTCTGTGCATTTGTCCCATCTCTAATCTCAATAAATTTATTTTCGTGTCCCTCGAAGTAGTTAACATATTGGTGTACATGTACTTGGAGATTAGCAAATATATGACTGATTAGATGAGTGCTCTTAATTTCTCATAAGCCATGTGAGCTCTGGGATTCAAAATGCTGTCTACTTTGCAAGACTTGAGGCAAATCCTTGTGAATCCTGAGAAATTCTAATCCTAGCCTAGATTCTGAACCTCTTTTTCTTGCCTGTGGACTCCCTTCCTTCTCTACTAGTTAACATATGTTAAAGGAACACAATTTCATTTTGGCATTAGCCTGAACAAGACAAAGAAAGAAATTTGCTACTTCGAGTGCACTTAAAGAAAGCCAAATCCTGAAATATTGTCTTGTAGTTGTTACCCATCACTTTAGAGTCATTGTCACCAACCCAGTTAGTTCACAGCTAGGAAGAGTCTTCATACTTCATGCAACTTACTGTATTTTAAAAAAAAAAAAAAAAAAAGAGTTTGAGTCAGAAATACCCAGCTTTAAATTTTGGCTCTATCATTTACTAGCTAAGTGACCTTGGGGGAAATTATTTAACCTCTCTGTATAGTTACTTAAACTATAAAATGTGAAATGATAAATCATACCTTTAGAGTTTTTATGAGAGTTAAATGAAGTGATGTAGATGAAAGCACTGGGCATATATTAAGTGCTCAATAAATGATAATAATCTCTTATTTTTTAAAAAAAATGTATCCAGGCATACAAATTAGAATATTATGAAATCTTTTTAATAAGAAGTTATGCCCTTTGTGCCTAGAGATAATTATTCTCCAGAAGATTTGCTCAAAGACCCAGTTCCCGATTAGATTAGTTCTTTCTCTTTTTGGAAAAATGGAAATTGTGAGGGTACAGTAAAATTAGCTCAGTGGCAGCAGTGAAACAAGTGGATGGACAGACAGCTTTCCTGAGCAGTTTTTGTGGGGAACGAGTGTAGAGCTGGTTTCTAACCTTAGAGTTGCAGTATATAGGCAGTATAGGTCATGACTCGTAACACAACTTTAAATATACTTTATGTACACATACATACATATACTTGTTTGCTTACTTATTCATTAACTTGTTAACTTATTCATATCAAAATCCCACAGCCAGGGGCGCCTGGGTGGCACAGCGGTTAAGCGTCTGCCTTTGGCTCAGGGCGTGATCCCGGAGTTATGGGATCGAGCCCCACATCAGGCTCCTCCGCTATGGGCCTGCTTCTTCCTCTCCCACTCCCCCTGCTTGTGTTCCCTCTCTCGCTGGCTGTCTCTATCTCTGTCGAATAAATAAATAAAATCTTTAAAAAAAAAAAAAAATCCCACAGCCAGCATGTTTTTCTGAGACCATTTTGACCTTGGCTTATGTGCTCTACAAATCAGTGTTATTTTCATATCATTAACCAGAATTAACCAGAAGCCACTACCAGCTCAGTGACTTCCCCAGTAACTCAGAGTTACTCATCAGATCAGCTTTAATGATCTCAGGGTCCTTGGCCTAATTAGCTTTTAACATAGGCCATGTTATCTTCTGTTGCCATACAATGGCAACTACCAAGTCAGCATCTTTGGGAGAGACACCTCTTAATATTAATCAATCTTGAATTAAAACATTGAGGTGTGAGGGGAAAAGGTATCAGCTTAGTTTCAGAGGAAAGCAGCTTAAAAAACACAGATATAATTAATCTCTCTGCCAAGCATATATACCAGATCCAGATAGTTTTACAGAAAAGCTTTAATTCTTCACAGTTTCAGCAGACATGTTTTTAATATTCGGTTATATGTATATATGAGTTAAGGGAAGAAGGTGCTAAGAATTCAAAGAAATTGACTTCTCTGAGGCCTCCTCAAGCTTGAATTCATTGCATCTATCTAAGTGACCCATTTAATGTCTCTGTCATCTTGCAGTTCGTTCATTCCCAAAGGAAAAGCTCTCATTTGCGTCCAGTTCTTTACATTCAAACCTAAGTTTGTTGGTTGTTGATCAATGGCAAGAATTACTTTAGTATCAAAATAAAAGAGACAGTTTTCATAAATCTCTTCTCTCTGAATTATTTATCCTAACTCCTTTTCTAATATTGGAGAAAGGACACCCATAGCAAGATTTCTTGGCAGTTCACCCCAAGGGCCTGTTTCATAGAAATAGCCAAGCAATTTTGTGAAGTTGTTAAGACATAAAAGTTGTGAGGTCCTGCAAACCTGGAGCAGGAAAGACTCCTGTCAGGCGCCCTTGACTGATGCTCTCCTAGTGCTGTTCGCTTTCCTTTCAGAGTACTCATCACAAGTGAGTCCAAATGAGTATCTGCCGCCCCTACTGGAACGTAGGCTCCTGACCACATGTGGCTTATCACTCTCCCCCCTGGTGCCTGGCATAATTTAGAGCACATAGTAGACCCCAGTAAATGCTGAACAAGTTGAAAAGAATCAAGGCTCCGTCTTATTAAATTACTTGCCTTAAGACGACAGAAAGAGGAACTCAAAGGTCAAAGAAGTACAGGTGAAAAAGATAGCATCAGGACAGCATCATGTCATGGAAGCCAAAGGAGCCGAGTCTCAGGAAGAAGGGAGGATCAGTACTTTCTCACCACTGCTTATCCTTAACCCACTAATGTGATCCAGCTGCTATCACTGCACTGAAACCGTTCTCTTGGAAGTATTCCCTGATGTCCTAGTTGCCAAAGCTAGTGGCCTTGTCTAACTCATCGTCCTCCTCATCTGTTATGCAGCATTTAACATCATAGCTTCTTTCTCGTAACCCTCCTGTGCATTTACTTTCCTGACATGGTATTCTCTCCATTCTCTTCTCTGGCTGCTATTCTGCTTTCTTTTTTGGTTGTCCTCCTACTTCCCAATGTGGTTCTAAAATTCTGTCATCTGCCCTCTTCCCTTTTCTCTCCACACTTAACCCCTGGATGTCCACCCCCTCACTCTTCTATGGGGGGAGACTTCCAAATCTGTATCTCTACCCCAGACCTCAGTCTTTTGTGTGAGGGGCCTTTCTGGACGTCTCCATGTGGGTTGCCTTTGAGTACTTCACACTCAGTATACTCTAAATTGAATGTGTACCTTTTCAAATAGTTTCTTCCCCTCTGCTGCCGTTTTATAGGACAATTATGCCCTCAGGAATACAAGAGAAAGGTACAACATTATTTTAAGTTTATTTACTCCTTAACCTCTACCTTTTATCTGGTCAGTTTTGAAGTCCAAATATTCTGTCTCTGTGATTTCCTTCTCAGCTCCCTTCCTCATTTTCACGAGTTCAGGCTTTTGTTACCTCTTGCCTGAACTACAAAGTCCTCCTGATTGTTCCACCTTCAGTTTCCCCCACCTGCAGCTTATTCTGTACATACACCAATGCAGCAGCATCAGACATAAGCTCAAATCCTAAGAGCCTGGGCTTTCACTAGCTATGCTACTTTGGACAAGTAAGTTTACCAACTCAAGCTTCATTTATAATTTAAGAATTTGGATTTTTAAAATGCGATCATGTATATTAAATGGCAGTTTAATGAGTACCTAGTCCCAAATTCTTAGGAAACTTTCCTCCCACCACTCAGTAACTCTCATGAGCTCCTGGTAAGTTTAAGTAAATCTCAGTGTCATAATGATTTTCTGAATAAAGCATAAATTCATGCTTGGCACTCAAGGGCCTTGTTGAACTGGCCTTGAGCTACTTACCATTCTGACCTCTCATTTTTCCCTTTCAATATGCCCTGTACTGAAGCCATGCTGACTTTGAATTTGCTTCTTTAAGGTCCCTGCCTCTAGCCTTTCACTTAGAAATCCTGTCTTCACCATCTCTACATATACACATCCTAGTGAGTAAATGTAATTCCCTCCATAAAGGCTTCCCTGACTCCCCCTGCCTTCCTTCCCTCCACTCTTCTGTCCAGTCTTTTCTAATTTGCAGAGCCTGGTGCTTTTGTCATTACTGTCTTGGTGAGTGGCTAAAAGAGGGATTAATATACTGTCTTTTGGAAAGTCTGCAAGCAGGAAAGGGCTTACAGGGGTCATGAGAGTTCCTACAGAGTGTGTGGAAAGTTTTCTCATGGGTTTGGAAATACATGTGAGCTCACAGAGCATCAAAATCCTTAGTATCCCATTTAAAAGAAGCTTCACGGGGCGCCTGGGTGGCACGGCGGTTGGGTGTCTGCCTTCGGCTCAGGGCGTGATCCCGGCGTTCTGGGATCGAGCCCCACATCAGGCTCCTCCGCTATGAGCCTGTTTCTTCCTCTCTCACTCCCCCTGCTTGTGTTCCCTCTCTCGCTGGCTGTCTCTCTCTCTCTGTCGAATAAATAAATAAAAATCTTTAAAAAAAAAATAAATAAAATAAAAGAAGCTTCACATCACATTGTATTGCTTAATGAGCCACTCTGTAGCCATCTTTATGTAATAAAAACACCTCAGGATGGTAGTTACTGATGCCCAACAGGTACAGACTAATACTGTGGAGTTTCCACTTGCCACTAAATAAGTGCTTGTAAAGTCTAGCGAGCCTAAGATGAAAGGCATTTCATAGATTTAAAATGTGCAAGATGTAACCAGTCTTCTGTATCCTCCTCTAATCAGAACTAATCCTCCCAAGAGAGAGGGGTACATGAAAAGATAGTAAAGAATCTGGGGAAGTGTGGATCTGGGGTCTCCAGATTGTCCTAGGGGGCTGGTGGTTTAAGACTGGAGCAAAGGCAAAATGTCGGGTTCAAAACTTGGAGAGGGAGCTGTGTTAGGGTGTGAGGAGACTCCACCCGGCTGTCTTTAATTAAGAAGACAGCAGGAAGGGCCAGGATTGTTCTTTCTTCTAAGTTCACTGAAAGAAAATCCAACCAAATTTTGGTCTTAGGAATTTCAAAATAAGTAGAGAATTCTTTGAACTCTGTAATCAACTAACTGGAAACTAATTTGAAATTTGGCTTCAGCACTTATATTTGTGGTTACAGGAGTGGGGGAAGCATCCAAAGAGGTTCTCTGGAGCTCCCTGTACTTGTCTTTTGAAAAGTTTACACACAGCATGTGAAATGAACAGATGCTTTTTTTGTTGAAGCTATCAGGGTAACAAGAGGCTGAAAGCTATATCAGGTATTTATTTCAGTCACTGAGATGGCTATTGGCAGAGTTCCACATACCAAAACTAAAGAGAAACTCATGAACAGATTAAAAAAAAAAAAAAAAAAGACATGGAGGAAAGAGCCCTGTGCTTCCTCTCCTGATTTCTTCCTAAACACATACTGATGATAAAAAAGGAGCAGTGCACTCAGATAGCACTCTCTGACTTCTTTTTTTGTGGTCGGGGAGAGAATTGGGCAACTTTATGTAATCCTTTCTATAAGACTGTGTTTGAACTTTGGGGAGATTTCTCTATAATAATCTCTTAACACTTTAGTCAGAGTATAACTTAAGCCAATAAATACTTTGAATTTTGAACTTCATAGTTGTTAATAACAATGCTATGCTTATTTATATTACAATATGGAGCATTTGGCCAGAGTAGTGAGAATAAGGTAGATAGATAGGTGTGGGGAGGGATTAAGAAGACTGAATTGGTTGGCACCTGACTGGGTGAGGAAACAGGAAAGGAATTTCTGGCCATGAAGTTTGTGATTCCGCATCAAGATCATTCTTTATGATGGAATAACCACCCACCCCAGTCGAGAGCCAGAATTCCTCAGATTCTTCCAACCAGAGGGGCCCTGGCACACTAAACAGTCTGTTATGATATCTGAACACTTAAGTGAGTGTATTTGGCCAGGGAGACTTGCTAGTGAAATTGATCTTGCCTTCCCTGGGTTTTTCCAGTTGTACTGAATAATTAAAGGAAAATTAAGACCCAGATTCCCTGAAATGTTAAGTATCAGATCTGTAAGCGGATCATACCTTAGGATCACATTTTGTCAGAGTTAGAAGGGACCTTAAAATTCACCCCAAACAAACTGATAGAGGATTTGTTTCCCCCAAATCCTTGCCAAATGATTGCATGAATTTCTGCTCAAACACCTCCAGGGTCAGGAAAGTCATCGCTTTAGGGGACACTCTATTCTTTGAATAGCTGTGAGAAGGCTTTTTGTTTGTTCCAAATCTGCCCTTGAATCTTAGTGTGCCAGCTTAAGGAGACATCCAGAACAAGCCTCCTTCCTCCCACATCCCAGCCCATCAGACACTTCATGTTGATCACATTGCCTGGAACCTTCTGTAGGTCAAGCATTCTTGGTTCTTTCTACTGTTTGTTCCTCAGGGGACAAGGTTTCCAGTGCCTTGTAGTATAGCACCAGGAAGACTCAGGATTCTGGTATGGCTTCTTTAAAACTTTCAGAACTAAAGAAAAAGTTAGAAAGGCTATCAAGACACAATCTAGTCTATACCCTTCCCTTTCAGTTTACAGATGGGGAGATAGTCTTTTGGATTTGAGAGGGCAGAATTGATCAGCAGTCTCTTTTGAATTGAGAAATGAAGTATAACACATTTTGTCAGTGAACGATCTTTTTTAAGTTGCTTAATTCTTTTTCTTTAAGAACTCATGACCCAGAGATCAAGAGTGGCATACATGCTCTACCGACTGAGCCAGGCAGGTGCCCCTTTAGTTGCTTAATTCTGACCAGAGGCTTCAGCCTACACCTCATTTTTGCCAAGGACCTCTCTGGCACTCTAAGTTAAGCCTAAGGCTCAACTCAGGGGTTCACTGCCAGATCTCCATATGCCAACTCTTGGCTTCACTCACTGTTTGTGTAAAGGATAGAAATAACTTTTACATAAGTTTAACCATCTATATTGACCACATGGTTGAAAAGAGATTCAGAAATTTTAATAGACTTTGTTGCTTTTCCTTCATAAAATCATGAAAGTGACCATCACAAAGGGAGCCGAGTATTGCACCCCTTCAGAAATGCAGCTGCCTCTGTTGGACAGTTTCCTGGGTTGCCCTTTGTACTTTCCTGGTTTAACAGTCACCAGGTGATTAGATGGCTTTTCTAAAAGCCAAAAAGCTGTGGCCCGGATTGTGGGCCAGTTTTCTCTCGTATTTTCCGTTTTGAGACTTGAAATACAGACACATGCTTTTGAGCTGGCTCCAGGGAGGCTCAGGTTTCCTTGGATGTGCGCCGCAATAAAGGAGCCCAGGTGTTAGGGCGTGGGTCTCCGCTGCCGGCGTCTCCACCGCCCCGCCCCCCTTCCTCAGTCATTGCCACCTCTCAAGTCTGCAGGCAGAGAAATTCTGGTGGGAGGATGGACCAAGACCTGATGTACAAAGAAGGGAAAGGGAGAAGGTGCCTAGAGTTCATCCAGTAACTTGGCCTCTGGGCGTAACAGAATGCCTTCGGGTATCAGGAAAGTGCCGGATTTAAGGCTAATGTTCTTGGGCCCGGCAGGAGCGCGCTAAAGGTGACATTGGAGGGACTAGGACAGCCTTTGGTGGTAGAGCTGGAGCCAGGAGCCATGCGTGCGGCCCGTCGCAGCCGGCGCAACCCCGCCGGCAGATGTGGCCCCGAACGGCCCCTGCCAGAACCCGCTGGCTGTGGAGAGGCGGGGACGCCTCTCTGGGTTCGCTCGTCCTTGGGCTGGGCTCGGAGCCCGGCGGGTCCGGACGCGGCGGGGGCGGCAGGGGGTCGGGCCAGAGGGAGGAGGGCGGGGCTTTCCTTTGTCAGGGGATTTGCGCGGCGCGGCCGAGCCTCGCGCGGGTACCGCCCCCCTCCTCTCGCCCTCTTGGGGGGCGGGGCTCTCCCTCGGGCCCTGGGGCGCGGTGGGCGTGGGCTTGGTGAGGCGAGCGGCTGGCGCCCGGACTCCCTGGCCCCGAACCGCGCGGAAGCGCCGCCCCCGCCGCCTCGGCCTCCAATCCTCTCCGCCGCCCCCTCCCTCTCGGCTTGGGTCGCTCCCTTTCCTTGCTCCCGCCGCGGCTCCGCCTCCGCCCTCCTCCCCTTGGCTCTCCGCGTCGCGCTCCCGGGCTTCCAGGGGGGCTGCCCGGGCGGGGCGGCGCGGCGCGGCGGCGCGGGGAAGGGGGAGGAGAGCCGCCCGCCAGCCCAGCACTTGCAGCGAGCGGCGGGCGAGCGGGCCGCTCTGTGCGAGGGAGGAGGGCTCGCCCCCGCCCGGCCCGAGCGGAGCCTTTTGTTCCCAGCCAGAAGTTTGCATGCCGGGACCGTAACAGCTGCGGGCGGGGAGGACGGCGGGGCCGCGGGGCCGGCGGTGGCGGAGAATAGAGGCGGCTGCTTGACATGCAGCCCACGGCGCGGCGGCTGCGGGCCGGGGACTGGCGGCGGCGGGGGAGGCGGCGCCCACAGCACGCGGGACTCAGCTGCCGGAGGGACAAACTAACTTCCTGAGCGCGGGACTGGAGGCCGGCGGCCCGGAGCCACCTGCCAGGCTGCGGTGAGGCATCCCTGGCTCTCGGGGCGCGCGGCATGGCGCGGGGGAGTGGGCCGCGCTGAGCGAGCGCTTGGACTGGCCCTCGGCCGCTGCTGCAGCCTGCCGGCCTCTCAAAGGCCCGGCGCCGGGCTCCACTTGCCTTGTTTTGCGGCCACAACGCTGGGCTGTTCTGGGAGCCACAACAATGCCATGATGTTTTGGAGACAGGAAGCCCCAAGCTGGCCCCGAATGAAGGACTTCCTGTGTTTAAAGTTGCAGGAATATCCGCCGACCAGCCCAGTTCAAATGCAAACACCCGAACTAGGGAGGACGAATGGCTAATTCAGACCAGCTGGACTCTCCAGGACTGGAACTGAGGATAAAGTGAAAGGAATTCTTAGGAGCTTGGGCCATACTTGAAGACTGGAGAGGCTGTGCCATTGTTATTAAAGGACACAGTTGGTATAAAGCTTCTTCCAACTCTGGGTGAGAAGTGAGTGGAACTAGATTCTGAAAAAGACTTGTCAATATCAGATGGGTTTTGTTTTTTGTTTTTTTTGGTTTTTACTGACTGAATTAGAAAGAGCAGTGCTCTTAAAAGACACACACACAAAAGAAGCCATACAAGGAATTATTTTATGTTTGTTGACTAAATTATACCACTTAACTGTCTGCAACTATGAGGCTGTTAGCCTATGAGGAAAAAGCTGTTTCTCTTAGAGCTTCTCCCAGAATGGTTTCAGAGTTGGACTCGCAGGCCTTTCTGGAAGGCAGATCGAATTGGTGGTCCCCGGTTGTGAACGTGTAAAAGGATTTTTAACTTATGCAGAATGCGTTTTTGGGTAATTGGTGAAAAACTTTTAAAAGGTTGATATTTCATCTTGATTGAAAAAGTATGGGTAAGCCACTCAGCAGACCAGACTGTTTAAGGCAGAACCCCACCTGCCTGGGGAAAGGAGAGGAAGAGGATGGCTATATAGAGGATTGTTATGTTCCACAACGATCTATATATGATACAATGAGGATAAATGAACAAATTGACCAGGGGTCAAAGCTTAATCAGACATCGAAAAGCACCATGGAAAAGGTGGAAGGAAGTACTATATCCAGCAATGGTACGTTAGGAGCAGCATCTAATGTTTTTGAATCTAGAGCCCCAGAAGGCAAAAAGCTGGATGAAAGAATAATATTTGATGCACTAAAGTTAAGCAGCGATGTGCAGAAGTCAGCACCCGTGCCACCCAGAAGGCGACCAAATGCAGAACGCAAAGACAATGTTAACAGGAGATCATGGAAGTCCTTCATGCCACCTAATTTCCCAGAATTTGCAGAAAGGATAGAAGCTTCTCTCAGTGAGGTTTCAGAAGCTGGTGCTTCAAATCCTTCCTTGCAAGAGAAGAAGGAATCCAGTTCTGCATTAACAGAAAGTTCTGGTCATTTGGACCACAGGGAACCTCAGTCAGAGTCAGTGACTCTGGAACATGTGTCCAAATCCATAGAGACTCCAGAAGTGCAGGATGTGAAAATTTTAAGCGGAGGGTGCCAAGACTTCAGATCGCAGCCGCACGGTGAGCATTCTCCCCATGAATTCCAGCCTTTAGAATCAGAAGCTGCAGCAGCAAGTGGTAACACAGATGTAATGCAGGAACACAGTTTCTCAAGTGCAACCTGGCCCAGAGCCACAAAAAGTTTAGCTAAGGGAGGCTTCAGTGAGAAGCAGCACCCCCTTGGGGACACAGCCTGCACTGTGGAAATGCCACCTCTCTCCCCTTGCCTGAGTGAAGAGCTGTTGGATCCAGAATTACATATTCTCATAACTCCCAGCCTGAGAGAGAAAACAGAGTCTGAGCTAAAGTTTGAGGAGGATGAGCGGTGGATCATGATGGAGGCTGAGGAGGAGTGGGAGGAAGAGAAGCTGTCAGAGAGAGGAAAGATTTTTCTAACGGTAGATGAGAAAAAGACCAGCCTGGCAGATATTTTTGAAGGAAGAGAACAGGCAAACACCGTAGCAGTGGCAGAGGATGGGGCCAGTTGCTCAGCTGCTGTCCTGAGCACTTTTGACCACTTAGCTCTTGGTCAGAGTGGTTGCTCTGAGGACCTACAATCAGATAAGAACCATTTGGCTTCTGTTCTCGAGGACACACCTCTGGATTACAGTTGTGGTCTCCCAGGTGAGAGAGCTGTAGGTGAGCTGACAAACAGAACTGCTCAGGGGCTGGAGGGTCTCGTTTCCGACTTAGAATGTACCGTTGGTCCCAGTGATTCAGAGCAGCTCTCTGACACAGATTCAGTGCAGATGTTTCTTGAACTTGAAAAGGAGTGTTTATGTGAAGAAGGAGTAACCCCTCTAGCTGAGCTGGAGAGTCAAGCCGCTTCTGAAGGGCTGGCCCCATCCCAGGCTGCAGACAATGCACTTGTAGTTAGTCATTTTCCAGGGGCTGCCTTAGAAGAGGGACACATAGGCCTTTTAAATGTAAGGGTGAAAGACTCTGATACTGGATTGGATTATGAATATTTTAATGCCCTGGATTCTTCTCAGGTGCCTAATGCTATGGAACTTATTGTCTACTCTGATACCAAGAGAGACACTTCCACTGCTAGTGAGGAGGAGCGTGAAAAAGTGCCTTCTAGCCCCGAGACTGCAGGGGAATTTAAGTTCAGACACCCAGCTGATCTGGAGTCACTGGGAAAGCTGGACCCAGGAGCACTGCCCAACTCTGATCACAGGGCTTCCCAGGAAGATGACTTATTAGGCTTTGTAGCTGAGCTGGCCAAAGAAAATGGCAGTTTGTCCCAGGTGGACTGCAGTCACTCTGAGGGGAATGTTGACGAGTATGTTGAGAGGGTTCCCCTCAATTGTGCTTTTAGCTATGAACTAACAGATGTTACCTCAGGATCCGAAGTAGAGGTGTTCTCATATGATTCACATTTACTAACAGATGAGATTCATTTGGAAAGTGAGAAAGGAGCTATTAATCAAGAAAATAGCAGTCTGACTTCCTTGGGAAATGTGGATCCTTGTGAATTGTCCAAGGAGGAAGTGTGTGATGAGGATGGGGAGGGGCAAGAGCTGAGCTACGAAGACAAGCTTTTGGAGGACCAAGCCCCAGCACGTGTTCACAGAGCCTTCCCGGAGCAGATCTTCCAGGATCTCCAGAAGTCTGCAGAGTCAGATACTCTGACTCTGCCCCTGCTGGTTGGTGGCTTAGGACATAGCAGAGGTGGAGTGGAAGCCGTAAATGATTCAAAGCCCAAGCTGAATGTGGCCTCGTCGGAAGGCGAGGAGACAGAAATGAGAGATTCAGAATCGTTGCTGAGTATCTTTCTGGAGGAACAAGTTACCGAGGCCAGTAGTACTGAACCAGTTTTGGAGGAATGGATACCCGTCCCACGGAAGCCTGCCCCAGCTGCTGCAGCGCCCACTCCAGAAGATGCCCTAGATGCTGCAGTGTTCGTCCCAGCGGCCGATGTCCCGGTTGCTGCGGCGCCTGCCCCAGAGGGAGCTGCTGGGGCTGCTGCAGTGCCTTTCCCGGAGGCAGACGTCCCAGTTGCTCCGGGGGCTGCCGTAGAGGCACATGTCCCTGTTGCTTCAGTGGTCACTGTAGAGCAGGATGTCCTGGCTGCTGCCCCAGCTGTTGTAGTGCCTGCTTCTGAAGGGACTGCTCCAGCTGCTGCAGTGCCCACCTCAAGGGATGACATCCCAGAGGGATCTGTCACCCTGGCTGCTGCAGTGCCCACCCCGGAGGATCCTGTCACCCCAGCTGTTAGAGTGCCCACCCCGGAGGTTCCTGTCACCCCAGCTGATAGAGTGCCCACCCCAGAGGAGCCTGTCACCCCAGCCTCTGTAGTACCCACCCCGGAGGAGCCTGTCACCCCAGCTGCTGCAGTGCCCACCTCTGAGGAGCCTGCAGCCCTGGCTGATAGAGTGCCCACCCCGGAGGAGCCTGCAGCCCTGGCTGATAGAGCACCCACCCCAGAGGAGCCTATCACCCCAGCTGATAGAGCACCCACCCCGGAGGAGCCTATCACCCCAGCTGATAGAGCACCCACCCCGGAGGAGCCTATCACCCCAGCTGATAGAGCACCCACCCCGGAGGAGCCTATCACCCCAGCTGATAGAGCGCCCACCCCGGAGGAGCCTATCACCCCAGCTGATGGAGCTCCCACCCCGGAGGCACCTGCAGCCCCGGCTGTTAGAGCTCCCACCCCGGAGGCACCTGCAGCGCCAGCTGCTGCAGTGCCTGCTATTGAGGAAGTATTCCCTGCTGGTGTACCCTTCCTGGGAGATACTGCCCACACTGATCCAGTGCCTATCTCAGAAGAAGGAACTCCTGTTCTAGAGGAGTCTTCCCCCGCTAGAATGTGGATCAAGGAGGACCTTGATTCCCCAGGATTTGGAATAAAAGAGGTGACTGGCACAGTGCTGCATGGGAAAGTGCCTCTGGCTGCAACTGATGGATTAAATTCAAATGAGGTAATTGTTGCTCATTTCGTTGGGAAAGGATCTGGGGAGTAAAGTGAGATTTGCAAGTTCTCTGACTTCGTAGTGATTAGAAAGGACACAGTCCTTTCTTTGGTTCTCTTTGGGGGCAATGGGCTTTTCTGGTCTTTCTATTGCATTTATGGCGAGAATATGTCTTACTTTCATTTGGTGAAAAACTTTACAATTCGTACTCTGTTTTTTTATTCAGTGATAAGCCAAGCCCAAGGAAAACAGGGATGTAAACAGTTGTTGGTTTACATTTTGGAAAAGATTATTAGCAGGAAGGGGTGATTCTGCTTTTGAAAATGGTAGTGAGCATGTTCTGTCCTAAATCAAGAGGCTGCTTTTTAATCGGTGATGTCAGCAGTGAGGTTGGAGCTGGAGTGTGGGCTTTTAGAGAGAACCGGGATAGTTCTTAGCACTTGGCAAGTTAGATGTCCTGAATCACCGGTTTGCTCGTTTATTAAGGCAGAATCCTGTGAGGATAATGAGATAACCCGTGGAAAACACCCAAGTGTGTGAGATTTCAATCACTGTCACTATCCTCCCCCTTTCTCTTCCCCAGAGCTGTGTTGGTTGGTTGAAAGAATTCACCAGAACAGGTTGGGTGAAGGCAATAGCTAGAAGTATGAATAACAGCTTTTTAATACAAATGTGTGTTTCTTAAAGTCAGAATAAGTTATAATAATGCTTACAAAAAGAGATATTTTAGCCATCTTGTCAAACTTTGTGTCCTTGAAGCAAGTCACTCTTTTTTTTCCTGGACCTCTTGTTTCCTAATCCATAAAATAAGGGAATTGGACTAAATGTCCTCCTGCCTCTCTCTTAGCTCCAAGGGTCTAAGCTTCTTAATGTTAGAGAATGGAATGTGTTAGGGAACTGATGGGAACAGTGTTCACATCCTTGAGCACTCCTAGTCAAAGACATTTAAGATTGGCTGCTTTCTACAGTTCACTGCCCCGGTGTCATTTGGTCAGTGGTAGGGAATGAAGGAGGTAGAAGTTTCATCTATCTAATACAGTCGGGGATTACTGAGTACAGAGGTGGTTTTGATTTTATACCATCCCCAAGGCCCATTCAATGGCTTCCTTGTAGTGGGCATTCACTGTTGACTGACAGAGTGAATGTCAGTCTCCTGAATATCTGTGATTGCTACAGAGAGATGGGTTCTCGCATCCACCCCATGGCAGAGCCTTTCCGGGCAGCCTTGGTGGCTAGAGCACCAATTAAACCTGCAGCTTCCAGCGACGAAAAGTCATTTTGATTGCAGGCCACAAGCTGCCAGCTTTGTACAGATCCTCCTGTTTAGCTGAGTGGTGGTGGTATCACCTTGGGCTTCACCAAATATTTTGTAACGTAGCATCCCATTAAGCTGTAATGTATCACCTTTCAGACTGATGGAATGATTCTGTTTTCTGAGTTTTAACTGAATTTGGGAGTGACACCAAAATCCCAGAAGTCACAGGCCTTCTTTATTATAACAGAATATTTTTAGTATAAAGCCTGCAGCAATAATCAATGAAGTATAGGGATTAAATTTGTAAGGAGCTGATCAGATCTGCATAAAGGAAAAATTCAGAGGAATCCTTAATATCAGTCTCAGATCTGTTTCCTCACCTACAAAATTAGTAAATGAGGTTAGATAATTTCTGAGGCTCCCTCCAGCTACAGGAGGTAATCATTTTATGAAATACCGCTTGATAAAATGACAGGAGAAGGCAGTGGTGGGTTGCAAGTTTGTCCATTATCTTTGAAGTACGGTTACTTTATGGAATATCTGTGTACGTAAGCTGATGTCTGCATTTGTGTATAAAAGAAGAAATTTGAGCCATCGCCCCAGCCAGGATGTTAACCAAAAAGAATGTAGAGAGGCTATTTTGAAAATATTTATTGAAACAAAACAGGTGTCATTACAGAGGTAACACAAGTATACAGATTTTGCTAAGCTGGTGAAATATTATCGAGAGAAAAAGTTTTTCCAAGATGAGAGCTGTATGGATTTCATTTCTTCCCAAAGGTATCCTAGAGGCAACTGAACCTGCCATTTTAATACATAAACACTTAGAACTCAGCAAGTGATCATACCTGAAATGTGATTTAGATTTTGTGTGTTTGTGCATATATACAAATGCACACCTGTATATATGATTAAAATAGATACAAATTTTTCTTTCTTTTTAAAGTATTTATTTATTTGAGGGAGAGCACACATGCTCAGGAGCACACAGGGGAGGGAGAGGGAGAAGCAAACTCCCTACTGAGCAGGGAAGCCTGACACTGGGGATGCGGGCTCCATCCCAGGACCTTGTGATCATGACCCAAGCGGAAGGCAGCCGCTTAACCCACTGAGCCACCCAGGCGCCCTGATACAAAGTTTCTAATAGCATTAATGAGCGATTGGTAGAAGAACCAAAAATGCTAGAACTTGTTTGCTATCCCTTTAGTGAGATCCTAGGCCCACTGAGAGCAATCTGTGGTTATTTAAACCCTCATTTCTTTTGCAGACTTCTTTAATCTTATTTCCAGACAGTAGTTCAATGGAAGACAAAACAATCTTTTAATATAAATTAGAGGTTCTATAAAATTCAGAATTTACCAGAGAGTCTTTTAAAGAAAAAATTGGGGAGCCCTACAATCTTAGTTCAGTGTTTGAATGCTCATCTGATCAGCAGAACCTTCCTAAATTTGTTTGCTTTGCCTACTACCATTTCTGTACAAATACTCATTCACTGGATAAATATTTATTGCATACCTACTCTGTGCCAGGTATTGGGGCTCCTGCAGTGAATAGGATTGGCATAGTCCTTGCCCTTGTGGAACTTACACTGTTTTAGCAGAGCCAGATATTAAGCAAAAAGGACACAAATAGAGGAGCACCTGGCTGTCTCAATCAGAAGAGCATGTGACTTTTTCTCCCCACCTAAGACTGATTTATTTATTTCAGAGGGAGAGAGAATCTCAGGCACTCTGCTGAGCATGGAGCCCCACACAGGGCTCGATCCCACGACCGTGAGATCATGACCTGAGCCAAAACCAAGAGTCAGATGCCCAGCTGACTGTGCCACCTAGGTGCCCCAGAAGAGCATGTGACTCTTGATCTTAGGGTCATGGGTTTGAGCCCCACACTGGGTATAGAGATTATTTAAAAAAAAAAACAAACTTAAAAAAACCCCACAAATATATAATTGCCAATCACAGCAAATGTTTTGAATAAAAAAGGCTGTAATAAATAACAGGGGTATTTAATTATGTCAGGGAAAGGATTTTAAAACTAAAACTGGAAGGATGATAGAAGTTACTTAGGCAGAGAGTCAGAGGGAAGAATACTCCACGCAAAGGATATGGAAGCTGGGAAGAGCTTGGGATGTTAGGCCTCAAAGAAGGCCAAGTGGCTTAGCCCATGGTGAGCGGGGTTTTGGAGCAGAGCCCTGAAATAAATCAGGAAAGGTAGGAAGAGGCCAGATGAGGCAGGGACTAAGAGAAGTTTTCAAAAGGATCTATACTTTAAAAGCCATGAGAAGCTATTGAAAGATTTTAAGGGGGGGGGGGAGATTTTAAGTAGGAGAGTGAAATTATTTCATTTACATTTTTAAAACATTACTCTCAGCCTAACGATAGAGAAAACCAGTCTACACAGACAGTAAACGTTCTCAACATTGGCTGGAGTTTATAAATCTGAGGTTTATTTTGTCTTATATTTTATTAGTTTGTCTTAGGTTGATTGGCATGAAATAGAGAAAACTGAATGGTTTGCAAAAAAGAAAAAAACACACAAACAAAAAGAAATCACACTGGCTGCTGTGTGTGGAGTGCATTATAGGGGATCAAGGACAGAGTGGAGAGGCCTGCTAGGTTACTGCAGTTGTCTAGGTGGCTTGGACTAGAGAGATGTCCGTGGATTTGAAGACAGTCGGTTAGATTTAAGATATATTTTGGAGGTAGAATCAATAAGACCTGATAATGACTTTTATGTAGGGAAGGAGGGAGAAGGAAAGGGAGTTATCAAGGTTGGCTTCTAGGTTCTAGTTGGTACAACTGAGTGGATGGGGCCAGTAGTAAATTTTTTATTTAGGGAAGAACAGATTTGGGGGAAGAAGAAAGGAGGAGGTACTGTTCAGTTTTGGAATGGTTAAGTTTTTGAGGTACCCATGATTCATTTGTATGGCAATATTAAGAAAATATTTGGATGTGCGGATACACACACACACAGGCATATACAGACACATACATACCATAAACATCATGGCTAATATTTAAAGCCAAGGGAATAGATAGAATTGCCAAGAAGAGAACCCAGGACTGACATCCTCCCCTGATCCCCACCCCGAAAGATGAACATTTGGAGGTCTAGAAGAGAAGGAGGAAGAAAGCAAAGGAGATAAAAAATGGATCAGGAAGGATGAAAACTGGGAGAATGTGGTATGACCAAAGATAAAAGCGTTAAGTTCTTTGGGAAATTTTCTGTTTTATGCCCCAGTTGCATCTACACCCTTGCAATAATTTGTACTAGTGTTGTGCTCTGGGAAATGTCTGCCAGCTCTGGCTGGTTACTAACATGGCACAGCCCCACTGAAAACTAAGGAATAGGAATTTTAATGCATCTAAAAGCACGGATTTTGCAGAACAGCTTTATTTGGAAGTTGAGGGAAGGGAGCAAGTGTTTTCAAGTGTACTTTCTATAACATTCTGTTCACTTGTGTTCAAAATAAATATTTAGATAGTATTTATTTAGGAGTAGTATCATCGATTTCCAAACTTCTGGAAAAAAGATGAGACAAATACCCATTCCCTGTCAACTTAATCCATGGAGTGGAGCTTGAGAAGCAAAGGAAGGAATCTCTAATGCTTCTATAGGGAGTGTTCATTGACAAAGTAAATGCAAATTTTTAAAAAGAATTAGCTCTGTTATATGAAAGAGATTACTAAGTTATTTAAATGTATTTTATTTCTCTGTGTCATGTATATCGCTATCCGGTAGAGTTTCTTGCCAAGATGGAGATATTCTCTGTCTGTACTGCCAGTACAACAGGCAGTTGGCCACATATGGCTGTTGACCACATGAAATGTGGCTAGTGTGGTTGAGGAGCTGAATTTTTAGTTAAATCGCCTCATATTGGACAGCACAGAAGGAACTTAAATGTCAAGTGTGAGACAAGATTTGCTTACTGGATAAAAGGGGGCTCTTCAGTGTGGACCTGACGTCTTCCCTCCTCACCTTTCTTTTTCTTTCTTTGCCTTTCCAACCCCCACACCCTGCCACCACCACCATTTTGTTGCACCCAAGCAACTTATAACATTGGAGTTGGTTTTTTCCCCCTCTGCTTTGATTTTTCTGCAGTGAAAACATCTTTAGTAGAAAATGGAATCATAGCACTTGCTTTTTCCGGGAATCATGTTGTTGGGGCAACAGTCATTTTTAGCTGAACCGCCTTGCAGTGTTGCCTAACAAAATATGGTGTAATCAAATTATAGTATAAAATGGAGCTCACTGGTAATTACCTCTGTAGCCTTCCTCGTTGAGTGCTCCCTGGGGCTTTTCCTCCCTGGTGCTCACTTATCCAGCCATAGCCCATTCTTTCAAGAATCGGTTTCCTAATCCAAGTGTGATCTGTATCTCATATAGGCCAAAATTAATCTTAACCCAAGCTTATGTTTTTCTTTTACATTTTTGTTCTCTTCCATTTTCTGTCATTCTTTGGCTTTAATTGACTCACCTGTCGCACTGAAACTGAAGGAACATTTCGTGGAAGAAAAGAGAATGGCAATCCAATCCAGATTGGATCTATAATATGTGTAGAATGTAGCTGGTTTTATCCTCTGATAATTGAGAGAAGTCTGATCTTCGAGACAATTATCTATTTCATTCTTTTCCTTAATACCCGTTAGAGTGTCAAAGTATCATTTTCTTTTGACTCTGTTTCCTTTTAGAAATTTCTAAGTCACGGGGCGCCTGGGTGGCGCAGTCGTTAAAGCGTCTGCCTTCGGCTCAGGGCGTGATCCCGGCGTTCTGGGATCGAGCCCCACATCAGGCTCCTCTGCTCTGAGCCTGCTTCTTCCTCTCCCACTCCCCCTGCTGTGTTCCCTCTCTCGCTGGCTGTCTCTCTGTCACATAAATAAATAAAATCTTTAAAAAAAAAAAAAAAGAAATTTCTAAGTCATAATGGAGCTTATTAACTGCAGTAGAAAGAAACATGCATTGTTTGTTACACTCCTTCACATTGTTTTAAAATTCCATTATTTAATGATGAACATGGATATATAATATTATAATTTTAAGAATGCTTTATGTGTATCTGCATCTCAGAGTATGTGCCTGAAGTTGGTAAGGACATTTCCCAGTATTACTGGCCCATTTCCTTTTGTAATCTCAGGAATACTGTTCCAAGATTATTAGCGGTGTGTGGTCTGTGGCCCTGGACCAGAGTGAAATTAAATGACCACAGGGGGATTAAACTATGAGGTTGGCGTTTTTCACAACATTAATAATGTTTTGGCTAATTGAGTTATTAGTCTAGTCAAAGAAGAGCATTGCATGTATCAGTGGTTGGTTAAAGCTATTCCCCAAGGTATTTTTAATAACTGGTCATTTGGTATTATCCTTCCCTTTTAGGACTGATCTGCATCACACTTTTATGATATCTTGAGGCTAATCCTTCTCTATTCTCTATAGCTTTTTGCATTAAAAATTAAGCAAGCAGAAACCAACCAACCAACCATGAGTCATTGGCTAAAAGACCTAAGTAGTGCCATAACTCTCTGTAATTACTTGTCCAGAGGAGGATGTATTGAAATATGAAACCACGTGTTTCCTTGATAGTTCCCCTGTACAAATGGCTTGTTTTCTCTTTTTTCTTTTTTTTCCTGCCCCTCCTTTGTTAAATCATAAATCTCCCAAGAATGACCAGTCATTGTGTGGCATAGAGGATCTGATTGCTGCCTTTAGATTAAAGCTTTGGCTTGCAATTATCTAGATGTTTCAGAAAGAACAGGTGGATCCCCTTCAAGTGAAGCTGCAGCAGGTGAATGGTCTCGGCCAGGGATTGATTCAGAGTGCCGGAAAAAACTGTGACGTGCAGGGTTTGGAACATGACATGGAAGAGATCAACGCTCGATGGAACACACTGAACAAAAAGGCGAGTGGCCAGGGGGTAACTAGTGCCCTGGGAATGGAGGGTTTAGAAAAGGCGCATCTCAATCCGAGGTTTCCCTGCAACCTGAATGCAAGTACAAATTTAGCCGTTGTAATCTGGAATTGGGGGGGGGGGGCGGTGGTCAGTAGTCATTGAAAAAGCTCTCTCCTTCCTCATAATGAGCCTCTGCATCTGTGATACAGGTCGCACAAAGGATTGCACAACTGCAGGAGGCTTTGTTGCATTGTGGGAAGTTTCAAGATGCCTTGGAGCCGTTGCTCAGCTGGTTGGCAGACACTGAGGAGCTCATAGCCAATCAGAAGCCTCCATCTGCCGAGTATAAAGTGGTGAAAGCACAGATCCAAGAACAGAAGGTAAGCGAGAATGTTGGGACGGTGAACTGGAACAGCCGTAGGGAGTGGCAGACAACACATGTGCTTAAGAGTTCGGCAGCATATTCCGGAGTCTAGGAGAATCCTGACCTACTTTGTGTGACCGCGAAAAGAAAGGTGGAAATGATTCACCTCTTCTTACTTGAATCTACCAGCTTTCTGTGGCACATGCCGGACCAGAGAGTTGTATGCGTTTGTGTGTCCTGCTTTGGTGTTTCACTCACAGCTCTGTCTTATGAGGTTTTTGGTATTTTTAGGGTCAGCAATATTCTAAATAACACAGTATATCATGTATAAGGTTCTGGCTATGTGTTTTGTTGGTATAATTTCCATTTTAGTGCATTTTTCTCCTGGTTCAAAATAAGTTCCCTGTTAGCCACATAATGACCGTCACTCCTACATTTAAAAACCGAAGTAAGCGTATGAGAAGTTTAGCAACTCTGCCGCATCTCATGTTTTTGCCTCAGGATGGAAAGAAAGCCACCATTATTCCATTCAGTTTAGGATTTGGTGGGGTGGGGTTTGGGGATCTTTTGTTTGTATTTTCTTCCTTATTTCAGATTTTAAAGTGACCCTGTGTTACCACTTTTCATTCTCCTTAAACACTATGTGCACTAGTTACTCCAGCGGCTCCTCGATGATCGAAAGGCCACAGTAGATATGCTTCAAGCAGAAGGAGGCAGAATAGCCCAGTCAGCCGAGCTGGCTGATCGAGAGAAAATCACTGGACAGTTGGAGGGTCTTGAAAGTAGATGGACTGGACTACTCAGCAAGGCAGCAGCCAGGTAAGGCCAAAGGGGTTTTGAGGCATGGGTCAGAGAAGGTTGGTTTTGTCCGGTTTTTGTCTTGCTATCCCTGAGGTGCTCTAAAAGGTCCTGGATGAGTCATAGAGTGTTCTGGAAGGTGTATGATGGCTTTTATCTTGAAGGGGAATAAATTTTTGGTGATGGTCCTCAAAATCACAGTCACTCTCAGGAAGGAAGCCTCAGCTACTCTGTGAATTTCTGAGGACCGGAAGACTCATGGCTCTGTGTTGTTGGTCTGCTGAGATACAGTCATGCTTCCAAACCGACAGACACTGACGCCTGCAATCCAGCCAAGTTATTTTCTGAGTTTTTGAGACAGATTTTTTTCCCCTTCATATTTATAAATACTACTTTTGATACTTGGAATTGAAATTTATCATATTTCTCTTCTGATAGCTTATCCCAATATTAGATGTTTTTGCATCTAGGAGCTAGTCTCTGTGATTCTGTTAAGTATATGGACCTTCAAGAGATGCAAGAACAATTTTCAGTAAGTGGCCAAAAGACAGGCAGCATACTTTTCTTCTCCGAGGAAGTGCTTTCTCCTTCCATAGTTGTATACCCTAACATCACTTAAGCTTAGTATGTCGCCTGAATGTCTTTTAGCTTCTATTGTCCCCAGTTTTAAAAATAAATGCTAGCTAGTTAGAAATCTGTATGAGTAGTGTAGGTGATCATTTATGATTCTTTCAGTTTTCTAGGTAGCCAATGGCAGTTGTCAGCTAACTACTCTTGAGTCTCCTTGTTTCCACTGGCCCATGGTGTCCTTATTTCTTATCTGTGTTGCAAAATATTGTCAACCATATTAGTTGGGAGAAACAAAAACGAAAGAACTCAACTTATTTTTTTTTAATTACGCTTATTTTTATTTCCAGATTGCACTGCTTTTTTTCTTCTGTTTGTCCATTTCCACTAATAGTGCCATTAACCTTCCACTTACAAGGCTTCAAACCGTAACCCCATTTTTCGCCCACTCCTTTGTGTCCCACATCTATTAGGATGCTAAACTCTGTCCATTTTACTTCAATAGTGTCTTCCCTATTCATCCATTTCTCTAATTCCCATTCCCTACCTCAGTTCCTAACTTGGGCTAGTCCACTTGAGGTTGCTCACTTGAGGTAGTTCCCTAACTAACTCATCACTAGTCACTCATCACTTCATTACTTACCCTCCAGCTTCCCCTTCGCCTTGCTCAGAAATTTAATGACTCCCTGTTGCCTATGAAATAAAATCTAAACTCTTTAACCCAGCATTGGAAGCCCTCAACTGTTTGGCCCTAATCTACATTTCTTAGTCTCTCTTCTTCTCACTCCTTATATTTAAGTGAAGTACACCATATTCTTCAGTATCTTCTGTCACTTCCTAATTCTGTGTCTTTGCTGATGGTGTTGCTTCTTCCAAGAAATACCTGTGTTTATCTTCCCCTTTTCTACGAAGCTTTTCTTTGTTCCCCAAGCGTGGTATACCTTCATCTTCCTCTTAACTGCTGTAATTCTTTATTCGTACCTTGTACCATTATTTTATGTACTTAATCTCCTACGCCCGTAAGCTCATTGAAGTCCTGACTTATTTCTGAAGTGTCTTTCTATGACTCTATCTTTCTGTCCTACCCACTTCCATCCTCCTAGCCTAACACAGTTTCTAGGTCAATATTTTAAAGAGAAATACCAAGAGCAACTGCATTTGTTACAGATATCCTAAAGACTTTTATTTAGATTCTTTAATATTGGATTTTTGATAGCTCCAAATTACGTTAGCTCTTTGCTACCCCAAATCCTATTACACTGAGTTCTTTAAACTTTCAGATTCCAAAATCCAGAGAAGTCAGGAAGACATAAAGATTAGGGATAATTTTTTTCATGATATACTATGTTTATTAATAATAATCTTTATTATTAATAGTTTATTAATCTTTAAGGTTACGTGCTTTAGTTATGTTAATTGGTGATGTATTTTGAAGGCTGGCATAAACAAATTATTTTGTACTTCATATTGACATTTAAAAATAGCATTTAGAAGGACGGTTGGCTGGCTCAGTCAGTAGAGCATACGACCCTTGATCTCAGGGTTGTGAGTTCGAGCCCCACACTGAATGTAAAATTTACTTAAAAAAAAAAATAGGGCGCCTGGGTAGCGCAGTCGTTAAAGCGTCTGCCTTCGGCTCAGGGCGTGATCCCGGCGTACCGGGATCGAGTCCCACATCGGGCTCCTCTGCTGTGAGCCTGCTTCTTCCTCTCCCACTCCCCCTGCTTGTGTTCCCTCTCTCACTGGCTGTCTCTATCTCTGTCGAATAAATAAA
Source organism: Ursus maritimus (assembly GCF_017311325.1). Taxonomy (NCBI): domain Eukaryota; kingdom Metazoa; phylum Chordata; class Mammalia; order Carnivora; family Ursidae; genus Ursus; species Ursus maritimus. The sequence continues at coordinate 30,015,767 of NW_024425786.1, forward strand.
TAAATCTTAAAAAAATAATAATAATAAAATAAAATAAAATAAAATAAAAATAGCAGCTTCATATTCTTCAACATTAAAAAAAATAATAAAAATTAGGGCACCTGTGTGGTTCAGTCTGTTGAACATCCGACTCTTGGTTTCGGCTCAGGTCATGATCTCAGGGTCCTGGGATCAAGCCCCACATCAGGTGCTATGCTCAGCAGAGTCTACTTGTCCCTCTACCTCTACCCACCCCCTACTCATGCCCCCTATGCATGCTTGCTTGCTCTCTCTCTCGCTGTCTCTCAAATAAATAAATAAAATAAATTTGTCCAGGGTACACAGCACAGGACCTGGCACATTTCCTGTTTAGTAAATGTTTGTTGAACTAAAGTGCCTCATGTACTTCCAGGCCTTTTCAAATAATATAGCATTTAGTCTATTCTTAACAATTCAAAGACATAATTACGCCCTTTTATTATTAATCTGGGTGTCAGTCCAGTTCTGTAGTTGTTTTTCTTTCACTCTCCTATCAGGCTTCCTCTCCCCATTGTAATTTGCTGCTTTTAATCTATAGGCTACTTGAAATCTCAGCTTATTTAGTGTGGATGTTGCATTAAGTAAGATTTAAGATTCCAAGTGAGCTGTGAAGTCTATAGTTCTTTTGATTGCCATGTGTGTTGGCAAATTCCGCTACTCTGAGGTCATTTTTTGCCTTAGATCTGGATTCAGGGTTATGTTCTGGTGTTTAAAGTCACTGGGACCCGGGAGATGGTGGAGGAGTTCTGGTCCATAGTCTGTCTATACTCCTCACATGCTTGCTTCTCTTAACTCACAAGTGAAGGTAGCAGTGACAGGGAGAGAGAAATGAAAACTGATGATGTTTTTGACTCCTTTAAAACTTTATTTTGGTCTCATGTTTAGATGATGCGTATGCTACATCCCGTAGGAGAAAGAGCATTAGGAGGTCTGATTCGAGTCCTCATTGCACTGTTACTACTCACTGGGTGAATTGGACAAATCTTTCTTTAAGCCTTCAGGGTCAGCTTTCTCTTTCGTAATAGTGGGATAATTATTCTGCCTACCTTACCAGGGTGATGACAATCAAAATAAGGCAATGCTTATGGAAAGCCTTTAAAACCACGAAGTGCTATGTATATGTGTTCTGTTTACTGTGGATACTTAAAATGTACCTGGTACAGATTAGTCTTTCACTGAATATAATACAGTTAGTCTTAATGTGAATTTCTGCCTGAGCAGTTTGTTCTGTATATTTGTGTAGGCAAAAACAGCTGGAAGATATCCTGGTTCTGGCCAAACAATTCCATGAGACAGCTGAGCCTATTTCTGACTTCTTATCTGTCACAGAGAAAAAGCTTGCTAACTCAGAGCCTGTCGGCACTCAGACTGCCAAAATACAGCAGCAGATCATCCGACACAAGGTAGGGAGAGGCTGTGGCAAATGCAGGCACAGCACTGCAGTCAGAGAGCCTAGAAATTACCTGCCTACAGCAGTCTAGAAGATATGTTGGGCGGGGCGGGGCGGGGGGTTAAAAATTTAATTTGAGATGTCCAGTCACGTCCTTGAAGTAAAAATAGCAATAGGCTAATAGGCTACCATCAGGAAAAAAACAGCTTTTGTTCTCACTGTTTGTATTATTTTTGCCTTTCAGTAGGTGAACTTTTTATATCATTTAATTTATTATATCATTTGTTATTCATTGTTTCATGTTTACTTTTCATTTATTCTGTTTCTGTTATTCATTTTTTCCATCTGGATTTCCAGGCTCTGGAGGAAGAAATAGAAAGCCATGCAACAGATGTGCACCAGGCAGTCAAAATTGGGCAGTCCCTCTCCTCCCTGACATGCTCTGCAGAGCAGGGCGTGCTGTCAGAAAAGCTAGACTCCTTGCAGGCCCGATACAGTGAGATTCAAGACCGGGGCTGTCGGAAAGCAGCCCTGCTTGAACAGGCACTGTGTAATGCTAGACTCTTCGGGGAGGATGAGGTGGAGGTGCTCAACTGGCTGGCTGAGGTTGAGGACAAGCTCAGTTCAGTGTTCGTAAAGGATTACAGACAGGATGTCCTGCAGAAACAGCATGCTGACCACCTGGTATTCACGTTTTCCATTTTTATTGATCATGTTATTAAGTTTTATTTTGTAATTTTGATTCATGTTTCTCTTCATTTCTTTTCTCTTTAATTCCAGACATTTCAACTTAATTTTATACATTTCTACATAAGCACGTAGTTATAGCCTTGTTGCTAGGGACTAAGCTATCCTTAGATGAATCTGTGGAAATACTTGTACTTAAACTGAATCAGTAGCTCTAGAAGACGATCCAGAGCACAGTCAGGGCCATCTCCTCTCCAGCTCATGTTTTATATCATTAGGTCAGGTATCACTCCGTTTCCGTCTGAGCAGTTCTATGGAAGAGAATGTAATTTAACAAAACCAGAAATCCCTAAATATTGCCCAGGGTTTGACCATGCAGCTATAACTTCTGAAATATTTCTAGAATTCGTATGCTCAAATTCCAGGGATTGTCATCTTAATAGAAAGAAAAAATTGTTCTTTTCATCTGATTTTTATGAAATTTCTTTGGGGATAGTAAAAATAGGCAAAGTAGTTTTTTTATTGTTGTTGTTGTCTTAAATAACCTAAGATTCTTCTCCTTCATTGACTTCACATATTGAGAATTTTGAAGTAGGATCCTGATTGAAGTCAGCCTGTTCTTGCTGACTTTCTTCTCTTGAACACTCTGAGCCTTGGTTTTGGACATAGTAGACATTTTTGCTGAATTTTACTTCCTCCTTTCTTGGGCTCAGATTTGGTACCAGTAGATTGGTAAAACGGATTTAATCCTACATCTCCTCTTATCCAGTACAGGGGAGAACTTGCCTGTAAGTATCAGATTTAATTATTTCTGAGTACTTACTAGCATAACCAAAGAGATAATGAAGGAATCAAATATCTGATGTGTAAACTAACCTGGTATTTGTCTCTTTCCTTTAAACTTGTCTTCTTAAAGGTCTCATCTTTCTTTCCCTTTGTTGTGCCATAGTTTTAAGATTAATGCTATTCTTTCCTTTCAGGCTTTAAATGAAGAAATCATTAATAGAAAGAAGAATGTAGATCAAGCTATTAAAAATGGTCAGGCTCTTCTGAAACAAACCACAGGTACTCTAAAGTGCGTCTCTTAGCACCTCTGCAGTTAGGCAGTCCCGTCTCCCGGGAGATAAGCACCCTGCACTACTAGCCCCTTCTCTTTGTATGTAGGAGAAGCTTAGTATTCGCTGATTGTATTACCATGTGCTTCTGGAGACTGGCAGCCTGGGGTCCCATTTCCTGCTAAATCTTTTGAAAACTAAAAGACCTTGTTGTCTCACATTTGGTTGTAGATGATGACTCCCCTTGCCCTCCAGTATGTCCAAGGCCAGCAATCATGGAACGGTGCTGGGAACATCTAGAAACACCTGCAGTTGAATTCAGATCTTAATAATCTCAGAAGTGGCTTCTTTTATCAATTAGAAGGTTTATTTCCCACCTCCCTTAGTGTGGGATGGTAGGTGAAATTGCTACCATAGGGAGAGAGCATCTGTAAAATTCAAGCTCTAAACTGAAGAAAGGGGGATTAAAGAGACTTCCTCATCCCTGGAAAGAGACTCGCTCATTTCCTCTTAAATATAAATAATTGTGTGCTGTCCCCCATAGGTGAAGAGGTATTGCTTATCCAAGAGAAACTGGATGGAATCAAGACTCGCTATGCAGACATCACAGTCACTAGCTCCAAGGCCCTCAGAACTTTAGAGCAAGCCCGGCAGCTGGCCACCAAGTTCCAGTCTACTTATGAGGAACTGACCGGGTGGCTAAGGGAGGTGGAGGAGGAGCTGGCAGCTAGTGGAGGACAATCTCCCACAGGGGAGCAGATACCCCAGTTTCAACAAAGACAGAAGGTGAGCTGTCCTTTCACACAGTAAAGGGGAAAAAAATTTCCTCTTAAAATCCTTAAGTTCAGATTTTTAAGTTTTATCACCAATGGTCTATACCTTAAATCTAAACCAAAAAGTTCTGCCTCGTTTGTTTCTGGATCGCTCATGGACAGTAAAATATGACATAAAGGCAGACTTATGTAGGACCACTTGCTGAGGTCTGAAGAGGGAGAGAAAGACCGAATCACAGATCCCTGGGAAGTTTGCTTCACATGGTAACGTTTTAAAATTTACTTCTGTAACTCATTCTCTAGGTGCTTCGTGATTATATTTAGTTTTCCTGCAGGACCTAGTGCAGTTCTAGATGTGCAGAGAAACTGTGGAGGTACTGATTGAGTTAAATGCCTGTGGTTAAAGAATTATTTTATCAATTCTATTGAAGTGAGGAGAGAAAAAAAGAAAGAGGCACTCTTTGTTTTACCCAGGGACAGTCTGGCCCAAGAAGTGTTGCAGACAGTTCTAAGCAGCAACTAAGCCTAAAGTCAGGCTGTGGAATGATTGAAAAATCTGAGACAAGAAAAAAAATAAGTGGAGGAAGGAGGTCAGAGCCCTGCTGGGATGTGTGGTAGAGATAGCACTTTCCACCCAGCACAGCTGCTAATGTGCTTAATTTAGCAAGGAATGGCCTGAAAACTTTTTTTCCCTCCTTAGGAATTAAAGAAGGAGGTCATGGAGCACAGGCTGGTGTTGGACACAGTGAATGAAGTGAGCCGTGCTCTGTTAGAGCTGGTGCCCTGGAGAGCCAGAGAAGGGCTGGATAAACTTGTATCTGATGCCAACGAACAGTACAAGTTGGTCAGTGACACTGTGGGACAGAGGGTGGATGAAATTGATGCTGCTATTCAGAGATCACAACAGGTAATGTTTATAAACACCTCTGCATTAACATTTGAGACAGCAGGGATGTATGTATAACGTACAGAACTATGACCCACATAAATACAGGCTCAGGAATAGGAATAATGAGATCAAGGGAAATCTGATGCAACGGATTATTTCAGTGATGGGAAGTGATTGGGTAAAGATATGTGAGGATGGATCTCAAGTTTAACTGAAACTATTTGACCCTTTTTGAGAAGACGGGAATTTGTGGTAGAGTTTATGTGAGCCCTCTTCTCAGCTGCTGCCCCATTAAGAGGCAGATTCTGATAGAAGAAGATAATATCCAGGACCAAAAGGTCCAAATGCATCCCGATCTTAGTTTGACATAATCAACTGTTTTAGTATTAGCTGGGGGAGGAGGGAAAGGAACCAAGAACTATAATTACTATCAAATATGCTAACCAAAATAGCAGAGCCATCCAAAATAGAACGTTCCCAGTAAACACAGGTGTCATATTTCCCTCGGTCTTTTTTCCTTCCTGCTTTCTGGAAAAAGTTATTTGTTTTCCTAAGTAGCTGGATATGCACCTATTAATGTGTCATGGTGCAAAGTACGTATAACATGACTGCTTTGGTTCACTGTGATGAGCAGAATCTTTGTGAACCACACGGAAGCTAGCTCTGACTTCAAGTGTATCCCTAACATGTCTTTATTGGTATCCCTAGTCTTGGGCAGATATTTCAGTATGAAATTTATCATGCTTGGGCGGAGCTTATTTCCTCTTTAAATAGATATTAGTGTAAGTTGGCAAAGTTGAAGAAGAAAAACAATGGGGGGCCCCTAATTAAATAGCAGTCATATAGAACGTGTTCTTCGTTTTTCTTTGTTTCTGCATGACCCTTGGGTGTTCTCCTGGGTTCTTGTGCTCCTTCAGCTGAGCAGGCACTTCCTCGTTAACTGGCTCAACTGTCTGCTGCCATGTTTAATGATATATTTAAACATACAACTAAAACTACCCTTCAGTGTATGCATAGGAAAAAGAACTGGCAGAAAGAGAGCACAGTCTCATAAAAGCATTGTGATTAGAAGTATATTTTTAAGAGTGTCAGTTTCCATTGTTGTTCCCAGCTGTAGGGCCACTAACTGGGTTTTGTAACTTCTTTCTGAAGAAGTTGAAATAGGATCAACTCCTATTTGTTGAAGTATAATCCGTTCCAAATTGTCTTCATCTTGATTTATGATTTTATGAAATTCTCCCCAGTTTTGGCTTTACTTCATAGATACAAACCATATTAGTGAAAATCCAGGCTTTTCTGTGTTGAAGAAATTATAATTCTAAGGAGGTGGACCTTTGTTATATGTAGTTTGTTCATTTTCCTTTAATATGTCTGTTAGTATGAGCAAGCTGCTGATGCAGAACTAGCTTGGGTTGCTGAAACAAAACGAAAACTGATGGCCCTGGGTCCAGTTCGCCTGGAACAAGACCAGACCACAGCTCAGCTGCAGGTACAGAAGGTAAGTGTGACACAGACGCACACACTGTGCCCTGAGCGAGGGGAATCTTCGCCCACTTAGAGTGACTGCAAGAGAGTTCCTGACCATCCCAGGTGGAATAATGCAGTTTGATGATGGATAGAGATTAAAAATACTTGTTTAGGTAAGGAAGAGATTCTTTGCTTTGTGAAAAAGGGAGCAGGAGGACCATTAATTCAGGGAAGAATAGTTAGCAGTTTTCTGGATGATTTTAGGAGAGATGATACTTTTGTAAGCTACTGAAAGATAAGCACTGAAGATGCGTGGATAGGCAAAGTGTCAGCCTTCAGAGAACAGCTTTGATCTGGCTTTATCAGAGCAAGGAGTTTTTCATAGATTGTGTCTAACATTTCGGTAACACAGGCGTGGGGTCCTTTTACTTCGTGACCTAACTCTAGTTCACTTTCAAAGGCTTTCTCCATTGACATCATTCGACACAAAGATTCAATGGACGAACTCTTCAGTCATCGTGGTGAAATCTTTGGCACATGTGGGGAGGAGCAAAAAGCTGTGTTACAGGTGAATTGCATTTATTTATTCAGCATGTTGTTCTTGACCATGATGAGTCAGTACAATTGTGAAATGATATTTAAGAAGGTTTTTCCTTTCTGTTACTGGTAATGGTATTAAAGTGCTGCTTGATGTTCTGGGGGGTTCACACCTCTAACCCTGTGTGCACAAATGTCCAAACAGTCCTACTGTATGATGGGAAATATATTGCAAATCCATTTTCTTTATAACCGAGGATTTGCTTCTCCAGTCCATAAGGATCTTTGAGTTACCTTTCAAAGTATATGTGATAGATTTTTCAGAACCATATACAGATATTCTTTCTTCACGTCCTTCTAAATGATCAGACCAGTTTTGTTTTGGAAAGACCGGTTTTGTTTGTTTTTGCAGAGGTTGTGGTTAACCGCTGTTTCCTCAGAAATACTCATAAATTGAGCTACTCACTTTAAACGTATGAAGCGTAAGTGTCAGGTTTATGGAGACATTTTTGTCAGAGGAAAAATGCCAAGTGAAACTTGATGGGTGGAGGGCCCGTTGCAGGCCCTGAGGTCTTCTGTCTTGAACTGACCCACCATAATAATGCTGTGTCTGAAATTGTGTGTCTTCACTAAAAGGTTAATGCTGTGTTGTGCGTCTGACTGTTGCTCTGTTTGACTGTCTTTGAAACTACTTTCATGTGCTAAAAAGTCTAGAAAGATTACATATATGTGATAGGAAAAAAGAGAAAATTCAGATAAGTATAAGGAAAATATAAATCACTTGTAATTTTGCTCAATTAATCCATTTCTGAGCATTAAAAACCAAAGGTTTTTAATGTATATACACTTATATTTTTCCTTAAAAGAAGGGTTCATAAGAGTAATAAGTATTATACTTTGTTGTTCATAGGAAAAGACAGAGTCTCTAATACAGCAGTACGAAGCCATTAGTCTGCTCAATTCAGAGCGTTACACCCGCCTTGAGCGGGCCCAGGTCTTGGTGAACCAGTTTTGGGAAACTTACGAGGAGCTCAGCCCCTGGATTGAGGAAACCCGGGCACTGATAACACAGTTACCTCCTCCGGCCATTGATCATGAGCAGCTCAGGCAGCAGCAGGAGGAGATGAGGGTAAGGAGCATGCTGGCTTTTATTTTATTGCAGAACTGAACATGGGCTCCATGATTTATTTGAAAACAACATATGCATTAGTGCCTACCTGGTGTAAGTTCTGTGTTAGGAAATTAATTCTTAATCAGAATTTCTTTGCACAATACAAACGCATACCTGAATTCTTTCCCTTGTCCTTAAAATGAATGCGTTAAAGAAAAGCATGGAGATATCAGAGCCCGGGGCATTTAGAAGTAAAGAACTAAGTAAACACCAAGGGAACTTTTCATCTTTCCAGCCACCGAGGGATGTTGTGAGATGGGTGTGGCTGGGTGGCTTTTTCCATTTGGTTCGGCCCTGGTTGGAGTGGGAGCCTGAAGAAAGGGCAGAGAGCATTTGTGGCATGTAGTTTAGGGGAAAAGGGGATCTGTAGACACTTAATGCTGTTACCATTAAAGATAGTTTTTAATGTTTCTTTTATTTGTGGTTAATGGCTTGTGCTTCCTTTCTCTGTGTTCCTATACGTGGAAGGATATAAACTGAAGGAACCGGCAATAAAGTCAAGGAGTGGTTGGATTATTAGTAATGTTGCCATTTGTGCCTTGTCTTGCTAATGTCTCTCAGTTTGGGGAGGGAGACAGGTATTTAACCATGTAAATTATAATACCGTACACAAGAGTGTTTATATATACAGAAGAGGGGGATTAAACTTGTATCGGTGGGGACGGGTGGGGGGAGTAAGAGAGGATGTGTCTGGGAAGGCTTCCTGGGTGATGGGACATCTGATGGCTTTCGAAAATTAGGTTTAGGTAGTGTTAGAACCTCAGACTTAAGTGTTCGGTTTTTCTTTCATAAATGGTGAGATGCTGGGACTTGCTGGTTTTTAGCAATTCAGTTTGTTCCTCTCAAAGTTGATATGAGCTCTGATCAAAATATTTAAGCAAATTAAACTGGTACAAAAACGCTCACTTTATTTTTTTACATAGCAACTCAGGGAATCCATTGCCGAACACAAACCCCATATTGATAAGCTGCTAAAGATAGGCCCACAGCTAAAGGAGTTAAACCCCGAGGAGGGGGAAATGGTGGAGGAAAAATACCAGAAAGCAGAAAACCTGTATGCCCAAATAAAAGAGGAGGTGCGCCAGCGGGCCCTGGCCCTCGACGAAGCTGTTTCCCAGTCGGCTCAGGTATGTGTGTGTCTTAAACGCATGACCCCTCAACCTGTCCTGTAGTCTAAGCAGGAGGACTCTGTGTCAGGCGAGCCCCTGCGGTCTCGAATGTCTAGACCAGCATGCTGATGATACATCATCAGTAGACCAGGAACCTTGGCCTGTCTACATTTTCATTCCAAGGAACATTGGTATACTGACACTGTAGGGGGGTAAAACTCATCTCGGCTGGCATATATCGTCTGTGGACAGTTTCCTTGAAAACTTTATATTGTGATGAGTCTTTAGCAGGGATGATTTTGGATAAATTCACCTTGAAGCAACAAATGTGTCAAGAAAAGTCCGATTCCTATTTGGCTTTTTACTTTTGAAATTTAGAGAACAGCACATGAATTTTCTTATTCAGGAGGCCACCAGCTAGTTCCTGGTTCAGAAAAAGATGCTTGAGTAGGGAGAAGTAAGAGCCAAAGAGAAACATAAACCACCAGCAGTGGACTTTAAAGCATGTAACTACATACTTTTCAACTAATATATTACTGTTAGTGGTATTTTTGTCATGTCTGGGTATTTTATTCCTATGTTTAGTGTCAATATTCTTGGTTAATATTTGTACTTACTCAAGTTTCTCCCCCCACCTTCCGTCCCATCTCTCACTCACATTGTGGAATGTGTTACTTTGTGTTGTTGCTGCCTGCTCCTGTCTTCCCCACATCGTCACATTTCATTGTTGTGTTGACCGCGCCCACCATTACAGATTGCAGAGGTAAGGTGCCCACCGCCACTGGGATTACGGGGTTCTCATGAAGCTGAGAATTGAAAGAATTTACCTATAAGGAAATTTCCTTAACTTCAGTGAAATAAGTTTTATTAGTGTGGTTTATTATGCCAGTCTCACCTGGGGTGAAACCTAGAAGTGAGGTAGTGGTGGGGAGTGATTTTGTTGAGGAAATCCCACTGTGTCTTCCCTGTAAGACACTTAGAGTTGATAAGCCTTATTCCAGTGAATCCAGAGTCGGTTCTAGAGAGCTTTTGGGGAGCAAGCTTATCTTCATTGTTCCCTTCCCCCCTTCTCTGCTTCAGATTGTAAATGAAAATTTTATGATTATAGTCATGTTATTCAGATACCAGAAAAGTGGGAAGATAAATTGTTCTTTTAGAATAAACATAGATTTGGCCTTCCTTAATTACCTTTCATCATGCCAACATTTTCCCTTCTCACTGTTACATGTGGTGGGTTATTAAATTGCATGCCATTTACCTTTAATCTCCAAATCATGTGGTATATTGAGTTCCCCATTCATGTACACAGTTGGTGGAGGGCCTCTAACTTGTTGGTCTAATCTGTTGCATGCAAATGTCATCTGAGATGTTGACACACTGACTCTCACCAGTTTCATGGTCTTGTCCCTTTCTTGTCACACTAGTTGGAGTAGGGAGAGTATTGTGACAGCACTAAATGACTGGAGTTGATTTCTGGCATATTACTTATATCTTTTTGTTTGTTTGTTTTGAAAATAAACATCTACTTTCTTTTTTTGATGGGCCAGCACTGGTATGCTATGCCCAAACCAGTTTCTTAGGCCAAACCTAACACTTGACAGCCATCAGGCTAGGCTGAATGCAAGTTATCCTAAACAGTAGTAGATTTATACCCTGGCCTTGTTCCCTAACATTTCCCCCAGAAATGTGGTGAAGTATTACTGTGATGGCTAATGGTCCAACATTTGTTTAGTTCCATGATAAAATTGAGCCCATGTTGGAGACTCTGGAGAATCTCTCCTCTCGCCTGCGTATGCCACCACTGATCCCTGCTGAAGTAGACAAGATCAGAGAGTGCATCAGTGACAATAAGAGCGCCACTGTGGAGCTGGAAAAACTGCAGCCTTCCTTTGAGGCCCTAAAGCGCCGTGGAGAAGAGCTCATTGGGCGATCTCAGGGAGCTGACAAGGATCTGGCTGCAAAAGGTGCTTGACGAATCTAATTTTTTCTTTCTTTCTTTTCTTTTCTTTTCTTTTCTTTCTTTCTTTTTCTTTCTTTTTTTAAGTGGGCTCCATGCCCAGTGTGGGGCTTGAACTCAAGACCCTGAGAACAAGACCTGAGCTGAGGTCAAGAGTCAGATGCCTAACCTAGTGAGCCACCCAGGTGCCCCTGAATCTAATTAATTTTTAAAGAAAATCGGTAGAATAAATTCTAGGCTGTGGTTACTCCAACATCCCACCAGGTATATTTCATTGAATGTGAAGGCAGGCCCCAAGTAGTGAGTATTCCACAAAGTCATTTGGAAGTCATTTGGAATCCAGAACACATCTCCCCCATTAAAACAAGATTATAATCGGTAGATTCCCAAGCCAGGAAACCAATGCTCTTTTAACCCCGAAAATGAGTAAGCTGCAGTATCCATAGTAGATGGAACATAACTACCTTTTGTAATGCTTTATGTGGGAAACACAGTTTCAACACAGAACACTGGAAACAGAGTTCTCATCTCAGCCCCCTTATAAGTTAGGTCTTTTAGTTTTGTTTTTGGTTTTTTTAAGATTTTATTTATTTCAGAGATAGCACGTGAGCAGGGGGAGGAGCAGAGGAAGAGGGAGCAAGAATCTCAGGCAGACTCCCGACTGAACACAGAGTCGGATGCAGGGCTTGATCTCAAGACCCTGAGATCATGACCTGAGCCAAAATCAAGAGTCAGACGCTCAACCGACTGAGCCATCTAGGTTCCCCTTGGCCTTTTGTATCTTAGCCATACCTTTATGTTAGATGATAACTCATTTTCACATTACCTCTGTGATCTCTTTCTGTGGGAGACCCACATAAGTGGAAAATACAAATGTCAAAATAAGAAAGCAAAGGTAGAAAACTGTTCTTCAGTTTAAATTTTTAGAGCTTTTTAAAGGATAAGAACTAGGCGAAATTTCTGATGATGCAGATTCAAGTACTTAGAGAGTCCCATTCATATCTATTCTTTATTCCCTCAGAAATCCAGGACAAATTAGATCAAATGGTATTCTTCTGGGAGGACATCAAAGCTCGGGCTGAAGAGCGAGAAATTAAGTTCCTCGATGTCCTTGAGCTCGCAGAGAAGTTCTGGTATGACATGGCCGCTCTCCTGACCACTATCAGAGATACCCAGGACATCGTGCATGACTTGGAAAGCCCGGGCATTGACCCATCTATCATCAAACAGCAGGTGGAAGCTGCTGAGGTGAGACAGAAGCAAACCCATCCTCCCCAAAATCAGTTATCCAGGTGGGAGGGAGGGATAGGAGGAGAGAATCTGAAGCAGACTCCGTGCTGAGCGCAGAGCCCAACAAGGGGCTTGATCCCACGACCCCCATGATAGATTTCTGGCTGTAGATTATAATCTCTTGGAGGCTGGAAGCATGAACCTTTGGTAAACTATTGAAGCTCATTAGACCTTCCCTAGACTAGTTTATACATATTGTTATATAGATAAATATATTTCATACATCTATGTAGTATGTGAGAGAGACAACTAAAGAGAAATGAACCGAGTCTGAAGTTTCACTGTCTGGGTAGGTGAAATATGAAGGACATTGAAAGGCTTTCATGAAATTGACAGTTCTGTTCAACATCTGCTATTGATGAGGGTATAAACTACATTTGCAAAGTTTGGGAAGTTCTGTTCTGCTTTCTGTTTTGGCTCACGTTCTGTTCATTTACATGTAGACTATTAAGGAAGAGACAGATGGTCTGCATGAGGAATTGGAGTTTATTCGAATCCTTGGAGCAGATTTGATTTTTGCCTGTGGAGAAACGGAGAAGCCCGAAGTGAAGAAGAGCATTGATGAGGTGTGGAAAAATGGATATGGAATTCAGATGACACATTAGTGGACTCATACTGAAGACTGATATTAATGAAAGAATCTGTTTTTCCCCCAGCTGAATAATGCCTGGGAGAGCTTAAACAAAACCTGGAAAGAGAGGCTAGAAAAGCTTGAGGATGCCATGCAGGCCGCTGTGCAGTATCAGGACACACTTCAGGTGAGAGGCCACAGAGTGACCACCACAGAAAGAAGATTCTGTGTTCTTTTTGTCATATTCCATATCCAGCGTCAGAGTGGATCACCTTTACAGGACTGGGGCATCCTCAAACCTAAGACAGTGCTGTTTTGGTATTTCTAGCCTAAGTTTCCCATTCCTAGTGAGAAAAGTACTGATCTCCCAAGTTCTCCTCTTCTTGCCATGGTTTCATCATCATCTTTACCCTCAGGGTGGCTCTGCAGTGAAGCTGGTCGTACTGTGTAAGTCCCTGCTTGCCAGAGGTTCCAAACCCACGTTACCTTGAAGTGCAGCTTGGCACAGTACTTTCACCCCACCCTGAGCTTGCTAGGTGGCCATGATAAATACTAACTTTTATTCACATTTAGTTTTTCCAGAGTGTAGTTTATTTTGGACGTTATCCTAAGAACACTGGCTCCGTTCTTCAATCTCCATATCACTGGAGTAAAGATCATTATCCCTTACCTCTGCCTCCCACCTAAAAACACAAGCAGCACAGGGTACTTTGAATTCTGTCTGCTTATTTCAGCAGAGATAATGCTAATTCTCTCCCAACAGCTGGTGCTTTTTTTTTTGGTTTTTGACGTTTGTATTTTTATTTTAGGCTATGTTTGACTGGCTAGATAATGCTGTGATTAAGCTCTGCACCATGCCCCCTGTCGGCACGGACCTCAACACTGTTAAAGATCAGATAAATGAAATGAAGGTTTGTCACTGGGAGTGGCTTTGGAAGAAGGGTTGCTTTTTCATTTGTTTTTAAAGACTTTGTTTGATGTTAATATGAAGTCTGTCTTTGGTAGGAGTTCAAAGTGGAAGTTTACCAGCAGCAAATTGAGATGGAAAAGCTCAATCACCAGGGTGAACTGATGTTAAAGAAGGCTACAGATGAGACGGACAGAGACATCATTCGAGAACCGTTGACGGAACTCAAACACCTCTGGGAGAACCTGGGTGAAAAAATTGCCCACAGACAGGTGAGGCAAATGGTAGAGTCCATCATTGGACAACTAGCTGCTGTTTTCTAATTTCCTGACAAATGTTTCCTTTATATCTTTTCCCGAGTAGCACAAACTAGAAGGTGCTCTGCTGGCCCTTGGCCAGTTCCAGCATGCCTTAGAGGAACTGATGAGTTGGCTGACTCACACTGAGGAATTGTTAGACGCTCAGAGACCAATAAGCGGAGACCCAAAAGTCATTGAAGTTGAGCTCGCAAAGCACCATGTAAGTGCTCAGTTTTCCTCTCTAAGCCTGTTGGTTTGAGACCAGTGTTGTCACCAGGAACCTTCTGATGTTGTGTGCACCGTAGAGAGCCAGGCTTGATGATGTATCCATGGAAATAAATGGCGTTCAACTTTTTTTTTAGGTTCTAAAAAATGACGTTTTGGCCCATCAAGCCACAGTGGAAACTGTCAACAAAGCTGGCAATGAGCTTCTGGAGTCTAGTGCCGGAGATGATGCCAGCAGCCTAAGGAGCCGTTTGGAAACCATGAACCAGTGCTGGGAGTCGGTGTTACAGAAAACGGAGGAGAGAGAGCAGCAGCTTCAGCTGACCCTGCAGCAGGTACGTGTGTCGCCAGGCCGGGTAGGTGGGGCTGTGCACGTCACAGCACCCGGAGGAGCGCCTGTCCGAGTCAGTCAAAGGAAAGCAGTTGGGAGTAGAATCCCCTCCACTCTTATGTCTTAAGAGGAAGGTCAGTTCCGTGCTAGAACTTGTCTGGAAAGAATACCTTTGATTGAGTGGTTCTTTTTGGATTTGTTTGTAGTCTAGTCTCTTCAGTTACTATTCAAAGTTAGTAGATCTTGGCTACGACAAAGCTTGCTGACGGATTCGGTTATTTCTTGCATCAAGTCAGGATTCCTCCCGCCCCCCCCACCCCCCCGCCAGTCCATCTACAATAGTACCTAAGTCATTCAGTTCATCAAGTTATTATCAGACATCAATGATAGGTTATAATGAAGTAAAAGGATTCTGCTAGATTCTAGAAATAAATAACTGTATTGGCTCCATGCTAATCCAGCAACAGAACCACCCTGAGAGCAGCCCAGAAGTCCTCCCTCAGGATAGGCTCCTCATATGGTCATTTAGGAAGTCTACTTTTGAAGCTGAGAATTGACCACTGACCTTGCTGATATGTCTTTTCTCAAAGGCCCAGGGTTTCCACAGTGAAATTGAAGATTTCCTCTTGGAACTGACTAGAATGGAGACCCAACTTTCTGCCTCTAAGCCCACAGGAGGACTTCCTGAAACTGCTAGGGAACAGCTTGATACACATATGGTAATAGACATTTCTTGAAGTTGAACATAAACCCCTGTTCAGCAGCTCCTTACTGAATTCACAGACGTGTATGTATCTGAGAGTCTGCAAAGTATGCATTTTTACCGACAATCTAGTACAACCTTAAGGATGGCTGCTTTTATGTGGGCGTTAATACCCCTACCACAGGCAGCAGTGGTGACGGGAAAGCTTGACTGGAAATACATTGGTGAATTTTGAGTTGGTCAGTCGCTTGGCACAAGGATATTGACTGGAAGGTGAGAGCATGAAGAAGACAAACACATAACACAGATGTGCCTCCACTTAGGAAAAGAGTGTTTGGGGCACTTAAGGAAGTCAGTAGATACTGACAATATTTTACGAAAGGGGCTGAGGGGGAAAAAAGGCAACATAATTTCTAGGCAAATGTTTGAGGAAACAGAAATAAATTATTGGGGTCTATTTTTGTGATCTCTGATCCTTAAAAAAATCCTCTTTACTTGATAACAAAATTATTTTAATTTTAATGAAGAATGGTAGGATTCATTGCTCAGCAGTTGAACTGAATCCAAAAGAAATGGTTTTAATCAAGAGTGAGGCCTTCCTGGACTTTTCCAACTGTGCTCATAAATCTGTGTGTGGGTGTCTCTCGGGGAATTGGCATTGCCAATCTCTTTCTTGCCTCTTTTTTTTTGTTTTTGTTTTTGTTTTTTGCAGGAACTCTATTCCCAGCTGAAAGCCAAGGAAGAGACTTATAATCAACTGCTTGACAAGGGCAGGCTCATGCTTCTAAGCCGTGACGACTCTGGGTCTGGCTCAAAGACAGAACAGAGTGTAGCTCTCTTGGAACAGAAGTGGCATGTGGTCAGCAGTAAGATGGAAGAAAGAAAGGTATCACCACAAAATACAGTGTGTGATTACTGGGCTTGAGTAGTTTGCTTGGCGATTACATGTAATTACCATCTAGTTTCTGTGAAGATTCTTCAAAGACCAGTACATGGTACCAGAAGTTTCAGAACTGATACCCTCAGGATCGCTTTTGTGCTAATCAAGCTGTCTTTTCTGCTGTTAAATTTCTATTTTGTATCTGTGTCAAGTTGCATTGATGGTACTAGTTTCTGCTGATATTTGCTTTTATTATTTATTCCTTTTCTGCCTTTACTAGTTAAGACATCACAGGCTGTTACTGCTCAGTGATGGACTTATATAGCCCATATTAATCACCAATTCGTGTTCCTACTGAAAAACAAGGTTAAGTTGGAGTCACTGGTTTGGGATTGGGAGGGTCGGAACAGCATGCAGGAAGTCGGGCTAATATTCTCCGCAAGGAATTTGGACTCTAGTATAAATGGAGTGTGCAGAGAATTTTACTAAAAATTGGGAGACAGGTAGATTATGTGACCTCTTCCCGTTCTTCTTCAAAAATCAAATTCTCTTCAAAAGAAAAGTGATCAGGGATCAAGGCCTCAAAACATTGGTTTTATGAATACCGAGTTTTGGAGTATCCCTCAACACTGTGCAGATCAAATATAAGATACGTGTTCAAATCTGTTGACGACATCCATTCATTCAGTGGTTCTTAAGCATGTATGTACCAGGCACTGTGCAGCTAGATGTATAGTGGAAGCAAAGGCGTGGACCCTATCATTTTGAAATTCAGTGGGCAGAAAGGACATGAAACAAATATTCACATATCTAATGAACATTTTGAGAGAAGCATTAATTTCCTAGAATTCTTTTAGTGTGGGGTCTGGTACTTCTCTTATATGAAGAATGACCAGAGGAGCTGAGTGTAAGGCTTAGTTCTAATTCTTAGACTATCCTCTGTTATTCCTGCAGAATGCAGAACTAAGACTAATTAAAGAATCTGAGGCAGATTTTGGCTCATAATCAAGAAGTTTCTAGAAGGTTTTCCCATCAATGGAGCAGGTTGCCTTAAGAAATAGTGATCCATCACTGGTGGAACTGGTCCAACAAGGGCCGCATATCAAGGATAGTTATTTTGGATTTCGTAGGACATTACACTTCAGTTTCACTAAAGTCATTTATTAAATGTGTGTGGTGGTATATAGATAGAAGATACAGATAAAATGATGTGGAGAGATGTCCTGTCATCTAGGAACTTGCATTTCTGTGATAAATTTGAGGGAGATTTTCTTTTTCCTTTTAATTGGTTTTTGATTGGGTCTTACGTTTTTGTAACATTCATTATAGTCTTTTTCTAGGTTACAAAAGTAACCTGAAAACACAAAGAGAAAAACCTCTACAGTATGACTCAGTTAACAGCAATTAACATTTATCATGTACGTCTTGGGTTTCTATGAGTATTTTAGATACATTCATTTTTAACAACATGTCATTATTCCACTGTGCCTGCCTGGTAGATGGGCCAGGGACAGAGGCCCTCACTTAGGTATGTGGGTAGAGCTTATCTCTGAGGGTGGAGCTTGTAGACTCTGGAATTGGGTTGTGTTCTTGGGCAGTGGCACATGCCCCGAATGAGCCATTGTTTTTGCCATTGTGATTTAGATCGAAGTGTCTAAAAATTTATATCTAATGTTGCCAGATTTTTGCTTAGAATTTATGGCTCTTATCACCTTTTCTTCTTGTAGCTTAAAAAGGAGCTTCAGGGGTGCCTGGCTTGCTCTGTCAGTGGAGCATGCGACTTTTTTTTTTTTTTTTTTTTTTAAGATTTTATCGATGTATTTGAGAGAAAGAGAGCATGCACACAAGAGGGGAGGGGCAGAGGGAGAGGGAGAAGCAGACTCCCCGAAGCCTGATGTGGGGCTCACTCCCAGGACCCCAGGATTGTGACCTGAGCTGAAGGCAGACGCCTCCCAAGCACCCCAGGAGGATGCAACTCTTGATCTCAGGGTTGTGAGTTCAAGCCCCACGTTGGCCCTAGAGCTTATTTAAAAAAAGAATAAGCTCCAGCCTCATACATTTTCAGGGGCCGTGTTTTCTGAAAACACTTAAACAGCACTGCATAGGCATCATCGTTAACAGTAAAGCGCTTTTCATTTAGTTGTTTTTACACCACAAAAGTACATTCTAGGGAAGTGAGGCTTTGCCCCAAACAAGTTGCAGCCCCTGCAGCTGTCACCGCTGAAGGATCTGTTCACTTAAATTTACTGAATAGTTTCATCCCTATTCTTTAATGTCCCAGGAAGTGGGGAATGGAAGAGAAAGCAACATAGCTGCAAATCGTGCTCTTTCCTTTTCATATGTGGTTGTTTTGGTTTCAGACACTAACGTTGAATTGCCCCCCCCCCTTTTGTAAGCAAGGCATGTTTGGAGGTTGATTAAATGAGGCTTCCTTTTTAGAGGTCATTTCATTTGGTGTACAATTCACGCCTTTGTCCTTGAAGCTACAATTCCTGAATTCTGCACTTTCTCCTTTTGTGTGTGTGTTTTAATTAAAATTCAGTCAAAGCTGGAAGAGGCCCTCAACCTCGCAACGGAATTCCAGAATTCCCTGCAAGAATTTATCAACTGGCTCACTCTAGCAGAGCAGAATCTCAACATCGCCTCTCCTCCCAGCCTGATTCTAAATACTGTCCTTTCCCAGATTGAGGAGCACAAGGTAACTATGACGTTACGATGTTCCCTTTTTGAAAGGACTAGTTGGAAGAGAAGCTCGTCTATGTTGTTCTCAGTTTACAAAGAGCAACGTTTTCCCCTCAGGTGTTCGCTAATGAGGTCAATGCTCATCGAGACCAGATCATTGAGCTGGATCAAACTGGGAATCAGTTAAAGTTCCTTAGCCAAAAACAGGACGTTGTTCTGATCAAGAATTTGCTGGTTAGCGTCCAGTCTCGATGGGAGAAGGTTGTCCAGCGGTCTATTGAAAGAGGGCGATCACTGGACGATGCCAGGAAGCGGGCAAAACAAGTGAGTTATGGAAGAAAGGCACCAATTTATTGAACAACCTTGGGATGCATGTGTGGAGTCTCTGGAATGAGTTGCATGAAAGTGTAGTTTGCATAGTCATTCCTGTTATAAGTTATTTTTTATGTAATTGTAGTTCCATGAAGCTTGGAAAAAACTGATTGACTGGCTAGAAGATGCAGAGAGTCACCTGGACTCAGAGCTGGAGATATCCAATGACCCAGACAAAATTAAACTCCAGCTCTCTAAGCATAAGGTAAAGCGGTTCATGGCTCTTAGGTCGTGAGCTTGGTATTCACTGAAGATTGCTAAAAACGGAGGTCAGAGCTAGTCAAAAGAAAGTCAGTTAATGTTGGAAAGTCAAAGTGATGAAACCAGCACTCCATTTTATATCTAGACCATGTCTAACCATAAGAGTCGTTCGTTTGAATAACAGTTCAAACAAAGTGATTGTGGGAGTAACCAGTTAAAACTACAGGTTTTAGAAGTTGTCACTGCTGTATATGGTATAAACAAAAATTTATAAATTTCTTAAGGACAAGCTGTTGTTCAAGAGGTAGTGACATTCATATTTTGATTACCAACCTGAGTACTGAAAATTTTTCTTTGTTCCAAATCAAGATGTCATCTGACTTTTAGCATCGGTTTTTTTCTTTCCTTTTTGGAAACAGGAGTTTCAGAAAACTCTTGGTGGCAAGCAGCCTGTGTATGATACTACAATTCGAACTGGCAGAGCCCTGAAAGAAAAGACTTTGCTTCCTGATGACACTCAGAAACTTGACAATTTACTGGGAGAAGTCAGAGACAAATGGGATACTGTTTGTGGCAAGTCTGTGGAGAGGTAAGTGTGAATATTTGCTTTGTGGCTCTGTATATTATCCCAAAACTAACAAAGACTGTTACTGGATTCCATAAAATGGCCATAAAGCTAATGCATCAATAATAGGTTTTGTGACATCTCAATATTTCTAGTTCATTCAATGAGAGTTATGAAATAAGTCGAATAAAATATTAAAATTCTCATTTAAGCTTGAATCCTACCGTATTAGAGGCCCGTAAACTCAAGTCAATAGCAACAGATTACTAACTCCAAATATTTGTCAATGACCAGTTTGTGATACTAACAGGTATCTCAGGCACTCTCTCACTGTGTCAGCGAGCAAAACCTCTGGATGCATCACCTCATTCCACGATCATAATGCCTGACTTTACTGGGTGGTTACTGCTGAGCACATGCCAAACAGATGCTACTAATTTAATCCTCATAACAACCACTGAGGGGGATACTGTTATTCCCCTTTTACAGATGAGGAAAAATGCTCATAAAGGGGTTTCTTAACTCCCCCACAGGGTCACTCAGCTACTAAGCAGCAGAGCCGGGGTTTGAAGCTATTAGATTTGGTTCTGTAGGTTGTACTTTTATCCACTATGCTGTGTAAGTAACACGGTACGTTTGTATTATTTGTACTCCCTTTTTTTTGGATGAGGTGACTGAGGTTCAAAGAGGGGATGAGAAAGTCCTGGGTCACACAACTGGTGTAGAGCTAGGAGTTGCAATCCTGACTACAGAACGTGACCAAAACCATCATCCTCTACCTGAGTGGTGTAAAATGATTAACACAGATCTTGGGTCATTAGAGTATATCCTTGTGTGTAACCGTTGGACTCTTAAGGTGCCAGGAGGGCATCTGTACCACCTGCTACACTACACTTACTCCATTCTAGGAGTAGTTGGATGAAAAATGTCTAGGAGTATCTCTCAGTCACTTTTTACTCTTTGCAAACCAGTCCAGCATGGAGGGCCCTCTCTCTCGAGCTCAAGCAGTATTCCATTCCGCAGTCAGAACTGTGAGCCACCCGAAGAAAAGGGATCTCTGCAGACAGTGAGGTTTGTGTGCTTTTCTCAGGCAGCACAAGTTGGAGGAGGCCCTGCTGTTTTCGGGCCAGTTCATGGACGCTCTGCAGGCCTTGGTCGACTGGCTGTACAAGGTGGAGCCGCAGCTGGCCGAGGACCAGCCCGTGCACGGGGACCTCGACCTCGTCATGAACCTCATGGACGCCCATAAGGTGAGGGGCGGGAGCCGGGCCGCCTGAAGCCAGAGCCGGCGGGTCGTCCGCCTCTGCGGGCCTTCTGCTCATGCTCCCCATCCGGGGGAGAAAGGACGTCAAAATGAGCCTGTCTCCCCTCGTCGGAGAGACGGCCGCTCCTCACTCTGTGTACTTAGACTATTACTGGGATTCTGCGTCAGTCACACAGATTTTACCGATTGCTTTGATTCCGATTTGGCAGTGTGTAAAGTTCACCTTGGGGTTTTCCCCCCCTTCCTCTTTGTATCTCTCCATTGCGTCACACAATGAATTTAAACTTAGGAGCCCCTCAAGATATCCATTTCCACTGACTCCTAAAATGAAAATGAGTTCTTGTTTTAATTGCTTTTGGCCCTAGCAAGCCCAGCACCATGCACAGCAATGTTTATGTGTAACCTACATCTGTCGTGTTAACCTCCGTACTGTCCTCTTGTTTTAGCACAGAGCATTCAGCTTTACTTGAAATTACATCAAACTCTTACTGTGCACGTGACAGATGTGTTCTTACTTAACTCCCACAGTTCTGAAAATTTTGCTATAACATCATTCCTGTGTTCCAAGTTAGGAAACTGGTACTCCAGCTAAGTAACTTACCCAGGGCCATGCCACTTACCTTTAGAGCCACCTCTCCCGGTGGTTCTTTCTCACACATCGTCCTGCCTCTCTCTGCGTAAAAGACACATGACTGGAACCTACCGAGGATAAAGGAACTAAGAGATTCCTTTCCTCTGTGGTTTTGCTTTTTGGGTTCAAAACATTTCTCAGTAAATTAATTCCTCTGTTTTTCTTTTCTAGGTTTTCCAGAAGGAACTGGGAAAGCGAACAGGAACCGTTCAGGTACTGAAGCGGTCGGGCCGAGAGCTGATTGAGAACAGTCGCGATGACACCACGTGGGTGAAAGGACAGCTCCAGGAACTGAGCACTCGCTGGGACACTGTGTGCAAACTCTCTGTCTCCAAACAAAGCCGACTTGAGCAGGCCTTAAAACAGGTCAGAGACTTTGGTGGGGACAACCCAAGGGGGAAGATCTGAGCAGATTCATTCTTGTTTCTTTATTAGGATCAGTTCCAGCCAGCCTCAAAAGGAACAAAAGGTCAAACATTGATATTGTGAATGTTCTACAAGATTTTAACATCCATTTGTATTAGAGAGAAAAAAATTTCAGTTGGTTTTCCAGGATCTACAAATGAAAGATGACCTCTGTGGGGGGCCTTGATACGGCCAGCAGCGCCTATGATGCACTGAGTTCAGGCCCAGCCCCGTCCCTGGCATACCCCAGTGTTCAGTACCTGGTCTGCAGAGAAGTTCAGTCTCTTGTGCTTGGTTATTTCAGGCGGAAGAGTTTCGGGACACAGTCCACATGCTGTTGGAGTGGCTTTCTGAAGCAGAGCAAACGCTTCGCTTTCGGGGAGCACTTCCCGATGACACAGAGGCCTTACAGTCTCTCATTGACACCCACAAGGTAATCCAGCCCCAGGGTTCAGTGACCCAGGCCACCCACCAGGGTGAGGGCTGCCCACCACCAAAAGAGAGCAGCTTTTGCTTGGGAATTTCAGACCACACGTCAGAAGGACTGAATCCAGAATGGGCCCAGCTTACTGGTTTATAGTAGGGATGAGAGGCAAATCACCAGTGGGGTTTGTGACACCTTAAAGGTCTTTCATTTGTTTTTACAAAAGTGATGCATGTTGATAGAAAACAAGTAAAACAACATGATATCATATAAAGAAAACTGTGGACTAGTCCACCCTCTAGACTTCTCGCCTGCACACAGCTTGGTTTGGCTTTCTTTATGTTACCAGCTTCGGGCCCTGAGCCTCTTGCAGAATATGATGCAGTATCTGGGGCCATAATCTGTCCTAATAAAAAGGAAAATACTTCCTTTTTTACTTTTTGTGTTACCCACCAGGCGATTTTAATCTTGGTTTTGGCATTGGGTATTCTGTTGCTGGTATTTCTAAAGCATTACAGTGTTTTATAGTTGTCATTTGTCCAAGACAGTACTGTTTGTTTATACACACAGAAGTGAATTAAAACAGGATTTTTAAAAAGGGAGAAAGGAACTCAGAATAGGGCAAGGGTCACGCCCAACCTGGGAAAGGGGGCACCTGCCTGTGTCCTTCCTCATTCTTGTCGTCTGTAGCAGAGACAGTCATTCTTACGTAAACCCTTCACCTCCTCACATCTTTCAGAACTGGAAAGAAAGTACCAGAGACACCAGGATGGAGGCTTGTAGGGCCCTGTGTGAACACACACGGAGGAAAAAATACGTTGAAATCTTTCCCCCCTCACAGTGTAAACTCACAGTGCCGCTAGAGTAGATTTCTTCAGTTTGGGTTTTCAAATCTTTTTTGTTTAGGAGTTCATGAAGAAAGTGGAAGAAAAGCGAGCGGATGTTAGCACAGCGGTAGCAATGGGAGAGGCCATCCTGGCTGCCTGCCACCCCGATTGCATCACTACCATCAAGCACTGGATCACCATCATCCGAGCTCGCTTTGAGGAGGTGAGTTCCTGGTTTTAGAGGAAGACGACACGTGCCCCAGGTGGTGGGTTTATAGGGAAAAGTGCTACTGAGCTTTCTCCACCCACCCCCCAGATAAGGAATTTCTCCTCACTCTGGGTAGCTCAATAAGGATTAAGTTAGCATTTTAGTAATGATCGTTTTCTTGATAATGGAAGAATAGTGCTGGTGTAGTGATGTATTCATCGATGAATTCCAGCGGACTCGGTTTTGTAGTTTTCCCTCGTCCCGAGAAATCCTGTGTTTAACAGGGCGTACGTACTAGACTTGCTTCCAGGAGTGCTGATTGCATATTCCAGCTCTGTCACTACAGTAATTGTGAGGCCTCTCGAGTGCTTGAGTGGTCTTCCTCCTGAGGGTCATTGTTAGGATCAGATGACAAAATGGACTTTGGAAACAAAGGGATGTGCTCGACTGAGAGAGGCGATGGTTTCTCTCTCCCCAGGTCCTGACCTGGGCTAAGCAGCACCAGCAGCGTCTTGAAACAGCCCTGTCAGAACTGGTGGCTAACGCCGAGCTCTTGGAGGAACTTCTGGCGTGGATCCAGTGGGCTGAGACCACCCTCATTCAGCGGGACCAGGAGCCGATCCCTCAGAACATTGACCGAGTGAAAGCACTTATCGCCGAGCATCAGGTGTGGTAGTTGAGTTGGGCGGCCGCAGGCGTTCCCCGCGTGGCTCATGGAGCCCATTCCTTTGCCCTATTTCTTTTTAAATGGCTATGATAAATATTTGCACAGACTTGGCAGCTTAAAACAACACATGTTTATTATCTCAGAGTTTCCGTGGGGCAGGAGTCTGGGCATGAGTCCTCTGGGTCCTCTTCTCAGGGTCTTATTGGGCCAAATCAAGGTGTCAGCCAGCACTGCAGCTCTCGACCAGGCTTACTCAGGTTGCTGGCAGAATCAGACTCCTTGTGGTTGTGGGACCTGGGTCTCCATTTTCTTGCTGGCTGTCAGCCAGGAGTCACTGGCTCCCAGAGGCTGCCTTTAGGTCTCAGCTGCCCGGCGCACTCACAGTGAGGCAGCCTAGGTCTTCAGCGCCAGCAGGAGAGGCCTCCAGCCTGCTAAGGCAGAACTTACATGGTAAAATGTAATCAAGGGAGCGATTCTCCCATTCTTTCCACAGGTGTGACCCTCCCTCAAGGGGAGGGGCTGATACAGGGCGTGTACCCCAGGAGTGGGAGTCCTTTGGGCCATCTCGGAAGTCAGCCAAGGTTTTACACCTGGGTGCAGAAAGATCTCTTGCCTGAACCCGGAGATGGGCAAGAACAGCACATCAAACTAAACCGAACGAAGGAAAGCTCAGTTGAGCTGTGTTCATAATATATCCTTGGGAGGCAAAGATGGTTTTTAACCATGATCATTTATACTGAATGCAAGCGTGGATCTTGCTTCTTGCTTAGTTATACTGTGGACATACAGTCTTTTTAGTGTATATGAATAATTAGCCTCACCCTTGAAAACCCCTTGTACTTGCTGTCAAGGTTGCCCACATTGACACCTTCTCTCCTGACTGAGAGATTATCTTCTTATTCAAGGCCACCCCCTGTCCCTTCTGTGATCTCCTCTTTTCCTTGTGTCTTCAAGCTCTCCAATTCTATTTGCTCTTTCCTCCAAACCTTCTAGACGTGTCCTCTCAACCTTGTGTTCCCTTTGAGTTACCCTCATTGTTCCTTCCCTCCTTTTTCAAACAAGCTTCTGGTCCCCTGTCTTCTCTCCTTGTTTCCCACTCACTCCCCAGGTCCCCGGGGGTATGGCTCCCATCCCCATCAGACCACTAATACTGTCCCAGTCACATCCCACGGGCTAAATCCAACTGATGCTTCCAGTCTTTGTCTTGCTTGACATGTGACAGAGTTGCCTCTTCCTTCCGAAAACTTCTTTTGACTTCTGTCCTTCCATCTTGTTTTTCTCCCGTCTCCCTGTTCCTTCTCAGTCTTTTCAGCTGGTTCCTCTTCCTCTCTCCACTTGTTAGTGTTGTGTTTGCTTAAGTTCCATTCTTGACCCTCTTCTCACACTGTTGAGGTCTTACCTAGTCCAACAGCTTCAGCCACTGCCTATAATCCAAACCTTTCTTGTCTGTTTCTTCATCTCCAGTACCATTATTTCCAGAAGTCTAGACGTACAGTAAACCAGAGGCACCACTGAAACTCCATGTTATCCGTGCCACAGCCTGCCTTCCTTTCAAGCCTGCCTCCTTGTCCACCCAGCTTCTGTGATGTGTCTGGGATGCGTGCCTTTCCCTACGCCCCCCACATCTGGCCAACCCCCGGGCTCTAGCTGTCCTGCTTCCAGAATTCGTCTTGGTTCCATCTTCCCTGCGCTGGCTCAGGCCCTCACCATGTTTTGCCTCAGTTACTGCAGTAGTTTCCTAACTCCTCCCCCACTACGTTCTGCCTTCTACACCGAAGCAGGAACCATAGCTCTAAAATAAGGATCTCATCAGGTCTCTTCTCCAAATCAAAATGGCTCAGTTGCCCTCCATTGCTCTCCAGATTAAATCTCAGTCCCTTAGCCAAACACAAGGCCTTAATGGATCTTTCTCCTGCCTACCTCTCCAGCCGTCCCTGCCGTCCTTCTGATTGCATCTTGGGCTCAGCTGGTGATCTGAAGGGCCCTGGCTCACTACGTCGTCAGGCTCCCTGGCTCTCTCTGCACCGTGCCTTCTGCTAAGACTGCCCTCCACCCAGTCTTTGGCCAGTTCTTCATCCCTCACCACTCCCGTGGGGCCCATCTCAGGCAGCTCTCCGTGGCACCTGAGCCTGTGGGGTGCTCATCCTCAGTCTGTCTTGGCCATCCTGGGTGGCATTCATTGCACTGACTTCCTAGTTTTCCTCACTCAGCTGTGAGCTCCTTGGAATCAGAAGCCATGTCTGATCCCTTCAGGTTTCCAGCACCTGATGAAGTGCCTTGCTCAGCTGTGTTTCCTGAAAGGAGTGAGACAGTGTACAAAGGCATCTGTTCCGTCCTGAGCTTGGGCTTTGTAAGAAGTTGCCTGATTCATTCTTAGTCCAAGAAAACACTGAAGTCTCTTCCCTGTTATTTGTGTTTGACAGACGTTTATGGAGGAGATGACTCGCAAACAGCCTGACGTGGACCGGGTCACGAAGACGTACAAAAGGAAGAATGTAGAGCCCGCTCACACCCCTTTCATCGAGAAACCCCGCAGTGGCAGCAGTATGTTTCTAGCCTCCTGTGTTAGGGTGTTTCATTCCAGCTGTTTGAAGATGAGCACTTTCCAGAACCCTGTCAAAAAACTTCTTTTTTGGGGGCACCTGGCTGGCTTGGTAGAGCGTGCAACTCTTGATCTCAGGGTTGTAAATTCAAGCCCCATGTTGGGTGTGGAGCCTACTTTAAAACAAAACAAAACAAAAACCTTTTCCATTTCCAAAAACTAGATTGGATTTGAACTAGAATATTTTTTTTTGAAACTCACTTTTCTTACACCAACACATAGTAACTATGTTCTGTTTTCTTGGACTGGCGTAAAGTTTTGGAGTTGTCAAGCGGATTGTTTTTGCAGTGGCCTTTCCATTGTTGCAGTCATCAGTGCTAGCTGTTTACATCTGGTTTGCACTGATTTAATTACCAGTTAAATCAGCTGCTGTAGAGCCATTGCTTTTTTGGTTGAGTTGACCTTTCCTCAGTTTGCGAAGGACAGAATAAATGGAAGATGTGAGACAAATACCTGCTGGCTGGGAGGAGGGGCCGGAGTTTGGAAATTAGTATGTGTAATACCCGAATGTTGCCAGGTCCCAGGTTTCTTTTCACATTTACTGACTGGATACCATTTTAAAGGTGTCCTGAGTTAACACATCCAGCACTTTCTCTTCGTGAACGGACAAATCCAGCTTTTCTAATCTTGCAGTTATTTTTCCTTTTAGGGAAGTCCTTGAGTCAGCCCACACCTCCTCCCATGCCAATCCTTTCACAGTCCGAAGCGAAAAACCCACGGATCAACCAGCTGTCCGCCCGCTGGCAGCAGGTGTGGCTGTTAGCGCTGGAGCGGCAGCGGAAGCTGAATGACGCCTTGGATCGACTGGAGGAGGTGAGGCCCTGCCATGCAGCCTTCCCTGGAGGGAGGTGACTTCTTACCTGAAGGCCCTCTTACTATGCTGTGTGCCTTGACCAACTTCTCTAGAAGTAGAAACAGACCAGGGTGAGCCAGTACTCTGTCCCTCAGGGCCTGTAGGAGACAAGCACGTGTGTGAGGAGACCACTCACAACAGGGTAGGTCACAGCACCTAGTCCATTTGAGGGTCCGGCCTGTGACCCGACCCTCCTCAGCACCTGGCTGTGATCAAGAATCAGGAGCATGACTTTACAAAGTTACCTCCAAGTGTGGAGCTGATCACAGTAACGACCATTATTGGGCCTTCTGTGTGAAGATATAAGCTGCACAATTATGAAATAAGGGTAACTTTATGACCTTGTTATTCCACTAGTCTTCACTAATTACGAAAAGCAAATCTATTTTGAAGTATCATTAACCAACCTAAAAAATATAGTACTACACATCCTAGTTTCTAAAACAAATCTCTAATACCTTTTATATTTTTTTCATTTGTGCGTATCAAAGCAGCTATGCCCGGAAGTGAGTGTTCTGTGTTTTTTGTTGTTATTTCTGTAGGTCAGTTGAGTTTTAAGCATATTTGGGTTTTGGCTTTTTCTTTTTTCCCTATTCCTTCCAGCTTTGGAGTTGAAAGGCCAGGGGGAAAACTGCTGCGCTGTCTCAGTCATTCTGAGTCTCCCACTAGCATAGTCCCAGCAGCTCAACATCACCTTGCGCACTGCACAGGCCTGCTGTTGTCTGCCAAAGCCGAACATTTCACATGGAGATCAGGCGGGCAGTTTGCCCCCTCTGGTGCCATTCCAAAGAAACACGCTTGCGTGCAGGGTTGGATTCTTAATGTTTCCAGCCAGAGCTCAAGTGATCTCATGGGAAACATGAGCCTTCCGACATGGGCCTCTGTGTGACCATAGTTCTTATCAAAATCACATAAGGGAGGAGTGCTAAGGACTTCTCTTCTGGGGTAGACTCCATCCCCTTACATCTAAGAAGGTGATCCTTTGAAAAAGTGCAAAGGGAAAGCAAGGCTGGCTCCACCCATTCTTGTTCTCTGTGCTCCGTATTTTCCATGGTGGTCGTTCAGTTACTGTTTTTCTCACTGCTTCGTTATACCACGGCTCATGTCAGTAATCATGGCTCTAAGTGAAGGACCCAGATGGTGCCTTCACCAAAGAGACAGCACGTGGATATCATTGTTGATGCCCCTCCGGAAGGCCTGCATGGCTTTACTGAATGTCTGAAACTTTGGGTATGCTCCGGGCAGGTTTGAGGGCCAAAATCATAAGTCTTGTTGACACCTACGATTTCTGTCTAGTTGAAGGAATTTGCCAACTTTGACTTTGATGTCTGGAGGAAAAAGTATATGCGTTGGATGAATCACAAAAAATCTCGGGTGATGGATTTCTTCCGGCGAATTGACAAGGACCAGGATGGGAAGATAACACGGCAGGAGTTTATTGATGGCATTCTAGCATCCAGTGAGTTCACTCATAGTTCCAGAAGTGGGTCTCACCTGGATTCCTTGCACTTGGTGGAAGCAGGTGATATTCTGGCTAAATAGCCTTTCTGAAGTTAAAGCAATAGTCTTATGGAAGAAGTAATGTGACTGCTTATTACTAAAATTGGTCTGTCATTTTGATGGAAAGAAGAACCTCGTTTTGCTGGAAATTTAAAAAACAAAACAAAACAGGTCTTATTGACACAGTGTGGCAAGTAAAACCCGTTTGAGTTATAGATTAAGGAGCCAACTTCGTGAATGCATGATGAGGTTCTAAGTAAAATGTTTGAGAAAATACATTTTTCATAATACCAGTTCCTGACATCTGTATAACAGCTTACAAAATACATGATCTCATTTTTAGCAGGAAAAATACTTGAAGCGTAAAGTAGCTAAGTGACTTGCCAGGATCACAAGGCACATCTCGCAGCTGTGCTGCCTTACACGGCTGGCCAGGACAGGCCTGTCTGCAGAGGTGATACTTGAGGGGATAGTTAGAGGCAAAGGGAACAGCAGGTACAAAGCACTGAGGTGGGCACGAACTTGGCATGTCGTCGGGATAGAAAGATTAACGTGGTTGGGATGTCGTGATTTAGGGGAGTGGCGAGAGATGAAGTTGGAAGGACCAGCAGCAGCCAGTTCGTGTGCGGCCTGGTAGGCCCTGGGGAAGAGAGCAGATCTAACCTCTTATTCTAGAGGCAGTGGGACAGTGAGAGGCCACCAGAGGTTTTCGCCTGAGAGGTCTGATTCACATTTTAATAAATCACCCTGGCTACTATAAATATTCATACTTCCTTTGGGAAGCAATTTGTCAAGAACCTAAGGCAGTTACTGAAACATAGAAAAACTTCATCCTATTCCAAATTGTCACTATCCTGAAATCATCGAAGTATCCAACAGTGGATAAGAGTAGATGAGTAATTCTTATGTTGGATGGTAGATCTGTGGGTAGTTTTAATATTATGTCTTTTGGTATATCTGAAATACTGTTTTGGGTTTTTTAATCGCATGGGGGTGGAGGAAATCTATAAGCAAAAACACCAAAAAACTTAACAGTGAGTAGTCTTTGTGTACTGTATCTCTGGGTGACTTTTTTTAAAAAAAATCTTCTCTATAACATCATATCTTCTAAATGAGCATGTAGTGCTTTTCAGAAGAAAAGCAAGACATAAATATTTCTTCTTTCAAGAAGTATTTGCATGCCCTCCAGCAACCCAAGTAAGCCCTCTTAATTTTCCAAATGTGATTACTTTTCTCCAGAGTTCCCTACCACCAAGTTGGAGATGACTGCTGTTGCTGACATTTTTGACCGAGACGGAGATGGCTACATTGATTACTATGAATTTGTGGCTGCTCTCCATCCCAACAAGGACGCTTACCGCCCAACAACGGACGCAGATAAAATTGAAGATGAGGTACGGAAGTTACTGTATTTGGAACACACTTTGACCGTAGTGGTTGGGCAAAATGGCCATATCAGCCCCGTGGCTTATCTGTTACAGGGTCATTATCTGGAGTCTGTTTGGGGGTCCTCATTTGGAGGATGCTGCCCCAGAGGATGTCTGGCTATTGAGCTCTCTCTTTCAGTCCAGATGACTTCCCACTCCAATGAGTCACATTTGTGTGGTTCCTCCAAAGTTCACAAACTTACAAACTCATCCTGGTTCATAGGGACCGTGTTGCTTAGAACAGACTCCTCTCTCAGACCTGGGCACCCCACATCAGGATCCAGGGGGAGTGGTCTTTAAAGCAAGCCTTTAAGGAGTAAAATGTGAAGTAATGTGTAAGATGATGTGTACCCACCAAGCTTTCTGCCTAGTTAAGGACTTTTTAACATTGGAAATCGCACCCATCACCTGGAAAATAGCAAATTCATTAGTAACACATGGAGATCCTAGGATCTGAAAAGGGAGATCCTGAAAAGGGAGAGATTAGTGGGTCAGGTCTTGGGTATGGCCCGGAACACCCCAGGACTGACTTCTGGGACTCAGAGTCTCCTAGATGGAAATTTAAATCAGTTTATAATTTGCTTTATTTGATTTGATTTTGACGCATATTAGCACATTTCTCTGAAGGAACTTGGAAGCAAATGTGTAACATGTATTAATTTGGAGTAAAGGATAAATGCATATATCAAAAGCCTAAAATACCTCAAAGAGATATAATGAAGAGCTTTCTGCTTACATGTAAAAATCTTTGTTTCTCTGAAGAGGAAGTCTTGTTTTACCCTTCACACTTTCCTTTTTTTGTTGTTTACAACCAATAGGTCACAAGACAAGTGGCTCAGTGCAAATGTGCAAAAAGGTTTCAGGTGGAGCAGATTGGAGAGAATAAATATCGGGTAAGGAAGAGAAAACCAGACCTTTGTGGTGGTGGCTCCTTCCACGTGGCCCTTACAGGTGAAAGCAGCCTGACGCCCCGCAGGCTGGGTGATTCCACCTTCCCACTGCCCGTGCTGGGAGGACCGGAGCCAGGGGGACTTAAGATGTGGTCTCTCTCATGTCTATAGATTCCAAATGTCAGGTGTCCTGTTGGGTTAAGCTTAGTGCCCTACATAATTCCACCCGAAAAATAGTACCATATTTAGCTAACAGTAGCTCGTACTTTAGTTCCAGTGTAGGAGATATTTCAGAATTCTCTCTTTGGCTGATCAGAGTCTTTAGGGAGATGGTGTCACCTGCGCCAGTTACCTGAAGACTAACCCATCACTCCGAAGTGCTGGTCAGTGTGAGCCTGAGTGGCTCCCAGGCTCCGAGAGGGCTGGAGGAACTCTCTCAAGGTTCCAAGGGATACTCTGTCTGCTCTGAGCTGGGTTACCAATAGGGCCTAGATGCACTAAGGGGACGCCAGGCTCAGTAGTCTTCCCTGGAAAGCTGTTCTGTGGGCATAATTTGACCATGAATTATGCTGTGTTTCAGCTGCTTTAGGACCAGGGTTAGGGGATAGAAGGAATCTGAAACAGCATTTCTAAAATCTATTTAGCAGTTTATCCGGATTCTCTAAAGTCCTGAGGAAAACCTAGGATTCGTAAAGAGAGTTCAGATTGTACAGTTACTTGCACCGAGTTAGAAATAGGAAAATCTAGGTTCCATTAGTACATCAGAATGTCTTCAAAGTACACCAAAACCACCCTTGGGCTCCTCTTAGCTGGGGAGTGTTGGGTGACTCTGCCCCTGTATCCAGCCCGGGGCATTTAGTAAATAAACTGTAAGCAATCTTGTGCTTGCTTTTGTTGCTTTTTATTTTCTTGTTTGTTTGTTTTCTAATTGTCTATGAGAGAAATGAAGTAACAAGAGCAATCAGTAGAGTGGAAAAGTTAGGTCTTTATAATTTGTAAAACCATGCCCCCATGGCAGGAGCTCTCGAAGAATATGCTTGAAGACTGGTAACGGGATTGCGTGATTTTTATTCCTTAGTGTTAATTTGACAAAATGTTCTCTCTTTTTTTTTTCTTCATTTCCTCCATCCTTTACTCTTTTGTCTGTAGTTCTTCCTCGGCAATCAGGTACAGTGTGCCTTGCAACATTCTCCTTGGTGGAAATGGTCTGTGTAGTTCATGCTGCCTGTTCTTTGCTGTGGGGAGAGGACCATGATCTGAAGCATGCCTGGGTCACATCTGGTTGTCTTACCAAGTGGAGAAACTGCTAACAGGGTTAATATTATAAAGCTGTCTTAGCAGCAACAGCAGCAGCAGGATATGTTTCTTTTTAAAAGGAGATGAAATTTTCTATCCAAAATTAGATTGGTGAAAGACAGTATTCTGCTGGACTGGTTCAGGGGAATTTGAAGCTATGGTATCAATCCATCCCCCTTCTTTTCAGAATAGGAAGTCAGAATAGCAGAAGGCATAGTTCTGTCTTTTGACAGATAACCCAAATTTTATAGCGTACATGAAATCAAAAAAGTCTTGGGGGTACTTAAGTACTCAGTCTGTTCAGGTACCTATTTACTTGTATTTATCGCATATTTTATAATTATGAGGTGCCTGAGAAGCACGGTATAACAGTCATGATTTGGTCATAGCTTGAAGTTTGCTACTTATGTCCAGCTAGCCAAACTCTAAGGGATCAATTTAGACTTGCAAGAAAAGATTGAATGCTTTTGACTCCACTTGGTAATTCTAACCTTATAGATCTTTTTGAGGGCTCTGGGGTCCTGTGTCTTCAAATGGAAGGAAGTTGCATGGGTTAAGTCTGTCTTGTGATGTGAAATTAGAAACACTAACAGGTGATTTGAGGCCCTTGATCAGTGTTAAGTCCCAGGCACTGCCATAATCATTCACTACAGTAACATTCTGGGCCAGTGGGAAGAACAGAGGATAGAAACGAAAGACAAGAACAGTCAAAGAGGGTTTAAAATATCATTGCAGCACAGTGCCAAGGCACACCTCCAAGCTGGGCCTGTTCCCTCATACCTGCATGTGGGGCCCAGGCATCCTCTGAAGTGGCACTGATGTCCTCGTCCGATGCCCCACTGACTGGCAGAGGGTCAGACGAGTTAGTTCCGATGTTGGAACAGAGTCATGGGGTTCATTTTGTGCACGAGGCACCTGCGACCTGAAGGCGCCCATGCTGACAGTCACACAGCTAGTGTCAGAACCACTGCAAGAACCCGGGTCACCATAAGGGGTTTTCCAGTTAAGGAAACCAAAGTTACTGTTGCCCTGAGACGTTTCCAGTATCTGCACCTCACGGACAGCCCAGCTCTGCCAGGTTTGCACAGGTCCCCGGTTTTGGGGCTGCTGTAGCCCCTTCTCCCACTCTCACTCTGGCCTCAGTGCCCCAGCTACTTCAGCTGCTGGCTTGGATCGAACCTCCTTTTCCCTACAGCTCAGCAGAAACAAGTTAGACTCTTTCAGAGAGGGCGTTAGTGAGAAGTTAAGGAGAAAAAAAGAGTGAGTTAAGTAAAGTAGTTCTAGAAGCTGACAGACACATAATCTACGGGACACAGTGACGTTAAGGGTAAATTCTTCTTGGAGTCGCTTCCTGATCCACTGTGGAGGACCTAGAGGCCCTTATTTCCTCCCTCTCCACCAATCCAGAGAGAACCCCGACTAGTGACTCGAGTGACTTGGGCCGTCCCTGCTCTTGGATGTGGCAGAATTCTCAACCTCTCCCCCAGGGCCTCCCCATTTTCTCTATTGGGCCAGCTTCTGAGGGAGGCGCCCTCAGGGGCCAAAGGGGCAGCTTCCTTCCCGGGACAGGACACTTACTCCCTCACATCTCTGGGCACCCACTTCAGTGCTTTTTATACTACACCGTGCTGTTGCTGTGGTCACTCTATAGAAAATCTTAACAACTGTGGGGATGAGAGATGTAAGACTCTTTCCATTTTCAAAGTAGAGGGCTGGGGAGGGGGATGGTGTTGTTTCAGTCACTTCGCTGCCTATGTAAACAGTGCACTTGAGCCAGTACAGGGTAATACCGACAGTTACCACAATTACATTAATTTTGAGGGAGGTTGGTTATGTGTCCTTGTCAGACATCTTTTCTGGCATTTTCAGTTTTTGTGCCTTGTTTCAGAGTTACGGTTCTCCTTTATAACTTGAGAAATCTTAATTAACTAATTAGTCCCTTCAACTCCTCCCCCTATGCCAACATTCTCCTTGAATTAAATAATTTTAGGAATGCTATTTCTTCTACCAGATGTTTGGATTTTGTTTTGGGATCTCTGCATGATTCCCTTTTGTTGCCTCTTACCTTATTTTAGGAAGAGGGTAATTTATGCAATGGGAAACTCCAGATGTTAACAGGCTGGGAAGCAGGGATGTTAAATTAGGAAAAAATAAATATCAGAAAGTCATGCTTGCCTTAATATCCCAAAAATGGTTGTTAAATACTATTTATAATCAGCATGGTTGATTACAACTTTAATTTTTTTCAACTAGATTTTAGTATAAATGCCACAGTCATTTGCTCAGCTGAAGAAACTTTTCTGCTTGGTGACATCACAATTAGAGAATACCGAGGGCTTATTTCTGAAGACCTTGTGTGGAAAATCAGATTTCCTTCTACGCTTGTAATAATAATGATGCTTGCAGGGGTTTCCTTAAGGCTTGAAATAGTATTTCCTCTTCTCCATTTACCTTCCAAGCACACTGTATTCAGAAGTTGACATCCACTTTATATCCACCTTTTACGAAAGCAAACTAACATAACAATTTTACTACTGGGTTTTAATCCGGGCAGAATGTTTAAAAGAATCGAGGTGAGCTAACGTTTATCTGTCCTCTGCCCTCCCCCTTTTGGTGCAGGGGGAGGGGTGTGACCACCGAAAGTTAACTTTGTCCCAGTAGAAAGAATATCGACACCATTCTTTACCTTGATATCTCCGCTTTTCCATATTTTAAATTGTTCTGCGAAAATGCCAACTAGTGAGTTAAAATTCTCCCCAGAGTGTCAAATCATCACCTGTCTCGTCTGAATACAGTCTGCTCTGGGAAGGAGGCCTCGGCCTGCTGGAAGGCACGGTCACTCATCACTCTCCCCTTGGTCCTGCAGTTCGGGGACTCCCAGCAGCTGCGGCTGGTCCGCATCCTGCGCAGCACCGTCATGGTCCGAGTTGGTGGAGGATGGATGGCCCTGGATGAATTTTTAGTGAAAAATGACCCCTGCCGAGGTAAGGAACCTTCCTGAGCATGAATTAGACGCAAGGTACGCCCTCGCCACTGATCTTTCCTGCTTACACAAAGTGTCAGTAGTGTGTCCGTTTGGTTTTTATTTTGTTAAGCTGCCCAGATATCGCTCTACCAGCACAGATTAGAACTTTGGGGTGCCCAAGGAGACCAAGAAGAGAAGGCGGGAGAGGCTGATGCTGTCAGGGGAGACAGGTTTTGAGGGACACAGTAACAAGAATTAGGAATTTTTTGTTGTCTTCAAATGTTTCAGTTTGAAAGGTGTTCAGCCTAGAAAGAGCCTAATGAAGCCGTTGAGGTTCCTGGTTAGTGCTCCTGACCCCTCTCCCCGTAATTCCTATGCCGGAAACCTGGGGAGGGTGTTAGGCTCTTCCCATGCAGGGAAGGACTGGAGGCTCTCCCTTGGCCGGGAGAGGGGGTAAAGAACACTGAGCAATGAGCACAGACACCTGCGAGAGAGTTGATCACCGAAGCAAGACAGGGGGTATGAAACATGGAAGGGCAGGCCTGCCAGCCCCGCGGCAGAAGAAGAGAGGAACTGAGTATGATGCTTGCACCTGCAGGCACAGGTGTGTGAGGGCTGCCGCAGGGCCAGGTGATCGAGTTCCGGTGGCTCAGTCCTCCTCAACTGCGTCCTTTCCTTTTTCCTGTTAGCCAGCTGCATGTGGGTACACAGGAGGCTCCCCCACTGTCTGCCAGTTTGTCTTTCTTGACCGGTTTCTGCGTTTCCTGCTGTCTCTGTTTCTTTGTGTTTCTTTATTTTTTTTTATTCTAGTTCACCATCCTGGGAGTAAAATAAAGCGCTCTGATTCCAGCTCTTCGATTTCCAGTCAGTCTCCCATAGGTTGGCTTTTAAGCTTTGTCCCCCCTTCCCCACACCCCAGCCTGTTGAGAATGGCTTTGCTTCCTCGACTGTAGCACCTCTTGGCTCTGTGGTACCTGCTGCCTTCACGAATGCTTTGGAATAGCCAAGCCATAGCTTTTCTAACTTCTGAGTTGACAGAGCATAGAGCACTTCTGTTGAAACAGTGCCCATGGAATTTGTTCGAGTTTCTATGTATTTAACCGATACTTACATAGTTTCTTAGGTACTACACGCTGTTACAAGCAATTTACAAATAATAACACATTTACACTTGTGTGGGGTATAGATTCTATGATGGCCTCCATTTTACAGAATAGGAAATTATAGAAAAGTTAAACAACTTACCTAAGGACAGACTGGGTTCCAGTCCAAGACTAGTATGGCTCTGAAGTGTGTTCCTGATTGGGGAGCCGGGTGTCTCAGAGGCTGACGTACCCACCACCACCCCTTTCTGTGTGTGGATTGCTGGTTCAGCCTGCGTAACTTAATTGGTAAGGCGTATTTATAAACCTGGCAAAAATGTTTACAGTACAGTTACATAACTTCTTTGGAAGTGATTTATAGTCCTGTTTTGAAGTGTTTAGAGCTAAAGGGTGCAGTCCTCACATGAATTCAGATATACCATAGCTTCTCTTATTTTAAATGTCATTCCGCATTTACTCCAGTAAACAGAAGTAATTTTCATTAGTTTATATATATGTATATATAGTGAATTTTGAAAGTACCTGTTCTGATAAAAACTTGAAAGGGTTTAATCAGTTTTATAAGTTAATTGCAAACAATGCAAACTAATTTCCTTGATAGAACAGTCCTCCTTCATTGTCTTAGTCAGGAGCAGGAGCCATATATATGATTTTAACCATAACTTGGTAAAACAGCATTATTCCTTCGCAAATCTATCAGTAAGGTTTTGGGGTTTTTTTGTCCTGTATGATTGGACTAAACACACAGAGATGTTGCATGTGACGTTTTGGAATCTGGATGCCTGTTTGCTGCCTGCTATACTTGCTCTACTGACAATAACTTCATGCTCTTGGCCAAGGGCAA
Organism: Ursus maritimus; assembly: GCF_017311325.1. NCBI lineage: Eukaryota > Metazoa > Chordata > Mammalia > Carnivora > Ursidae > Ursus > Ursus maritimus. Next base: position 30,053,752 of record NW_024425786.1, read on the forward strand.
CACTGCTTTGCTCTGTCCTTATGTTAATAGCTAAAAACTGGAATCCCGCCAGGAAGTTTGGGAGGGCCGCGTAGTACCTATTCTCTAAGGAACATAGTAGCCTTTTCAGGGTCCCTGGGAGCAAACAAGGTAAGGCTTTCCTCTGTGCCTCTCCAGGAGTATCCTCTAAGCACCCAGTAATCCCCTCGATTCCCCTGATGGCAAGAGGCCAGCACTCCCCAGCAGTCTTAGATGTCATAAGTCTGCCAGTGACAGGATGAGCATTTCTAATCAAGTACAAAGTTGCGCGAGGAGGTGAACACTTAAGGGCTGGGGTGGATGTACGAAGTGACTGGGGAGGGTATGGACGTCACAAAGAGAAAGGTGTCCTGGAGCTGTGTAGGATTCTGTGAGGATTCACATGGCTTCTAGAAGCACTGCCCGGGGCAGATTCTGTATTCATTTGCGTTGCATTTCCTTGACTGTGTGGACCACAGAGAATGCCGGACAGAGGCTAGAACACAGCTGACGGCAGTGTCACACCAACATGCTGGGCGTTTGTTGCCCTCCACACACTGTTTCAGAAGGCGAGGGGGCTCGGACTGCACAGTGCTCTAGCCAGATGCGTAAAGTGAAAATACTCAGCTGTTTGTTGCCCTCCACACACTGTTTCAGAAGGCGAGAGAGCTCGGACTCCACAGTGCTCTAGCCAGATGCGTAAAGTGAAAATACTCAGCTAGGTAGGTTCGTGACACTGCCCAGAATCGGAGGTTCAGCTCCTGAATTCATCCATGACGAAGGGGATCATGATGGTTTGGGTGGTGATGAAGACAGTACCTAAGAAATAGGTCTACCTTTATCTGAGGGTGTGTTTTTGAGCATTAGACAAATTAGTTCCCCCAAATAAGTGAAGATCTAGAAAACGTCATTTATGAAGATTTGAAAGACAGTTTGGCTGAGAACCGAATGTTTTTCTTTATTTTTTTTTTATTGTGGTAAGGTACACATAACATAAAATTTACCATCTTAACCATTTTGAAGTGTTCTGTTCAGTGGTTGTGCTACTATCACACATCCACAGGGCTCTTTTCGTCTTGTAAAACGGAAACTCTGTACCCATGAAACAGCTTAGAACTCGGTTGTAACTAACCAACATCGCGTGGCCAGCCTGAGTCCCTTAGAAAACAGCGGCCTCTTTGGTGTTGAAAAACTGAAATGGTTGCCTTCAGGGCCTGGCCTCTAAGATGTGATCTTCAAAAAATAATGGTCAAGTGCTTTTGGGAGACACTGGGTTAAAGCTAAGAAGGTTTCTTTACTGTAGAACTTCCCAGAGCTTACAAAACACTGATTGCATTAGGAATCTCCCAAGGCGGGGGGAGTGTTTATTGAATTCTTTTTGTAGGAACCCCCTTAAAAACCTTAGTTTGGGAAACTGCTATAAACAGTGGAAGACCATGGAAGGATTTTGAGCCATCAGAGTTGTCAGGTTTTTATTTAGAAATTCCATTTGGGGGGATGAGATGAGAAATGAGACCAGTTGGAAGCCTACTACAGCCATCCAGGGTAGAGGAGAGGCTCCATGAATCACATAAGTGTAAGGGGGTGCAAGGGGTGTGGGAATGCTCTGGGGGTTCAAGAAGGGCCATTTCAGAGTCTTCCTCTTGTATCACTCTGTTGTTCTTGTCTGGGAGGGTTGGTGCAGAGATAAACTATTAAATGTTTACTGGGCTTAAACTACATGTCTGAAGTTGGGTATAGTTCAGGGTCACAAGCAGTTCTTTTTGGGTGAACCCTCAGCTGAGTCATGAATTTCACTCATCACTGTTACCTTAGTGCTTTTGCTGTGTGCCCACCATCAGGCTGGGCACATTAGCAAACACAAGATAAATAAGTGTAAGCCCTGAATCAGCAGTTATTAGTGATGGAAAGTCTTACTGAAGTACCTGTGTTAGTGCTGAAGGGAGTTCTCTTGAAGAATCATTAGCATAGACACAGACGAAAGCACTGAAGTCCCAGAAGATGGATGAGTAGAGAACCCGGGTCCAAGGAATGAGCCGTGAAGGGCACATTCTGTTGGGGCCTGAGGAGGAAGGAAACAGCTTAGCATTTACAGACCACCCTGACATTGGGGTCAGCCTGAGGAAACTGAGGCCTGGAGCAGGAAGAGCTGGTTGGTCACTGAGCCTAGACTCTCACTCAGGTTGTGATACCCATGTCAGCCCTTTTTTTTTTTTTTTTTTTTTTAAGATTTTATTTATTTATTTGACAGAGAGAGAGATAGCCAGCGAGAAAGGGAACAGAAGCAGGGGGAGTGGGAGAGGAAGAAGCAGGCTCCCAGCGGAGGAGCCTGACTCGGGGCTCTATCCCATAATGCCGGGATCACTCCCTGAGCCGAAGGCAGACGCTTAACGACTGAGTCACCCAGGCGCCCCCCCCCCCGCCGCCCCATGTCAGCCCTTTTAACCTGACACCTGGATATGTTATGTCAATGTAGTATATTGAGAAGAATTTGATCTCGGAATTTGGAACTACCCTGCTTGGACACCCATGCAACCTGATTTAAAATCTGAGTCTACCAAGATTACTCGGTTCCCTTGAGGACATGCAGGTTTGGGCAGAAGAGGGGGTGGGCACAGCTACCTCAGATCTGCTGAAGTCATGATTCCTGGCCAGAATGAAAAATCTTACATTAGAAAAGAACAACAAACGTTCTGTATATAACGATTGATTCCCTTTTCCCGAGTTTCACCAGTGGTCCTGTGTGTTCGGGTCTATCTAGCATAATCTAAAAAGTAAACAGTGCAGGATGGATGAGGAGGTAGGAAGTTATTGCAGAATAACACCTTTTGGTGAGAAATAACCTAAGGACATATTCCGGAGGAATTATTTCTTTTAAATTAGTAGTGTCTTTCACATTTAACATTTATGTTGGCCATCCTTGGAATCATCTGACCAAATCCAAATTTTAAGTTCTGGTCTTACAGCTCCAGAAAGCCATGGGCCAACACCTACTGGCCTTCAGAGCAGTTTCCAGATTGTTTCTACCCTGACGTTCCTCCCACTTGCCGTTGTCCCTCCAGCTTCTTGTTGCTTTCAGTTTTTGACTTAATGTTTCTCACTGGCAAGTTTTGTGCATGGTCTTCATCTTTCTCTCTCTCCTCCCACATGTTTACTTCTTAATGATTTTATCCTGATCTTTTATCCCGAGTTCCTGGACCCCTTCCCTCCGGATTATTATCAACTGAATTCAAATAGAAGAGTCTGGATGATGTTGATTTCAATGATTTTTTTCTCCACTATTTGGTTACTATATATCCTGCAAAATCTGAGCAAAAAGTACACATGTACTATGAGAGAGAAAAGAGGGGGTTTGATTTAACGTCAGAGGTTTGTGCACTGCTGCATCCGCTTTCTTTGACGTTGAGTTACGGTCTGCTTGCCCCGGGGCCAGTGGCAGGGCAAGAGCATTACCACAGAATGGCATGGTATTTTGTATATAAAGTTCTTGATCGTGACAGACCAAGGGGCTGGTTAGTTAATTGTCTGCTGTGGGTAAGAATCATGACAGACTGACAGATCATGAATTTCTGTCTACTTCAAAAGAATCCACAGATGGTACTAAACCTGTAGCCTCTATAACTGTTATCATGGGGTCAAGCAGCTGTATGACCATCAAAGATACATTTTTTTAAGATTCACTGACATTGTATGTGTGTATTTATTGCTTTTTTAGCACGAGGTAGAACTAACATCGAGCTTAGAGAGAAATTCATCCTACCTGAGGGGGCATCCCAGGGAATGACCCCTTTCCGGTCACGGGGTCGAAGGTCCAAACCGTCTTCCCGGGCTGCTTCCCCCACCCGCTCCAGCTCCAGTGCTAGTCAGAGTAACCACAGCTGTACGTCCATGCCGTCTTCTCCAGCCACCCCAGCCAGTGGTACCAAGGTACGTACCGACCTTCCTCGTGGCCTTCTTCCTGTTCCCGTATTTACAGATGGTCATCGTTGAATGTAGCCTCTGAACACCTCCAGCAAGGAGAGGAACGTGAGGACCTACAGACCAGGCTCTACCTAGACCAGCCTTTCCAGGCCCCAGTAGATAATAGGACCTTTTAAGATTTTTACTCTGAAGGACATTTATTAAAATATGAACTCAGATCTTAAGTCAGAAACACTTTTTGCCACATATTTTCCATCCAGAGTTCCTAATTTTGGAAATCCAGGCATTATCTTTGCAGCCGAAGCTAACGGATAAGTTTGTTTTGATGGGTTACTTATGAAGAATGCTGTTGCCTTTCTGCCTGGTCCCTTTTATCCTGTTGAACTGATGCCCGTTTTGTTTTGTTTTCTGTTTCTTTAAAATTCAGTGTCTTCTATTTATTTTTCGTGTTCCCAATTTGCTTCCTTTCTGTTCCATTTTCAATTGTTCCCGTCCTTCCCTTTGGATTTCCGTTTCGCAGACTCCACTTCAGTTCTCTCGCTGTTATGACAAACCCTGGTTGGTAAACAGTAAAGCTGGCACCCCTGTCAGGGACAGCCATTATCCTGACCTCCAGCTGCCCAGCCCCGAGGTAGAGTATGGTTTTGCTGACTAAGGACACAGTCAAGAGGAGGCCCTCGCTAATGCCCAGACCTTGATCAGCTACTCTTCCTGACACAAGTCCATGCTCTCTTCCATCTCTATGGTGCTTGCTCTCACAGCTGATTCGTCTAGTCAAGTGTTTTTCGGGGGTTTCTAACTCGGACTCACCAAAACTGGAGATAAATAAAAGATGCCTAAAACCGGATTGTTTAACAGCTTGCTAACAGTCTTTAGAATGATGTTTTCTCCCAGGGTGATAAACAGTGGTCATTCCTGGTGATCTGTTTATGGATATTATTTATAAAACTCAGGCCTCTTGGAGTCTCCAAACACGAGCTACACAGACGAGTTACGAACACTTGAAATTCAACTGTGGTGCATGTTCAGCCGTGTTCTATCTTTGCTTAGAACAGAAGAGTGGCTGGCGTCCCCTGCCCTGAGCCACTTCCCCAGGGTGGTTGGTATCGCCAGACGGGTCTGAGGCATGCGCGCTGCCTACCTCAGCCACGCCCCGTATCAGTGGTCACTGCTCTGAAGCTCAGATTTTAACTTCTGAATTTCTTGGCCTCGTCACTTGGGTGTCCGAAGCCTTGATCTGAATACACTCGCTGGCAGTTAAGCATGTTTGAGTGCAGCCATTAAAGTGCCCGGAGCATTTTTGGAAGAGCAGTGTTTCAGAAACAAATCACAGGCCACTGGCTTGCCTGAGAGCAGGAAGATTTGCATTCTAGCTCCGGCTGGGAAATACTGGATTCTTGTGCCTCAAGAAAGTGGGAAATGTTAAGAAGCCAGTGCCTGTGAATGGGCTGCTGCTTTGGGATTCATCTGCTCCAAGCTAAACCTCCAGTTCAGAAATCTGTCCGGTTTAGAACATGATCTGGGGACCTGTTGCCAGCAGAACCCCAAGACTCAACATGCTTACCTTGCTTTTCTTCTTCCTTAATGGCTCCAGTTTCATGAAAGTCTCAAAAGTTCTAAAATTTTAAATGTTTTAATTATGAAGTACAAAATACTCACAGGATTCAAATAGACCGGCCTTTTTGTTTTGTCTTAAGGTTTTACCTTTTGTTCATTTCGAGGTTTCACCTTTCCTAACCTGTGGGTGTTGCACAGGCCGCATCCTGACGTGAACTCCCAGCCCAGGGGCTCCGGGGCTGCGGTCTTCCCGGCGGCCGTGCGCACGAGCGGTAGCTTCTGAAACTGGTGCTCTTCCTCCTCTGTGGGCCAGGAGGGTGTGTGCGTGAATGTTAATCACTTTCTGCCGCTTCTGCTTTTCCTTTCTAAATTAAAGACATTCAAGAAACACAATGAAACAGGTTGCTTTACTCTTTCCTTTTGTATGAACATCTTAAAGGTCCTGGAAAACAGTTTACACAATTCAAAAGAAAAATTAGAACAGTGTGTTGTGGCCTGAGTGGTATTTAAAATAGACTTAAATTTTCCTTCTCCAAATTAAGTCTACTACTATTTAAAAAAAAAAAAGAACAGGCAACAAAACCAAAACAAAACACCTACACTCAGTGGGAAATGTTGCTTCTCCCAGTAGCAGTAACAACGGGTATCTGTCCAGCTCTTTTTCCACTAGGAAGTGCTTCTACACACGATTTATTCGTTCAGCAGGTGTTTATTGAGCCGTCTTCTGTTCCAGACTCGGTTGTAGGTGCTAAGGATGGGACCACGAACAAAACAAAGGCCCTGTTTTTGTGGAGTTAGACTTGAATGCAGGTGGGGCTGCAAACAAGGGTAGGCGCGCCAGATCCTGAAGCCCGGGGAGGAGAGCAAGATAGGCCGTCTTCAGGAGTGCGGCAAGGCCTCTCTGATCAGCCATTCCAGCCACGCCGCCCGGAGGAACGGGAGACTGAGCCACGCAGATACGGGGTGGCCCAGGGGATTAAACAAGAGGGAGTGTGGTTATCTCCATTCTTTCCAGTGAAGAAATAGATCTTGGCTTCACTGAGGTTCCTGCACACACGCATCTAGTGAGAGAGGCTGGAGTGATCTTTGCATCTCCATGCTAAATATTTAGGGCTAGAACCCATCTTTCAAATTTTTAACCCCAACACTTTGACACTTGGGATTATTTGGATTTTTTTTTTTTTTTTTTTTGGCCATTTCTAGTGGAAATTTGTCAGTAACATATTTGTCAGTAAATTTCTAATAGAAGTTTAGAAGACATTGTGAAATTTTAAATTGGAACATAAGACCTTTTGTGTGTTGGAATTATTAAAATATATGACCTCGGACCCTTTGAAAATAAATCTTTGTTTTCCTGGACTTTTAATTTGCTTTCCAATCGAATAGATGTGAGGAGGCTTAAGTAGACCTTTTTAAATTGAATTTCAAAAATTTTACCTAGTAAATTTGACCTTTCTTTTTATTTTTTTTTTTTTTAAGGTTATTCCATCAACAGGCAGCAAGTTGAAACGACCAACACCAACTTTTCACTCTAGTCGAACCTCCCTTGCTGGTGATACTAGCAATAGCTCTTCCCCAGCCTCCACAGGTGCCAAAACGAATCGGGCCGGTAAGTACCTGTCCCCGTCCATAGGCTTTGGGGTGCACAGGGAGGGGGAGTGGCCAGGCTAAGAATTGGGGAACAGCAGCCTCTGGGCAGTGCCTCACTGCTCTCCAAAGAGCAAGTAATGAGAGCAGCATTAGGTGTGATGTCCAGAGAGCCCGGCAGATTCTCTGCTGCCCTTTCCTTTCCCTCCCACTACTGTAGCTAGCTATAGCCATGTCTTTTGAGAGCAGAGGCTTCTATGGCTAAAGCCGGGCCCCCTGTTCTGGATCAGGAATGACCATGTTTGAGAGAATGCAGAAGGCAGGAGGGGCCTCCTGAAGTGGGCCTTCCTCAGAAGGCCACTCATTATTGGAACTGGCAGTTTGCTAGTAATTTTTCCAACACTGTGTTTGTGATAGCTGTTGGCAAGCTGAGAAAGTCAGAAAGATCACATCTGTTCACCTGTTGATGTTCTTCATGGGAGCCTACGAATTGGCCTCATTTGGCCTCATTTCTGGCACTCTTTTCGCCTGTCCCCGACCCCATGCCCTATAGCGGGCTCTCCTCTGTGCCCAGGTGACTGAGCAGTCCTGCTTGGCACCACTCTGGGGGCCACGCGAGGTCATGTGCAGCTGAGAGAAACTGGCTTCTGATCCTCGGGAGGCAAGCTTCTCAAGGAGAATCAAAAAACCAGAAAAGGTTTCAAGCAACTGCTGTGTAGATGAGGAGATGGGGGGTCCAGAAAGGCTCTGATTTGCCCGGGGTCACACAGCATATCAGGTGGTTTTGGAGTCAGAGCCCTGACCACTGGGCACTTGTTCTCGCTGTCCTCCATGTTATCTCTATTAAGTCTGCTGCTGTATTCTCGAATTCCAGACCCTAAAAAGTCAGCCAGTCGCCCTGGGAGTCGGGCCGGGAGTCGGGCCGGGAGTCGGGCCAGTAGCCGGCGAGGAAGCGATGCCTCTGACTTTGACCTTTTAGAGACACAGTCTGCTTGTTCAGACACTTCGGAGAGCAGCGCCGCAGGGGGCCAGGGCAACTCCAGGAGAGGGCTGAACAAGCCTTCCAAAATCCCAACCATGTCTAAGAAGACCACCACTGCCTCCCCCAGGACTCCGGGTCCCAAGCGATAACACTGTACAAGCACCCCCAAGCCTCTATCCACTTTGAAGCCTGCTCCGTACATTGGGTGTATATTTATTCTGAACAGGAGAAGTTATATTGTTAAAAGTGTAAAAGAATAATTGTGTTATGAAGCTGCCTTATTTTTTTTTTCTTTTTGTAAGTTACTATTTTCATGTGAATATTTATGTAGATAAAATTTGCCTCCTGGTAACCCTGTAATGGATGGGGCCCAGAAATGAAATATTTGAGAAAAACAAGTGAGAAGGTCAAGATGAGAATGTGTATTAAAAAAAAAAAAAAAAAAAGCCTCTAAATAGGGTTTCTTCGCGGTGCAGGGTTGTAAACCTGCTTTATCTTTTAGGATTATTCCTAAATGCATCTTCTTTATAAACTCAACTTGCTGTCCCAGCAAGATAAATTATATTAAAAAAATAATAAGAATCCTGCAGTGTTTAAGGAACTCTTCTTTTGTAAATCGCAGACACCTCAATTAGCAAGAACTGAGGGGAGGGCACTCCTAATTGCTTTTTCCAATGTTTTTAATGCTGTGTGATTTTAACTGAAGAGAGGGAACCTCCTCTGGTGGTAACGTTTGCACATGATCAGCGAAAGGAGTTCATTGCAATACTTCGAATACTGGCTCAGTACTGGGTGTTTAAAGGACAAATAGCTGCTAGAATTCAGGGGTAAATACGACTGTTCAGAAGACGTCAAAACATTAGGGTTTTTAAGAGTCCTGGTTTGTAACTTCCTATTCAGCCCAGCCACCAACAACTCCTGTGCTCACCGGGACCCAGGCCCTTGGCAAGGGGAGACTCCTTGGTGGCACGGTGAATTACACAATTGTTTATCTGCATTTTTGCTATTTATTTAAATGGTCGATCAACTTCCCACAAACTGAGGAATGAATTCCACGAGCCTATTCTGAAAATGTGGACATAAACACTTTGCTTGTCCTTCAAAGGAGTTCACCAGCACACCTGTTAAGTCCCGTTTGCTTCCGTCTTTTTTTGTGAGTAACAAAGTCAACTGACCAAGTGACCATGAAGAGGGGCTGTCTGGGGCTCCTGTTTTTTAGCTGCTGTTCCTCTTCAGCTCCGACCATGTTGCTGTGTGATTATCTCAATTGGTTTTAATTGAGGCAGAAACTGAAGCTCTACCAATGAACTGTTTAAAAACAAGACACACTTTTGTATTAAAATTGCTTGCAGTAACAAATTTGTATTTCCTGATTTTCTTCTCAACTATTACCTTAAATATAACCTGTTACCCTGGGTATGATTGTGTTTTAGGTACTTAAATGCATTATTCAACTCAGAATATCTTGGTGGATAAATTATGGAGTTCACGAATAGATTTTTTTTTCTTGTTTATTTCATCCTTGTTAGTTTTAACAAAGCAACAAAGAAATAATCAGGCTATTGTTAATATAAATCTGTAGGGAATGTCTCCACTTAGCTGATTACACAAATAACAGTATGTAAGAAAATTTCTGTGTTAGAAATCACAAAGATCCCAGGTTTGAGAGGATGGGGCCAGTTTCCCACAGTAGGCTGAAATTTCTGGTAAATTATTGAATTTCAAAAGTGAAAGCAAAATTGGTCATCAAATCCAGCTCCTTCCTTTTCCAGATGGAGACACTGGAATGGGAAAGTGGGAGAAGGGTTATTTGCCTGAGATCACAGAATTAATAAATGGCAAAAACGGACCTTGAATCAATCACTGATTCCCTATTTAAGCCTGGCATTTCTATTTCCTTTAGCCCCTAGTTGGTTTTATAATAATAATTAGAACAGCCAAATATTAAGTAATTCTAACAGGAATTAGGCTAGGAAGTAACAAGAGAACTTGAGATGTAGGAAAGGGGTTCAAACTCAGGCCGCCTATGTTTCTAATCATTAAGCCATACATACTCATATGATCAGGAATTGGGTGAGATAGATACATCTTTGCCACAGCTGTTTGATAGAATTTTTTTTAAGATTTTGTTTTTATTTATTTAACAGCACAAGTAGAGGGAGCGGCAGGGAGAGGGAGAAGCAGACTTCCTGCTGACCAAAGAGCCCAATGCGGGGCTCGATCCCAGGACCCTGAGATCATGACCTGAGCTGAAGGCAGACACTTAACCTGAGCCACCCAGGTGTCCCTCCCACAGCTGTTTGAATCCAAATATCCAGATTAAAAGAAATCCAGTCTGATGGATCCTGAAGGAAGTGCTTACTCTATTCCCCCCTGGAATTAAGAAACTTCAAGCTGCCAGACTGTGCAGGATAGTATTTTCACCCAAATTTGCTTCTCTAGGCTTCGTGGCAGCAGAAGCATAGTTAAAACAGCTTGACCTCCATCCTTTCAGATTCTGGACTGTGATCACTTGTTTTTTTGTTTGTTTGTTTTTACCAAGTAATTCCTCCCTTAGTCTTTGCAGCAAAGCTCAGCTAGTGGTGGAATCTGCACAAATTGTATTTCCATTCACCAAACACCTACACGCAAGGTATATGCATAGGGACGCCAGAAAAAAAGCTTAACATTATCTGGGATACCAGTGCTAAATATAAGATACAAATTGGGTGTCAGCTGGGTAGAGATGCAGGAGTCCCTGGGGTTTTGAATAATACAGTAACAACAGCTAACATTTATTGCCCGCTTGCCACAGGCCAGTCACTGTGCTAAGTGCTCTATCTACAACGCCACCATCGTGACCCCATTAACAGATAAGCAACAGCCTGGGTGGTTCAGAAACTGCCCAAGGTCACAGCTGGGGAAAGCCCTCGTTTGACACTACTTTCTCGGAAACCTTCCCCACCTCGGTTCCCTTCCGGTTCCTGAGTTACAGGATTCCGCTCACATCCCCGCCCCCACGTCCCAGCTCCTTGTCCTCTGTCCTTCCAGACGCTTTGCCCAGGGTCTCCTAGCACAGCCTTGGTTCTGCCTTCTGTAAAGACTATGATCACGTGACTTATCACCTCCGTTGAGGGGCGAGCCACTCGGGCAGAGACTGGTCGGCTTCATCTCTGGCTCAGGGCAGCGGACGGAGCAGCCCATGGAGGTTGCTGTTGAACTGAGTTGTGGGATGACACCCTTTGGGATGGCTAAAACCTGATGTTTAGGTTTATGGGAATGTGAGGCCCATTGTTAAAAGAACACAGCTATCTCTGCTCACCCGAAATTGAGAGAAATGATTTCTGCTCTAAGAATCAGGCCCGCACTGGGCTGCTTACAATCTGGCTGGAAGCCCAGTGTTGCACGATACACGACCTGCGGATTACAGGCTAGATCTGAGACTCCAGAGGATGTGGTGTGGACTCCAAGGGGAGTACAGAGGGATGCCCAGAGGACAGTGAGGAAGACGGGAGATTCAGAGTCCCTGAACAAGTCTGACATGGGGATGCCCCCTTGACTGCCCCTGCCTCTGTTATGCAGTCACCAAGCCCTGGGGATGCAGCCTCCTCAATGGCTTTCTCCTCCGCCCTCCCCCCTGTCCTGGAAAAGGATCATGGTCATTGTCCCCCCGCCCTCATTACCGTACCTGCCTCCAACTGTGGGCCTTGACTCTAATCTTCGCCCTCCGATCCATATGCACCCCTGCAGCAGACTCTGTCTTGGGCACTTTCAGTGGCTAAGTTGCAACACCCATAAGGGGCGTATAAGCAGTGTGGAAATTTACCCGTTGGATAAAAGCAGACTAAGCATGGGCTTAAGGCACCAACAAATGACTCTTTGTTTATTAATTTATGTACAGTAGGCTCCACACCCAATATGGACTTGGCTCAGGACCCTAAGATTAAGGGGCGCACGCTCTACCAACTGAGCCAGCCAGGTGCCCCAGCAAATGACCGCTCAGATTTAAAATGTGATGTAAAAGTTCTGATATTTTTTAATTTGTTTTAAAGATTTATTGAGAGAAAGAGTGAGTGAGCGAGAGAGAGCATGAGCAGGGGTTAGAGGCAGAGGGAAGGGGAGAAGCAGACCCTCCTGCTGAGCAGGGAGCCTGACTCCAGGCTTGATCCCAGGACCCCAGGATCATGACCTGAGCTGACAGCAGACGCTTAACCAACTGAGCCACCCAGGTGGCCCAAAGTTCTATTTTTAAAAGATTTTTTTGAACTAATCTCTACACCCAACATGGGGCTTGAACTCACAGCCCGAGATCAAGAGTCCCACACTCTACCAACTGAGCCAGCTAAGCGCCCCGTTTTGATACTTTTTAAAAGTGTGAAGTGATCATGGGAAATTCTTCATTTTGGTGGACTTCTTAATTTATTTTGAAGTTTAATATTGAATCCACACTGGGGCCCCATAACCATCTGTTGTCCAGGGCTCTCATCTAGTCTCCCTGAAAGGCCCCTTGGGTCCATCCTTTGTCAGCCCCTCAGGCTCACCCAGGACCATTGGCCCCCCAGGCTCTCCAGGTTCCACTGAACAGCTCACCTGTCCACGCCCAGCTCCACTGTTGTGTGAAGGGGAAGTCCCTTAACCTCTCCGTGCCTCAGTTTCCCCATCTGTTCAAAGAGGGGGTTGAAATGGCGTCTACCCTATATGTGCGCGCATTAAAGCAGTGATTCAGAGCACGCATGGCACATGGTAAGTGCAGAGTGGTACCTGCATTACGCTCCCCAGAGTCTCACGACATCAGCAGTTTCCTCGGCCTGGTACACTCTTCTCCCACTGACCCTTCCTGTCATCCCAGGCCCATTCTTCCAGCCTTCCAAGCTCAGTCTAGGTGTCACTGACTCCCAGCGTAGCGCCTTAGCCATAAATGAATAAATGCAGCAAGAGAGCGCCCAGGAAGAGCAGAGTGTGCAGAGGGGGGCTAAGTCAATGGAGGGGTTTCTGTGTAGAGCCTTCTCTTGCAAGCCCTTGGGGGCCCTGACAATAAAGGTGTGCATAAGTTTTCCGGGCGCTCCGGAAGGGCCCCAGAGCTCCCTGGCCCAGCTGGAGGCTGGTGCGCGCCTCCTGTGCGCGGCTAGATCGGCACCAGAGGCCGCAGGGCGCACAGCGAGAGCTGGAAGTGACAGCGCCATCGCGGGAACATCGGGGAGTGTGGGGAGCCCGCCTGGGACGCGGGCCGGGAGCACGCGGGAGCCAGGTGGCTAGGCGCCCGGGAGCAGAGACGGAGCAGGTGTCGGGGTACGAGAAGCCCCCAACAGCGCGTGCAGAGGAACAGCGGGGAAGGCGCCGGGTGGCCAGCGAGGAACTGCAGAGGCCGCTGGCAGAGGAATGCGTCCCACTTTCCCGGCGCGACTGGCACCTGAGAGGCCCCTCTCCCTCTAGAAGGGTGGAAAGAGCTTCCAGAGGTTATGACAAGAAACCTCAGGGGATGGGCAACGCTGAGCAGCTTTTGTGGGGTTTTCAGCCATTTGCTTCCTCTACTAGGGCAGGCAGAGTGGACAGCCAAGGAGACCTCTGTCCCCACACCCCAGAGCTGGTGGGTGGCTGAGGTGAGTGAGGCAGCAGGAAGTGGCTGTTAACAGCTCTGCTGAGGCCAGGTGCCAGGCATGGGACTTGGTCAGTGCGCTCTGAATGCCACCTACTTGGTTGGAGCAAGGTAGGGGACTCGGGACAAAAGAGACCATGTGTGAAACTGAGGCCGGGCCTGTCCTCAGGACAAGCTGACCTGGGCTCAGAACCAAGAGGATTGTGGACACAGTCATCCTGAGAATGACCCTTAGGGCAACATCCATTAGAAGTGAGTCACTGCCCAGCCATGTCCTGCTTCCCCAGCATCCCTGGGTGAAGGCGTGCACAGCCTTGGTGGGAGCTGTTACTGTGAATCAAGCAGCGCCTTAGCTCAGACAAATCTGATTCCTCTCCTGCCTCTGCTGTGTGACCTTAGGCAAGTCTCTTGCCTCTTGGAGCCACAGATTCCTCCTTATGTTCCAGTGGGGGTCCTGAGATCAAGGCATCGTCAAGGTTATTGTGTGATTGGTTGATAGATGGGAGGAGCAGAAAATCAGCCCTCTTGGCAGTGCGCCTGGGCTGAGTCCCTGCTGACCCAGCTGCTGCCCAGCCTTGAGATGGAGTGTGTTGGGAATATCCACACTTCTTACGTGCAACCCAGACACAGATTTTAAAAGCCAATCAAAAGGCGTTTATACCTATTTTAGAATAAAAACTAGCCCTTGAAGTTCTATAGCCTGAAGGGTCCTTGTTTCCTCCATGTAGTAACATAGAAACTGTTTTCAAGCCAGTTCCATGGGCTCAGAGAGGTTAAATGGCCAGCCCAGGAGGCCACACGCCCATCCATGACATCATCCAGGGCCTGGTGGATTCCAGATGCGCCTTCTTCCCCGCTGTCTGCGTGTGTTGCATTAAGATCGAAGGCCTCTGCGCTGTGCTGGATACAAGCAGATCTTTGTTGTGGAAAGCCCGGCCTGGGCGGGCCACCGCTTCAGAAGGCCTTCTTTATTCTGATGTACTAATTGCACTTAGAACTCTTGGTTTGAGTGGTTTAACTGTGTAATTACCTAGGCTGTAGGGGCAGGGGGCGGGGTTAGACACCTGCAGGATTCTTTGCTTGTTGAGCCCAGGCCCCAGGCCCTTGAACCTCCATGGAGTCCTAATAGCAGAGTCGCCGCGTGTACCAGCGCCCACGCCGGGCTCCTGTCCTGTGCCTCAGCTCCACCTCTCCTCTTGGCCTCATCTGGCTCCTGAGAGCCAGAGCCGGTGCCTGCCAGGCCCTGACCGTCCCGGCAGCCTGTGGAGACCCAGAGACCACGGGCCTGTCCCAGGCGCCTCCGGCCGGTCGGAGCCTCTGTGCTAGGCAGATGCTTTAGGAAGCCCGTGTCTGGCTGACTGTGTCTGTAGGGAGGCCAGGGCTGGGTCAGAGCTGGGACCCCTGCCCGTGCTGTCAGTCAGTCTCAGACTCTACACTCTCGGCTCCTTGGTCAGGACACTGGTAGTGGCCGATAGCCACGTGGAGCTGCAGGGTCTGTCCTCGGTGTCCCCCTGTGCTCCAGGGAGGGAAGCCCTGAGCTGGGGAGGCAACCTCCCTTCTTATACCGCCTGGACCAACTGGCTCCTTCCTGTCCCGAGAACCTCCCTTCCCTCCCTGGGCCTCTGTTTCTCCAGTCCACAGCCATGGTGTCAGAAAACAGGGCCTCCCAGCCCTGACCCCTGGCTGTGTTGGAGACAGCTCGTCACAGCACCACCCCGTCCTGGGCCGGAGCGTGGGTCTGACTGGCTACCTCGGGCACCTCGGGCCAGCCCTTGCCCCTGATAAGGGGAGTGAGGCCGGAAGGACCAACTCTGCATGTTCCTCTTGGCCTTCTCCACCTGGAGTCAGAGGGCAGCAGGTGGCAGGTTCAGGTTGAGAAACTGAGGCACAAACAGCCCTGCAGGCAGAGGATCTAGCCAGAAATGCATGGAACGTCTTCACTGTTTCGGCCCTTCTCTGACCAGACTTATTCCTGCCTGGGCAGCCGAGACGGGGTGTTGACCTGAGGTGTTGGGCTTGGGGCGGCGGGACTGAGTGGAAATGAGGACCTGGCCGTGTCCTCCTCAGCCCTGTGACCTTGTCTCTCATGGTCACTTTCACTTGAATTCTTTTTCTTTTTCTCTATTTAAAAGCCTTTTTTAGGGGCTCCTGGCGCGGCCGGTTAAGCGTCTGCCTTTGGCTCAGGCGTGATCCTGGCGTTATGGGATCGAGCCCCACATCAACTCCTCCGCTATGAGCCTGCTTCTTCCTCTCCCTCCCCCTGCTTGTATTTCCTCTCTCGCTGGCTGTTCTCTCTCTTCAATAAATAAATAAAATCTTTAAAAAAATAAAAATAAAAATAATAAAAAATAAAAACCCCTTTTTTTAAAGATTTTATTTATTTGCTGTCCGAGAGCATAGCTACAAGCAGGGAGTGGCGAAGAGAAGGCAGAGGGAGAAGCGGGCTCCCCGCTGAGCGGAGCCTGATGTGGGACTCGGGATCCCAGGACCCTGGGATTGTGACCTGAGCTGAAGGCCAGGCAGCTCGACAGCCTGAGCCACCCAGGCGTCCTCGATTCTTTACTAGGGAATTCTTTCATTGTTTGTGAATTCTCTCGACAATAGTCATTACAGGCACAGTTCTGGTTACTGGGGTATGGAGTGAGCCTAACCAAGTCCCTGCCCTCAGGGAGCCGGCCATCTGAGGAGCAAAATAATAATAATGCATACCCAGGAGAGGGTTGTCAAGTGGTCCAGACAGTGACACCCCATCTGGAACCAGGGCGGACGGACAGTGGGAAGGCAGACTGGACCTGGGTGGGGAGTTCTGACCGGACTCAGACCAAGTCTGCATCCTGATGCAACCACCTGCCTGTGATCTGGGCCTTCCAGTCCACCTCTGGGAGCCTCAGTTTCTTCCTCACGTCAAATGGAGGCACTCGTGGTACCCAGCCTGCGGGCTGTTCGGGACCGGTGAGATGATGCCTGGTGAGGACCAGTGCCCAGAACCCTGCAGGTCTGTGCCTTCATTCGCATCACAATTACGGTCACATCTATGTTTTGGGAAAGAGTGTATCATGAGAAGTTAGGTGATTTTCCCAAGGTCACCCAGCAGGTCTGCTCCCTGTCTCCCTGTGCTCTTCTATAGACCGCCTCCTCCGCCCGGGTGGGCCTGGCCACATCAGTAGATGCGTTAAGTGTTGCTGAATTGGACTGTCTTGAATGTATGTTGTGAAGAGAATCCTATTTAAAGTGTCTTTATTGGTTTGGGGTTACAAAAATAAGACATGCTCAATATACACCATTCAGACCACATAGTAGCCGTGACATGGTGCCCCAGGATCCTTTTCAGCAGCCTCAGCCCTCAGGCACCCACTTCCTGACATCTGTCACGTGCACTCCTGTCACCCATCCTTGAGCTCCTACCTGGCACTTCAGTGTGTGCTCTTAGAGCCTAGTGTTTCACTCAAGCATAGTTTTTGAGATTCAGTTTTTATCATTGTCTCTGTAGTTATTTTTAAGTGTTTTTTTTTTTAGTCATCTCCACACCCAGTGGGGCTCGAACCACAACCCTCAGATCAAATCAAGAGCTCAGATGCTCTTCGATTCAGCCAGCAAGCACCCAATAGTTCTTTTATAATTGGAGTTGTATTGCGTTCACAAGTATATCATTTATCCGTTTTTATTAATGGGCGTTTGGGTGGTTTCTGGTTTTGGGTTGTGAGTCGAGGTGTCTGTGAGTCATGCGCGTGTGGATCGGCTCCTGTAAACCAGCGTTCTAATTCCACTCTGCCACTTGGGAGCTGGGACATGTTATTCGGAGTGCTTTTTAAGTTTTGGAGCCTCATTTCCTCACCTGTGCGGAACTAGGCAAAGCGCGCAGTGGGGCTGCTAGATGCTTGTCCTGGCAGGAAGCTACTCAGGAGCTATTACGCCCTGCTTGTTCCTCTGCCATTTTGAACCCTCTGCATACAATATCTCACTTCCATTTCTACTTTAAAAGGTGGAGCAGAAGTTTCCAGAGTCTGATTTGTTTCCACATAGCTACCCTGAAAAGATAGGCTCCTTCGTGCTGGTCCCATCCCGTCGTGTTATTATTTCTCTTAGCATTTGGATCACTTCTCTCCCGCCTCATTCAGGGCCCGTGCTTGCCCTCTTTCTCCTGCTCCCTGAGAAACCATGAACAACCTGAGAACAGGGCGGATCTGACATCCCCCAGCCCCCACGTGTGCAGGTGTTGGGGCAGCCTGCAAGGTGAAGGAGGAGAACCCAGCGGAGGCCGGGGCTGAGGCGCGGGCAGGAGCCGGCCTGGTCGGCTGGGCAGGCACAGCCGCCCTCCCTGTCTTTCTGGAGCGACCATGGATGGGCATCTCCCTGGCGCTTCCCTGGACCTGGTACTCCCAGGGCCCTGCCTGGAAGGAAGGCGGCTTCTGCACGCATTCTGGGGGTGGGACCTCCTGACAGGTACCCCCATCCCAATATGCCACCTCGGGAATCTAGGGCCACTCATTTCACATGGCCTCTTTAAGTCTGAAAGAATGTGCCCACCTGCCATATGGGCTCCTCGCGCTGAGGCCCAGGGCGGAGGTACACCGGTCCACCTCTCATGGAACCCATTCCCCCCAGGAGGAGAGGATGTGTCACTGTACCCATCTTCCTGGAAAACTCCACCGTTCAGTTCTTTCCCATTTCACTGGGGAATGCGATCCTTCTCACTCTCCTTGGATCTATTTTTGGCCTTGACCAACTTGATGTGGCGGATGTGCGGTGTTCCCTTTTTTGGGGTCTAGCCGTCTGAGGCCTGGACCGGCAATCATGAGTGCAGGCCATTTATGGAGCAGCTCTCAAAAGAGTCAGTAATGAAGACTGACTAAAAATACTAGAAATGAAGCCTTGGCCTCCTCTGGGCAGCACCGAGATTTCTGGGTGGGAGGAAAAGCCCTTCAGATGCAGAATTGGTAGGTGATCAGTTGCACGCTCGGCCTCTCACCGGCCACTGAGACCTGGGTCTTGCTTTAGGTTCTGAAGGGGCCCCTGAGCCTTGTCACTACTAGGACTCAGCGGACGGGCCAGCGCGTCGCCTCTGGGACCCTGGGGCTCCCGTCCACCTCACAGCCTGGCCAGAGACAGGGGCGATCCCACAGCCAAGTGAAGATTGAGGGCTTCGGTGGAGACCCGCTGTGCTCTGGAAGCCGTTCCCAGCCCAGCAGGCGCCACTGTCCCGGGGAGCTCGGGAGGAACCTGCAGACACGTCCTCTCTGGGCCCCCGGGACCAAAGGAGCTCAAG